>NC_089688.1:14782000-15095000 GCF_031753505.1 Anomalospiza imberbis
GTGTAACCCTGCCTAGAAAAAGTTGTAATACAACTGGGAAATGTTCATGTTTTGTAAACATGGATTACAGAGACCAGAACCACTATGTTAAGTTTGAGGCCATTCTGAATGAATGGATCTAGACATACTGGCATTTTAAATAGTAACCAAACACAAACTTGGTTTTAGTTGTTCAGGTTCCTTTTTCTTTTGTTAAATCTTTGTAATTCTTAGAAAACAATGCTGCCAGGGGAAGGATGGCATGGAAGTAGTGGTTCATTTAGTCAACGCTACACTGAAGTGTTCTTTCCATCTTTTCTAGTGAAGAAAAGGCAGAACTTTTTTCCCCCCACCCCAGTAGTAATGTTTCAACTGAATTACCATATATGTTAATTTTCAGCAGTCATCAGGCCCAGCCAGGAATGTGAGTCTTGCATTTTCCCACTGCTAAAATCTTAGAACTAAAACTCTTCCATGTTTTAGCTACACCATCAAAGTATATTTGTAGTGTATCAAATTGCAGATCTATCAAAGTGTCAGCCATTTAATTATGACTAGTTCTGATTTATTAATTGTTATTGTAAATGTTTTGTCTTCTATTAACTTTCCTCTGCCTGAAGACAACGGCCCCAGATTGCAAGGTGTTGGCTGTGTGACATATGTACAGTCTGTTCAGGTGTCTCTTTTTCCCTCATAAAGAGAATCTTTCTGCTGATTTAGGCCTTGGATGTTCTCTGCTGATGACTGGGATAGTGTTGAACACACCAAGAAGGCAGTGGCCAGAGCAATGATTTTGCTTTAATGATGTATTTCTCAAAAGCCAACCAAATGCCATAGTGATGGACAGCTTTGAAATACATATTTAGCTTATAAACTTTAAATTAAGAGCCTGTCTGTTGTGCCAGAGCAAGAAAAAAACTTTAGGAATCTATTGTAACAAAGCAAAAGGTTTGATTTATTGGTCTTTCTCACTTCTGCCTCTCACATGTTGTTCCTAGTGACCACACTGTAACAGAACATAATATTCTTTTTTTATTATTAATTTTTTTTTCTTGAATTATAATGTTCTTTATAGAACACTGACTGTATTCTTTTCCTAACCTTTTTCACTAGTGTAATTTCTCTTTGCATAGTGTTTCATTTTGCTATTTGCATCAGAAGTGCAACTCTTGTGTTAGTTACTGATGCCGGCCACAGCACTGCTTCTTGTTTCCATCTCACAACCAACTGAACAGAAATAAAAGGAGAATAGGCAGGATGCAAACCAGCCGAAATTTCTTAGGTTTCTATTCAAAGTCGTATTTGGAATCCTTATTGTGACAAGCACTGCTGAAATTAGGTGGGTTTACTGTGGTGATGGGGAACTGGCCTAATTCTGTTGCACTTGGTTGCCATAAATTGTAGCTTTTTATAACACAACACCTTTGCAAATTGTACTGGTAATGCTGCTGGGTTTTCATGGGCACTTTGCAAAGAACGTCTGCTGCAGTCTCAACAGGATGTAACACATGTGGCCTTCTGATCTGTATCTAGCAGTTTTTAACAACCTACCTGACTACATTTTGCTCTGTAGGAATAGGAATGCATGTTTAAATAGACATATTTTTAAATTAATGGTAATGTTTTTGCTTGCTCTTGATGATTTAGGTATTTCCTGCACTTTAAAATTTCAAACTACTGTCTAGCAGGTAATGATAGCAGTTAAATACAGCACTTTTAGAGCACACATTACAAGGCACAGAATTTCAGTGTGGAACATCTGGCCGATAAATTGTATTGTACACTAATCAGCATGTCATGGTGGTCAATGGCAAGTCTAAAGCAAATCCATCACTATTTCTGTCTCTCCAGCCAGAGCCCTATCTGTACAGTAATTTGCTTAGCACCCCGTAAGCTGTAATTTCCTTGTTGTCTGGAGAAAGATACAATTACTAATAGGGAGAATAGTTCTGAGCAGAGAAATCTGAGTGTGCTTGGGCATTGTATGCTGAAAAAAATCAAAATAATGTTAATCATTTGGGAAATACATTTTTTCTTGACTAGGAGATACTGTTTTTCACATTGATGAGACAGCACAATAACTCTAAGAAGTGACATTGCCTTCCAGATCCTCAGAATTAAGTTGTGATGTGATTATTGTCTGATTAGAGGCTTGGTGCTCGTGGAAGGAGCTCTACTTGCATTTCATACAGGAAGGCAAGCATCAGACAGCAAATCAGTGTGTGTGGCACTGGAACATGAGAGATGTGAGAGATATGCCTGTACACAGATGTCAGATTAAAGTAGATGGATAGAATCAGTAAAGGTAACTAAAAAAAAAAAAACAACTAGCAGTGAAACAGAGCTGCAGTGTGTTGGTTTTCTTCGTGATTTTTGTTGCTTACCAATGGCTAAAGATTTCTTGCTGTGTGAGGTGTTAGTCCTGGCAAAAATAATAGAGTTGATATAGCTCCTTAGTTGTTGGGTGCTCTTATAGTACTGATGCACCTTATGAACTGTGGAATATAATGTTTCAATTCTGGTTGTAGGAAAAATTCAGAGTTCTATTTGTCAGCTCTGATTTTATATATTGTCTGGTAATGGGCCATTGTGTTTTTCAGCCACTCAGCAGTGCAATGCTAATTCTGGATGACTGATGAGCAATGCTAGCTCATCTAGCTAAGTTTACAATGACTTTTTGCTGAGCTGGGGCTTTCTAGGCACCAACAGAACCCCTTTTTTTGCTGCCTTGTGTACATGCTGCTAGGCAGCAGCTGCACCAAATTTCAGATCTAAAGCTTTCCTGACTGAAGCACAAGTGAGGAGTAGAAGTTCTGTGCATGAAGGAAGGAATGTTTCACTTTTTGAGAAACTTTACTGCCTCCTTCAATGACCAATTAGATAAACTTGTTTTTCTGTTGGTTCTGAAAATTGCTGCAAATGCTTCTGTTCTGTGGATCTATCCTGTTGGTAAGACACAGGCTTGTAAGGAAGTGACTAAGCCATATGGTGGCTGGGTGATTGCTGTGGTTAGAGATGGTTCTGGGTGTATGGGCATTTACAGAAGTGCAGCACACAGCTGAGCCCCTTGTGGCTGGGGCTTAAAGTCAAGGGTAATATGTGTCAATCTGCTGAAGGAAGTGGAATGAAGGCATGTTCATGAGATATACTGTGTTTCTAAAAAGGAATCATAAATGACATTTTGTCTAGCCTTGTCTTCACTTGCCTTCCTTTTGAAATCTTTCTGTCATAATAAATGGAGGCTCCCAATAAAATCCACTCCTTAACTGTTGACTCATGTAGATTTATTTTTGATTTTCTGAATTTTTGCTTATGCTGCCTTAAGCCTGAATCCATTAGCAATAGCTACACCGTGCCAGTGGAGGACAGAAAATGAACGCACTTCAATAGAAAAGAATACTAACCCTATAAGAATTTTCTTATTTAAAGTTTGAGTCACACCACATTGACAAATTTACTTGTCCATCTCAGTGGTTCAGCTGCTATTATGTCTGATTTTGAGTGTGGATGTGTTGCAATGTCTAATTTAGGGAGGAAAAAAAGCATTACACTCACTTATGTATAAAAAATTATTTATGAAGTAATGATACTATGGACCCTGATTTGAGCTTTCAGGAACACTGATTTCAAGGACAACAAACATTTGCAAATGTAGTTAATAAAAATTTTTTGGAAACATAAATGGCAATGAGACAAAGAAGCAGTATAAAATTTTCTCCAAATCAAGATTCTACCTCTGAATTTGCAAAGACTCTTCTTAAATCTATATCCATGATGTTGTCTCTCTCCTAGGGATCTTCAGCAATCCCAAGGGATTACTTCAGGGTGAGCTAAAAAATGTTCTTGCATTATTTACCAATGACTCATTTATAACCATCTGCCACTCCTCTTCCTTGAGTAAATATTGGCAAATGTTATTGCTGCAAAAACAACGGTCAGCTTTACATCACAGCTTTCTCAGATACTGGCACAATGGATGTGCCAGGATAAGGCAAAGTGCTTTTCTGAAAGCTATAAAAACCATCTGGGGCTTTCTCACATAATGCTGGTCAGAGTAACCCTAAAACTGTGACATCTGATGAGGGGAAAATCATGACTGAGGTCAGGAAATCACAAAGAATCTATTCCTCACTTGTTGCAGTTGTGCCAGAGGACTTGATCTGTTTTACCTTGGCAAGGAACAGTTTTGTGGCTGGAAGAATAGAGCACAGACAGATGATGGTTCTGTGGAATCCATTTGGGTTCTCATCTCTCGGAGAAGTTTTTGGAGGCTAATGATACTGAGTATTCTTGCTTTCTTCTGCAGGGCCATGAACAGGGAAAGACCCCTCATGTACAGTACTTCCATGCTATGAGATGCAGTTGCATTTAATTTCTATGTTTTCAGCTTCTACTTCATCTTCATTGTAGAATTGTGAAATTCTCTGTGATCTGATGCTGTATATAAATTAGTCAAAAATTGGCATCTTGGTATATGTAAAAGAAAGTACTGTACTTTTTTTTACTTTTTTCTAGTTCTTTTTTCTAGTACTTTTTTCTAGTTCTAAGAATTTGCCTGTTTTTTCCAAAAATTACTAGAATATTTTTGCTGCATTCTTACTCAGTGATCTAAAATTATATCTTCATTGATTTGGCACTTACCAGCTTTCCCAAATAAGATATTACAGATCCTTAATGGATGTATGCTTGTGTCTTAGTAGCGGACTGGCTGCTGCTGTTTGCTTTCAAGGTAACCTTTTGTGTTTGTTACATTTTTAGAATACTTTGACTGTGTGCCCAAAACCACCAAAGACATTCATCCTGTCCCATCTAACGGAAAAGGCTATTTCAGCCACTCTCCTGAGCAAGTGAGGTTGTTGTACGAGGAAGATTAGTCTAAATTGGTTTTTTCCTCTCTAAAGTGGTACTTATTTAATGCACACCAAAACCTGTGCCTTGCTGTATGGAGGTGCCCTGCTAAACCTGGGCAATTTAGCTTGGCTGCTGGAAGCAGTGCAATTGTATGAGTGTGTGTGTGTCTTCACCCTGGCTAAAATTCTCAGCTTTCTGTTCAGCCTGGTCATTCTCAATAGTGTCAGTCAAGCGAAATGCTGCCTATCCAAAAAGAGGAAAGAAAATACATTATTCTTTCATATTTTCATTTGTTGTCCTGGTAGATTCTGGTGATTAGGTATTCAGTCCTTCCAAGCTGACTTTTCAATGAAGAAGAAATCGCTGATGTGAAAGTCTACTACATCCTCCTTGCTACCTACAAGCCTAGAAAATAAGCTTTTCTTCTAAGACTTAAAACTTGCTTCTACAGAAAAAATATTCTTTAAATACAGTGGTAATATGGCTGGGTAATATGTAGACCTAGGTTGTGGAAATTAGTTCTTCATTACAATTACTGGTTAATGTGAAAATTCTTAGAAATAGGCAGGGGATATTTAAAGACTGAATTACAGCCTGCTGGTTGGCTACAGCTTGAAAAGTAGGGCTACAGACATGGTGTGTGAAAAAGCCCATTTAAAACCATGCTCTACCATATTTAGAATTGTGTAGGATGAAAATTCACAGTAAATATTCATAATCTATATTCAAATATTAGAGCAGGAATTTAGATTGTCCTGAACCCTTGTGTTGTTACAAAAGTATGGAAATTATTTTCCTGCTTTCATTGCAGAGGGAAAATAACACTAATTTTTGGGAACTTGAAAGATTCTGCAAGGCAGGATTAAATATACTGGTCTAGTTCTGTGTTTTTTTCATTTTGGTCAGCAGGTGAAAGTGAAATGCAAATGTTAGATATCTGAGCCACTCAGATTTGTCTTCTATTTGCTTAGGCTTCCCTGTGGATGATCTTTAAAATACACTGCATCACAAATACAGTTACACAGGATTCAAGTATGGTAATATTGTGTGCAAATCCCTCCTCTCCCCTTCCTCACCATCCTGTAAAATCATGGGCTTCTTTTGTGTGATCCATGGGTCATTTTCACTTATTTCTTTGTGTTGTTTAAGGAAACACCTGAGTCATGATTTTACTTTTTCTCTCTAGCCATGAGGAATACAATTTTTCTTGTGAGTGAAAGCTTAAATCCTTTGACTCTGGGCTCTGAGCTAAACAACAATTATCATTACAAGTTCTCATAGCTTTTCTTATTCCACTTTGGATGAATGGTATTATTTCTAATTAAAGACACCGTTAAATACCAGTGGTAATTCACAGAAAGCCTATTTAGCTTGTTCTGTAGTACAGAATTCTTGTTGACTAGGCTGTTTGTTTAAAATCAAACCTTATCTCTGGCCATGAAAGAGATGCTGAGGTGAAGGAAGACAGAACATTGCAGGTTCAAAATGGGGACCTCATTTTATTTTCTGTACTTGACACACAAGAACCAGGTGACAAACACAATTCAGTTGATTTAATTGCTGTGCCATGATCTTTCCCAGTATGATAATAAGCATTTAGCAGCTTGGTGACACTTTCACAAAGTTATGTTAGGAAGGACTCTAAGGTTTCCTTTTGTCAGGGTCAGGGATGCAGAAGCACCCTTTCACTTCTTTGTATACAGAGAATAGAAAAAAAAAATACCATGTCAGCTGCACATCATCTCCTGGCATCACCATTTGCCTTCCTGTCGTCATGTAGGTTTGCATCATAGCTGTTTCCTAAAGCTGTCATTGTCCTAAGTCCACTGAGATCAATGTCTGCTCAAGGAAAGTGAAGACAGCTTTCACATTCGCAGCTTGCTTTGATTATTGGTATAAAGTCTTGTAGTCCCTACACAAGAATAACCCCTCATTACATATAAATACCTCATTCCTTTTGGTTTATATATGATTTAGCTGGTTTTTTTTATTTTAAAAATGGTACTTATGGCTCATGGCTAACCATGAATGTCAGAATGTCTTTATGTTAATATCTATCTTCACAACCAATATGCCATTTTTAATGCATTGATTGCCCTTACGGATTCCAAATGAAAACTCATCTCCTGCACATTTCCTTTCTGTTGGAATTACCTGTTTTAGCGAGTTTTCTGTTTTCATACACCACTAAGCTTCGTTTCCTTCTGAACATACAAGCAACCAGCCAGGTACAGAATACATGACATTGTAATATTGTTCACTTTGATTAGTAATGCAGCTCTTGCAGAAAATTCAATCAAGACATCAATTTTAGACTGTGACAATGATAATAAATTCCCTATTTAACAGAATTTATGCTTTCATGCTTTTTAGCATGACATTTTAATTAATCAGTATAAGTGCTAATAAAATAATGAAGTGGTTTGAACCATAGAAAATAATTGTCGTCTGCTAAGTACTATGTGAGAAACAATGGCAGGACTTACCAGATGGATGCATAAATTAATGTGGCTTCCCTGAGTTTATGGTTTTCAGCTTTTTTTATTTTTCTATTTGTGCTAGGAATGTGTCACAAAATGAAGTAACGTACTGCATGAAAGTCCAGTGCAGAAAGTTAATGCTTAAGTTGTGTAATTACAGTCAGTAAAGGATGTGATTTATAAGTATAATTAGTTCTTACTGAATAGTCTTCCACTATGCCTTGAAAAGGGAGTCTAGTTAAAATGGGAATACAGATGAGAACCTACACAAGGTGTAGCCCTTTGATTCAGTCATGGCTTTGAGAAACAGAGGAGATGAGTTATCTAGCTTTTCACGATGTGCAGGGCTTCCAATCTCAGTCAGTCTCAGAAGCAAAGCTGGAGCCACAGGCATTCCTCCCTCAGTGTTTGAAAGTTGCAGTCAAGTTGGTGACTTGTTACCAGTCCCCACGAATCTGGCAAAGCCGGCTGTTTGCTTCTGGGAGATTCCACTTGAGTGCAAGCACTGTCTAATTACACATGAAGAGATTTGTTGAATTATATTCCCTTTGCTCACTCGGTCGATGCTCTGAGCAGGAATCTTTTACAGATATTGAGGCTGACTCACGGGACTCCGGCTGATGAGGGATTGTGAGGGTTGTGCATCTGGTGTGCTCAAGGTCGTGTCATGGGTTCATGTGTTTGTGGGAAAGCACAGAGCTGCAGGCAGCTGCCCGGAAAATGTGCATTGCTGCCACATCTGCTCCTTCTGAAACACCACGGGCAAGGCACAGCAAGGATCCAGAGGAGAATCCCAGCTCTGCAGATACGTGGAATGCAGACAGAGGCAGAAGTGTGAAAGTGCATAAGCTGAAGTCTGATTGAGCGAGTCATCACTCAGAGCAATGATACTTGTCAGGTGTAAGTGAGGAAAGGCCCAGAGGGGCTCTTCAGAGAACACTATTGCTACCACAGTTCAGTTCCTTGTCAGCCTCTTTCTTGCTAGAGCTGCAACCTAGCCTTGAAACTATGACTTGCAAATGTTTGCAAAAATAAACTGCATAAGAAATTCATACTTGGGCATTTTGTTATTTCTGAATCTCTTGACTGAGTGTTGTCTTTGCAGGAGTATGATTTTGCTGCAGTATATTTCTATTTCACAGCAAACTGGACTTTAGGGTAAAAGCAAGTTGTCAGATTCTGCCTCTAAGAATGAATGCATCTTGAGGTGAGGGCTGAATATTTGGGCTTGACCCTGAAGAACAATTTCAAGTCCTGCTGTTTTATTCATTGAGATATAATCTGGACAAACAGGATTTGCAGAGGATTTTATTTTTTATTTCATGTGAGATTCTTCAGGTTGTATTTTATATTTGGTAAAATAGTTGTTTGAAAAATGATGTAAAACATAAATACCATTTCTGAATTTGACTACAGCTGAAGAAGACACCTGCAGAGGAGATGAAAAAAAAGCATAATGAGAAATCTGACCTTAACCTACTCCCTTGCTGGGTTCATGCTTTTTAACTCAAGAGATACCCGTAAGTAATAGAATTTTTAAAACTCACATTTTTTAAACACTTAACTTAAAATCACCAGTGCATTTGAATAAACATGTTTAGCCATTTCTTAGCGACTTACAGCTGCCATGGCTTTGGTTCCCCAACACTGCTGTTAAAGCAATTGCTGGTTAATTTATTCTACACCTACCTGAGTCTTGTCAGTTCTGAGAAGTCAAGCAAGTTGACAGCTTAGTTTTTATTCCTTTCCTGTCACAGAGGCAGAGAAATAGCCCTGCTGCTGGGCTTGTTCAAAGATGAAATTGCTCTGGAGTCTCATTAATATAGTGAATCAATATGTTCTCCTGAACTGGCATGTTTTATGTACTTAGTCTCTCCTCCCTAGGAAGACACTATTATTTAGGAATCAAATCTATCCAGCAAACTAAAATTAAGCAATTTCCCCCCTCTCTTTATATATTTTTCTAGCTAAAAAGTATTCTAAGCACCATTCTAAATTATTCAAAACTCTGTAGTCTGTGGAATTTTCAATCTGATGGAAACAGCTGAAAAATAAAAACCACATGCTCCACTGGCTCTGCATACAAGAGTCTGCATTTTAATCCAGAGCTGCTGCATATGCTGTAGCATGTGCCTCTATCATTTGGTGTTGACATCTGCATTATGATGAGAGGAATTATTCAAAGCTAAATTACTCTTCTGGGTGGTAGTGTGAAACAATGAAAATGAGATTGCTAGAGGGGAAAATATATGCAACAGTTTGTATAGTTAGGGAAGAAAATTGGATTCATTTGCTGAAGCACTGCTTTCCTCTTTAGCAGACTTTAACCCCTTTACAACAGCTAAAATAAAGCTGTGACATGTTTCATGACAAAATTCAAATACTTTTTCAACTGATATAGTTGTAATATTTATGGACCTAATCAGAAAATGTCCTATAAGTAGGAAATACTTTGTTTAGACACACATCTACACTTTGTTGGAACAGTGGGCATAATTTGCATCAAAAAATAAAATACAACCAAACAATTACCACCTTTCCTTTTATTAAGCTGCGAATGCACTGATTTTCCTTTTTTTGTTGTAAAATGAAAAGCCTTTCCTTCAGTGTGGATCTTTAGTGAACTGGGCCCATGCATTGTGAATATTCTGCCATATCCTGTATTGGTGAGCTTCATGGCACAAGCTCAGGATGTTAATTTCTGTCCCTAAGATAATTTTCTTCCTTAGCTAACCCAGACAGTCTGACTAATCAATACTGAAATACAGTATAGTAGTGATTGGTTTCTACCAGTTTGTGCTGGTCTACACCTCTTTTAGAAGCAGAGTCCCAACATTCTTCAGCTATTTAGAAGTCCTAATAAAACTTTTGGGAAGTCATCCTTGCCCTGTACACTCCAGAGAGGTTATGGATTCCTTCCTATACTTAAAAATTATCTACAATAGCCATAAATTACAGAGTTTTTCTGTAAATTTTGGTCAGAATTCCAGGTTTGCCCATCCCATCTCGCAAAACATGATGTTTAGAGCATACCATTGTTTTTTAACGCCTCGGCAGAGCAAAATTTCCACCCATTCTTGAAAGGTTTATGGCAAAGTGTAGCTCTATCCTAATTGCTGCCTCTGAATGCCCCTTCTTTTTCTTACAATGTCTGTCCAGTTGTTTTACAAGGGACTTCAGTACGTCAGGTTTGGGAGGTGACAGTGTTCCCATTTAATTTCTTTACTTCTTGAACTGTGTGCCAGACCAAACACTGGCGTATGGGCACATTTGAACTGGTTGCTAAATAAGCAATAGACACTTGTCTAACTCCTTGAGGGCTGTTTGCTTACCTGCCGTTTACTTCACTTATGTGGCTTCTAACTGGTTGCAGTAACATCTTTATGTGCAATTACAGGAGCTCACAAAATTCCTTATTAACCACAGAGATAATTTTAAAGAAACTGGACATTCAGATTTAAGACCTGAGACAAACTGAATAATGGTTTTAAGGCTGGCTTTACTTTTATTAATATTAGATTTGTTAATGTTTTGAGTCTTCATTTATACAAATAAAACCTCCTGAATTTAGTTGTTTCTTTTCCAGCAAGAATGATGGGTCTTATCAATATACTTTTTCAACAGAAGAAACAAAGTAATTTTTACAATTTTATGACTACTTGAGAAAGAATTATAATACGTTATTGAGGGGGTGGGGGGAGAGGAGGGCTGGGCTGTGATAAAAAGAAAAGACAGTAAATAACCAGATTTTTTTAAGATCCTCTATTCATGCTGCATCACACCTTTTCTTCTAGTGGAATTTTGCACTTTCTTTGGAATTTTGAAGCTTTCTTGCAAGGGGGAGCAGAAGGACAGGCGCTGATCTCTTATCTCTGTCTGCCAGTGATGACACCCAAGGTAGCGGTATGAAATTGTGTCAGGGGAGGTTTGGGTTTGGTATTAGGGATAGGTTCTTCACCCAGAGGGTGATTGGGCTCTGGAACAACTCCCCAGGGCAGTGGTCAGAGCACCAAACCTGCCAAAGTTCAAGAATTGCTTCAACAACACTCTCGAGCACATGTGATTGTTGGTGCTGTTCTGTGCAGAGCCAGGAGTTGGACTTTGATGATCCTTGTAGGTCACTTCCAACTCAAGATATTCTATGATTCTATGATTATAGTAAGAAAATCTGCTCAATATATATTTGCATGATATGCCTCTTTATGTAAGGTGGACATACTCACCCAGTGAATAGAGAAATATTGCAACTGTTAAAACCTATTTTTAGAGATGGACAAGCACAGAAGCAGAAAGGGAACACACAAGTTAGAGTAGGTTTTGTGGTGAAGAGACCAGGAATAGACTCCAAAGAGTGTAGAAAATGCACCCCAGGCTCTTGAAGTGACTGTAATTACTCTTAGACTGAACATCTGCTGTTGAGATTTGAGAACTGAATGTTTCATAGCTGAAGAGTGATGTATCTGCACTGTGTTCCAAAAGATCTGAAGAAGTTATCAGCTATGTTCATGCTTTGAAAGGCCCAATAAGTCTTGGTGTCAGAGAATTAAAAAATCAGGAGCTGTCCATGATGAAAAACACTGGTAGAAGAATTAACTTATGCAAGCCAATAAAGGTGTTTGCACTAAGGTGCACAATTCTGTGTTCATACATGTGCTAGAAGATATCAGTTCTCTGGACCGTGTCCATCCCAGGGACACACGTTAAGTATCTGCCATTGTTGTGGCTTTAATAACCTTCCTGCAGATGCTGGAAGGCTGCCACGCAGAGTGCAGCCCAGGCAGTAACAGTAGGAGCTGCTTCATTAGACTCCCTTCTTCAGCAGGTCCTGGGAATGATGGCTGCTTAATTCCCATTTTTGCATGAGAGAGATCTTTCCTGTGTAATACAGTCTTGAATTTATGTAGCATATGTTAATAGGTCACATGAATCTTGTTGAGGAAATTTATTTCTTTACGGTTAACGTTAATTTAATTCATAACTGAATGCTCTAGAAAGACTTCTATGCTGAATTATCGTCACATTGTCAGGTAGAATTTATCCTTAAAAAAAAAAAGCAAAGATATTTACTTATGCTTGGCATTTAAATAATCAATTTTTGCAAAGGATATCAATTCTAGAAATATTTTTTTTTAATCACTGAAGATTTTGACAATTATTTATCTCTTCCTTTAACTTCTGAATCAATACTGGTTGCCACAGCTTGGTCTCATTTGCTGTCAAAATGCAGTACATCATATATCTGTAGCAGAAATAACTCTAAAAGGAATGGAGGATTTGGCATAGTTTTAGAACTTAAGTGATGCATAAAGAATATCAATAGTAACCTAAAAACTGGGTAATTTTTTATGTGCTGTGCTCTTGTAATAGTCTGAGTAAGTAACGAACCTATTTAAATGTTACAAAACCTGTTTCTAATGAGGGTGAGTAATTTGTGAGAAATGCAGAATATCTCAGCATTCTGACTGTCATGTTTTTTTGCCATCTGCAGAATGAGATGAAATAAGTATTCTCTTTTGTTAATTTACTTCTTTAAGCCATACTGAATTCTTGTCATGTGTAAAGAAGAAAATAATCTTTAAAGTAATCTTTAATGGAATGATGAATTAGGATTCTTTATATTTACCATATATCTTATATTTCTTAAAAATATGTGAATGCAGTAATTCAGAGCCTGAAAATTTTCTTAATCTTACAATTTTCCAGTCACACATGCTTTAACAGTTTCTTGTTTCCAAGGTTCAGAATGATAATATTTGGGTCATGGGCTTGCTAAAATTTGGTAACAAGTGATAACACAAATCAGACAACTGTAGCAAAGGGATGTGCAGACTTACTTATTAAACACATTCAAGTGCTCTCTGGCTGGATGCTCTGTTAATCTTTGTGTTACACCTATTTTGATATTGTAATGCCATTTTTACTTCCAGAATGGGACAACTTCTTGAACAAATTGATAAGATTTGTCATTTTAGCTGTGCATTGATGCCTGAATAGATCACAATAATTAGTCAATGTAAGATCAGTTGGGTTCTGAAAATGTTGATGCAGTTTCCGATGGCAGCATTTTTTCAGAAATCCTTGACCATACTTCGCTTCCCTGCCTGAATGTGTCAGGTATCAGATATGAAGACCGTGAAAAGTAAATTGTAAACAAACTTTTGCCTATTGTCTGAGTATGTTTGCATTACCTTAAGAAAGCAGTTAAGGACTGAGTAGAAACTTTGTGGGTGTTGTCTTGAAGTTAAAATTTCAAACGTCCAAAATCCAAGAGATTAAACGAATTCAAAGCAAATTGCACTATGTTGTTCCAACTCGGCAAAGTACAGCAAAGTATTTGTCTCTGTGTGTAGCAAGTGACTGGAGTCACCTGTGTGTAGAAGTGGTCTGGAGAAGAGTCAGCATCTCTCAGGCCAAAGCAGCGAGTTGGTTCCTACTGAGATGTCGCCACACGGCCTGAAGTTACTATTCTTATAACAATATGGGAATTACTACTTTCATAAGCGGGGGTTACAGCCTCGCACCACTGCGGGTGCCCGGGATGTCCCTTGGGGAAGGCACCATCCCCTGTGCACGGCATTTGTATGACAACACACACGGCTGCCGCAGTCTGGGCCGCCTTGCTCTGTCCTCGCACGCCCCGCTGGCCAGGGGCTTCCTGCCTCCGCCATCCCGGCCCCGCCGTGCCCATCCCGCCGTGCCCATCCCGCCGTGCCCATCCCGCCGTGCCCATCCCGCCGTGTCCATCCTGCGGTCCCGGCCCCGCCGTGTCCATCCCGCCGTGCCCATCCCGCGGTCCCGGCCCCGCCGTGCCCATCCCGCGGTCCCGGCCCCGCCGTGCCCATCCCGCCGTGTCCATCCCGCCGTGCCCATCCCGCCGTGCCCATCCCGCCGTGCCCATCCCGCGGTCCCGGCCCCGCCGTGCCCATCCCGCCGTGCCCATCCCGCCGTGCCCATCCCGCCGTGCCCATCCCGCGGTCCCGGCCCCGCCGTGCCCATCCCGCCGTGCCCATCCCGCCGTGCCCATCCCGCCGTGCCGGCCCCGCCGCCGCGAGGCGCGGGCTCCCCCAGCGGAGCCGGCAGCGTGGAGGCGGCGGGAGATGCTCTCAGCAGATGCTCTCAAGCGGCAGCAATTGGCGGGCACGTTTTAATGATCCAGAGCTTTAGAGCGGCTCAGGGAGGATCACTGTCAGCGTTCCCACTCAACACAGTTATAACTGTTACTCTTCTTAGGTAAGATTTAGTGTTTGCTTGTGCTTGTGCTTTGTGTGCCATATTATCTTTGGCTGTGCTATTTCAGTCGAGCTCGTGCTTTGGTGGAGGAAAATGGTTATGTGGTGTAGTACGCTTTTGCAGGTTCTTAAACACTTTTCCCGCTGTTTCCATGCCTTCCACGACTTCCTGTGAACGTGACATGAAATATTTGCTTTTATTTGGTTTTGTTTGGTTTTTGTTTTTGTTGTCGGGTTGTTTTGTTTTGTTTTGGGGGGTTGTTTGTTTGTTTATGTTTTGTTCACAAAGTAACTGTCTTTGTTGTGGCAAGAGGTTCTCATCAGGACAGCGTTCTGGCCATTCTGCTGCTGTAAAGGTGCTAGCATTACCTGTAGTCTAGATAGATCAGGAAAATGCAGGATTATAAATGTCAGTGAGGAATCACAGACTTGTCTGGCAGGATCATAAATAGAAGTGATGAGTTATATACTTAAATGGCTGACTAACTACTGTTTGTCCTATGCTTACCTTTTTATAAGTATTGGGTGGAAGGGGGGCAAAGGTTGTGCTATAAATAAAACCACTTCACTGTGATTTACGTGCTCAAGGGATTGCCTGTGCATTGGCTGCGAGCGACAGCGTCTCGTTTTCCGAGGCTGCTCCCCCATCTAGCGGCAGGTCTGTGCCTTGGCTGCCGGGACAGGGATGGAGATGCTCGCGCCTCACTGCCACCTTAGGCACCTAACAAGTTGGAGTCTATCTAGACCAATCAATAAAAGACATACTTAATTTTTCTGCAGATTTTCATAAAACTCTTAATAGAGTTGGATTTAAATCAGGGGATCTGTCTTGTCTGCTGGGAGCTTTGTAGGCATGAGATTATTTCATATAAAATAGGAGATGAGGCTGGCCCAAACACAGTACTAAATCTGGAGATAAGAATTCAATCACTCTTGTAGATCATTCAGTATTAAAGGTATGCTTGTCATTGCTATATTTGCATTCCTCCTTTAAAACATTATTTTTCTAATAGCTCATAAGTCTCTAAATTGATTACCTGTATCTTTGAGATAAAGACCTTTTCATTTCTTTTCTGTAAAGCTTAATGTATAAACTGTGTCTTGATGTATCTTTTTTTCCACACTAAGATTCTGCTACTAAAAATACAACACTAACAGCTCTGTTTGGCAGTGGGTTTGTTATTAATAAAAATTAGCCATTGGCTCCTGTGCAGTGATACCAATAACGTGGTTGGGTTACTGGTAACCTTCTATGAGAGAAAGCTCCTACAGAAATGCTCTTTGCCATTGGAAGAGCCTGGAGACTGTGATGTTAATGGTAGTGTCCAGGCAAGTTTAACAGATACCAGACAAAGAAAATCCAATAATTAAAGATCTGTGATGTTAATGGTAGTGTCCAGGCAAGTTTAACAGATACCAGACAAAGAAAATCCAATAATTAAATAGCATCTAATCTTGATTGTCCCTATAGAAACTAGAATATACCAGCAGATATGCCTATTTTCTCATTCAAGTTGAATGCAGGAGCTCAGATGCTGGAGACTTGTGGGATTCTTTGGGATTAAGTCAGTAAAATACATTACATATATATAAAAACTTCAGCCCTCGACATGAATGTTTAATAGGAAAAAGCATAGCAGAAAATCTCTGGTACTTGTGAAATTTGAACCTTGTTACCACAGTCTTTGTAGCTGTGAAATTGTCCCATCAGGCAAAGATAATTAATTTAAACTAATGTAGTGAAAACCATAATATTTCATTGTTCCTGTATACTTGTCTCTTTATTTATACTGACACAAAGTCTGTCAGTGTAAGTGCCAGCACAGGTATGTATAGCCTGCCTCTGGAGTCTGGTGTATTTTCATTGAGATTCGCTATCTGGTTCCAGAGAGTTCTTTAAATATTGCTGTCTCCTGGCATTTTCAATGTATTAATAATGCATATCTTTATTATTATTGCAGGTTTGTTGATATAAAAGACTGCTGGCATAGATCACAGTCAGGTGACAAACTTTATTTTTAAGCTTTGCAGTTCAAAGCACTCATAAACTTGGGAGGCTGAAATCCACT
The DNA here is from genome assembly GCF_031753505.1 of Anomalospiza imberbis. Taxonomy (NCBI): domain Eukaryota; kingdom Metazoa; phylum Chordata; class Aves; order Passeriformes; family Viduidae; genus Anomalospiza; species Anomalospiza imberbis. The sequence continues at coordinate 14,798,609 of NC_089688.1, forward strand.
GTTTCTTTATCTTCTTCCACCACTTATCATCTTATATGTGTGACAGTTCTGTTGCCTCTGAACAGTCAATATTTTTCCTGGCCATATGATTGCTTTCATGCTTGAGGAGGACATATGTGTATTTTACAGAATAGGACTGTAAAAATAAAACCTGTTCCAAATTTTTAAGAGTAAAGTTTGTGGCTGGTATAATTTTCCCTGTGAATGTTTTAAGATACCTTTAATTTAGTTTTAAGACTGAGTCAAGTTGACCATCAGAAAACATTTCTGTAGCCTGGTTTCAGCTACAGAATGTAAAAAAATTTGATTTGTCTCTCCAGGTAATAAATACCAAATCTCTTGATGCTGTGTGTATTAAAACAGGCCTGTTGTAAATAGAGGATACAGTTAATGTAAGACAGAGTGTTCTTAGAGGACAAAAGATTTAATATGTAAGATAAACCTAATTGCGGTTATTTCAGATGGAATTGGGTTGTTCTGGAAAAATATTTCTAATTTATCTGTGTATGTCTAATTTGAAATTAAATTCGGAATTGCTTGTTCTTTAAGAGGATACATAAAATGTGATGTCTTTAATCAAATACACTGATCTCAAATGCAAGGTGTCTAAGGAAAATAATTTCTGAGATAAATCAATTCAATTTTGAATGGCAGCTACTTAAACCCCCTTGCTGTTCTGCAGTGTTGGCTCAGGTACAGTCTAGCAAGTTCTAGAGCAAAATTTGACTAAGATGGTCACAGGCAGCAGTTTAAGGCAGTCCTTCATGTGGCTGGGGCTGCCGTTAACATAGCACATAAGCATGTTTAAAAATAAAAATATTATCCAACCACACAAATTTGCAATGTGTCAGACTTTGCAGGTGCATGTGAAGATGAAGGAGTTGGAACATTAGGGAAGATTTTTTTATCATGGGTGCTAACATGCTGTAGTAATGCCAAGTACATGCTGTGATCTTCATGGAACAGCTGCAATTTCAACAGCTGTAGTGATGTTCTGGTTTATGTCACTTGGGCATGCTTTGTTTTAACTTAGGCTAAAGTTTTGTGCCACACGGCAAGAAAATTTAGGGAAGAATTTGTGGTAAGTAATTCTTAACTACTACTGTTGTTGTTATGAATTTACTGCACTTGGAACATCTCAGCTATGACTAGCAGAGATACTTTGGTTCATTTCTAATAAATGTGAAACTGCCTGTGGATGTGTAAATGTGTCCATCTGGTTTTCTGGAATTATACTGTCACCAAACAGGCACCAAATCCCAAAATGCATAAATCTGTGACTAGCAAAGACTTGTGGTTGCCTGTAATTTTCATCTCTTTCTGTGATTGCCTCCTACAATAGTACTGAGCTTTGGGAGATTTTATCACACACCCAGGGGCCTCTAGCTCAAAGCATGCTGAGGTAATTCATGTGTATGATGCCAAGTCATAGCATTACATACAAACCACTTTTCAGTTACTCAGTAGAAAAAATAACATTTCCACCATCCAGTGGGGGATAATAATTTTACTCTCTTGCCAGCTGCACATGTTATTCATTGACATTATTTTGTCCAGTGGGACATGGAAACAATTTGATTCTAGTCCTTTCTAGAATATTATTTTTTTAAGAGTCACTGAAAGGTTTGCTCAAAACTCTTTATAGTTATTAGTCTAGCATTAAGAGGTTTGCCTTTAATTGTTAATTCAGAAATCCAGACTATTTTCTTTTATAGGACCCATTTCTTAAAGCCACTTTTTAAAAAGAGGGGTAAATTGTGTAATATTATTTCTAAATTTCCCTGCAATGTCTGTATTTTCATGTAGTCATCTCAGTCACTGAACATGTTCATTGATTTCATAATAAAGCAGGGAACCTGAGGTTAGATGATTTCTCAAAATACCTTTCAGTTGCATTGCAAGAATCCAAACCAACTATTTTATTTCTGTTTAAATTTTTTCTTGAAAAATTCCAGTGGATCAGGCCCAACACCACTCAATTCCATTTATTTTATGCTTCACTACTCCTGCAAACAAGATTATTGCTTTTCGCCCCATCTCCAGAAGATGCAGAGAACAGTTCATTCCCTTCTCTGCTTCAGCCTTTTCTCTTTTGAAGAAAATGTCCCTTGTAGATTTTGCTTTTCTGGAATGTTTTCAGTCTTTTCTCCTTGTCACGTTCTGGACCGTAGATTACAGTTGTCTTCTCATCAAGAAGAATGACACTCAAAACAAAACACAGCTGAGTGTTTGCCTTGTTCTGAGGTTTACAAACTGTGCCCTGAGGTACGTGTCAGTATGTTTACAGTTTTTTACTCAGCGCTGTTGACTTAAATCCAGCCTGTGGTCTGCAATGCTTTCTGGATCTCTTTCAGTACCAGTCATCACTCATCTACTTCTGTGCATTTGGTTATTCCTGTTTGTCTTCATTATCTTGTTCATTTTCAATAACTCTGGATTGCTGCATTCACTCTGGATTCTGTTTGGATGCTGGTATTCTCACAGCCCTTTCCAGCTTCAGAGATCATTAGTGTAGAACCGTAGCATCTACCAGGCAGATGCTGCCTAAATCTGAATGAGTCAACTTGTTGGCTGTAGATGTGGAACTGCACACAGGAACTGAGCATACTGCTCATGTGGGTCTGCATGTGTTTTCATGCTTGACTTCTGGGTCTGCATCTCATTTTGCTGTTCATTAAGTACATAGTCCTTGTTCCTTCAAATGTACGTGTTTCTACTTCTCATAGTTCCATTTCATTTACTTGCCAAAAGGTTAAACAGTACAACCCAAATTCTGATCAGATTGTCCACTTGTATATTGCGTGAGATGTGATGGATGTAGAAGGGTTATGCCAGACCAAGTTGGAACCCAGATTTTTTCTTCAGTGAATATGTAGTGTTTCAAGTATGTCACTTTTTTTACTTCAGCTTAAGATGGAGATATCTGAAACCTGAAATTACAAGACTGATGGATGCAGAAAGATTTGATTTTCTTTTTATGGATAAATTCTGTACTCGTTAGGCCTAAAACAAGAGCTGTGGTTACATGTCAAAAGATAGCCAAAGGCTTAGTGACCAAATAGTCATGTTGGATTTTTAGTTCAGGTTTCAATATGCACAAGCAAAATACTCTCATGCATACAATTCCACATGGAAGTGGTGTAACAAATAGGTGATGATGTGTTACATTTCCTCATCCCTTCATTTTTTTTAAAACAGATTTTATTTTTAAGTGCTTTGAGTCACATTTTAGTTTCACTTCCATGAAGAAAGCTTCAGCTATATAAGGTCAAGTGGTCTGTTCATTCAGGATGCATTACTTCCTTCTAAGAGCTGACAGGTTAAACAAGCTTCCTATGTGCTCTGGACACATCGGATACTGCTTTTTCCTCTTTATTTGATGTGTTTCTTCTGTGGAAGGATTGAAGATAAGTAGGAACTTGAGATCATGTTAGTCATGCTTCTAAGGCTTCCAAGAGTATGATCTCTTCACTTGGGCTGATGCCCACCTCTGAGCTGTTTCTAAATACTTGTTGGACTCCTATTCTGTTCCTCTCTAGTGCCAGTAAATACCTGAAGGCAATGAACCATATTAACTAAGAGTAGCTTTATGATATCATATTTTGTCTTGCATGTATGTTTGGACCCAGCAGATATCTAATATCTTCCAAAACCATTTTCTCTGGTCATGCTCTTGTCATTCTGCAGGTGTGTTTGCCAGCCTCTATGCACAGTTCTCTGGGCTGTTTCCATCTTCACCAGCACCTAAACCTGGATCAACACCTGCTCACTCTCTGTAACATGGAAAGAGAATATTTCCTGTGGATTCTATTGCAGGAAGAGGAAGTTTTACAAAACTGTGCTTTCATATTTGCCCTTTGTTTTTCTAGGCTCTGATGTAGCAGTGGGGCCAAAATTATGCAAAGAACATTGAAAGAGACTATATAAAATGGTATAGCAGCCAGAGCAGAGGTGTATGTATAGTGTATGTTTGTCTAAAAATTTAATTTTTGTTGGATTAACTTATCCAATATAAAGAACAAAAAAGATGCACACCCAAACAGCACCTAAATACTCTCTGCTTTCAAGACCCTATCTTTATATTTTACCTAGAGTTCCCTAGACTTCAGACTGAAGGAGTCCTAAATGCAAGTTTTATTTTTCACTCCTTTTTCATTCTTGCTTATATTCATAATGATGGAAATAAGCTGAAATTTAAATTATATCTCTGAGTAGAAAAAGCATAGAGAAATTGATTATAAATATACTGTTCATTGCCATAAAAATCATATGCAATGGAAATGAAGTTATTTATATTCTCCACCTGCTGAAGATTCACTGATTTAAGTATTTTGATAAGTATTAAAGTGGAATACTGAAGTAAGAAAGTTGTAGCAAAGACATGCTTAAAACTTAGTATACTTTTTGTCTAAGACTGTATGGCCATTGCTTACTTTGGGCATGGAGCATTTTTTGCCAGCACTGGTCAAGCCATACTGGTACTTGTCAAAAGAAGCAGTGAAGAGGTCCTTTTCTTCTCACAGTCTCCAATCTCTCACATGAGATCTCTAACTCCAGAAACAATGCAATTGTAACCAACTCCTCCTTTTCTTCTCAGTCTCCAATCTCTCACATGAGATCTCTAACTCCAGAAACAATGCAATTGTAACCAACTCCCTGCACAAACTTGAATCAGGAGTCCACAAATTTGCCCCAAGTAACTCTACCACACACAGTGGTAAACTCCACTTATAAACTTGCACAAGTTGCATTGCCTAACAGTTTGCAATCCAGCACTGTCAGTAATCATTTCATGTTTCAGTAGTGCTTGGTGTCCCTGTCCACCACCCTGTCAGGGCATTAGTCACAGTACAGTCACACAGTTGTCAACTCTCACTCCTGACAGCTCAGAGCCAGGCAGATCTGTGGGAAAAGGGAAGTGCTGTCCCACCCCTTTTATAGAAAGGGGACTGAAGTCTAAGGACAGATGACAACAATAACAGCACTGCAAAGAGTGGAGATGGTACCTAGTTCAGTCTTGAGTCTCAAGGACCAGACTTCATCAAGGCTTTTCTTCCTATCATTCCATCACCAGTGTGCAAGGTTGATGTACCCAGACCACATGAAGCTACAGCTGTAGTAGCCTTTTCAAAAACACCCATGTGGTTTTTGGAAAAAGAGAATTTAGCTTATGCATATCAAATTCTTCACTAATCAGAAAGTTCAAATATTTATGTTTCACTAAGGAAGATCACAGTCACATTAGAACTTAATAATGACAATTCTGTTTTGAGTGGCCCTTCTATTTTTAGAGAGGAGAAACAAACACATAAGAAGAAGGTTTTTTAATGATATTTAACATCCATAGTACAAACAATAAGTTAAACACAGTAAAAATAATTTAAATAAAGCTTGAGGTTCCAGCCCTCAGACAAATAACTCAACTCTACAAAACAATGATAAGTTTAAAAATAAACCCAGGATAAGTCTTGAAGAGAAAAAAAAATCACTTCCATATAATATCAGTTAAATGAATGGAAATAAATTTCTGACTCTTGATGCCTGCAGCATTCAACAAATGCTGAGTCCTTAAATCTTCTCCAGGGTGCATAGGTACATGTAGAGTGGTTGCATAATCAGACTTTCCAGGGGATACAGACACCTTCACATGTGACCTGGAAGTCCAGCAAGTTTCCAATTTGCCTTCTTGCAGCACAGTTCTTAAGTGAAATACATTAAGAGTTTGTAATGCTGCCTCAGCTACTACTTTTTTTCCCCCAACTTTTTGATGCCAAGTCTGATCACTCTCTCAGTACTGGTCTTAACAGACTGTGTTTGTGGGACTTGAGACTTGGTATTATTCAGTACAATGAGAGGAGATTTTAGACTCAGGTCAGGTATAAAATGAATACCTGAGTTAAGCAAGTTGAAACTGTATCAATATTTCCAGAGCAAATGCTGGTTCATAAATGAAGTAGACAGCTAAGTTGCTATGCATAGTACCATGCATGGGAATACTCATTTAAATGTTAAATATTTTAGCGTCCCACTGAGTGGTTTCCAGGTAATTCAGAGTAGTAAGATAATATATCAACCCTCTCTCTGCCTCATGCCTTAGGAACACTGATGTGAGTGACTGACCACACAAGCATTCAAAATGAAAGCCTCCTATGACATTCAGGTCTTCACTGTCCTGGTGTCAGTATAGGCAAAATTTTTATCATTTCAGTCCAGCTGTTGAAAATAGGTCACTTTGGTTCAGGAAGAAAACGGCTCTTGGCAGCTAGCCCATTCATGCTGGAGTCAATCCATTTAAGGTATTGAGTAACTCTGGTGTAAACACCAGGCTTGTTTTCCTTTGCACAGCCATCTCCCCAGCTGACAATCCCATAAACCATCATCCTGCCATTGTGCTCACAGACCATGGGGCCACCAGAATCTCCCTGACAACAGAAAGAGAACACATTATGTCATTTTCTGCAGATGGAGCCTATGATTGTTTAGAATTAAGCAAGCTAGTAAAGACCTATGAGCTAAAGCTTTGATCTTTGAGAACATTGCTTCAATGGAACAGAAGGTTTGGCATCTGCTGTGACTTGAACAGTCTCTAAAACTGAGGAGGCCTCTAGTTCCCCCTATCAGGATACCAGGAGAATAGTTACCTTGGAAAACAATCCTCCATCCCCATCCTAAGTTTATAAGCACTGATACTAGAGAATAGTTACCTTGGAAAACAATCCTCCATCCCCATCCTAAGTTTATAAGCACTGATACAAGACTAGTGATACAAGGTCAAGGCCAACATGCCCTATTCTTCATCAGAGAATTGTCTCCCTGTCCATAAGGTACTTTTACACTTGAGGATGCTTGTTCTTTTCAGTGGCTCCTATGGTCACTCTGCCCAGTAAGGTGCAGGGAAATAACTCTAGTTTTGAGGAACCTGGAGGAGCTCAGTGTCCCCTGTAATCTACCCTTGCAAAGCTATAGTTAATGTGCAAACTGTGATTACAACAGTTGCTAATATACCTCTGATGGATATCTATTAGCTATTTCTTGAATAGATTGAAAATAAGACCTTGAGGAAAAACAGTAGCTAAGATACTGCACTTCCTGCACCTTCAAAGAAAGGCCTGGAGGGGCTAAAACCTAACTCTGGGTTCCAACTTTATTCCAGATATTTGGCCACACGACAGGTAAACTCCACTTCACCTAGTAATTTCTAGTTGCATTAGAGGCTCTTGTGACTAGTAGAATTACAAGATGCTGCCAACTGATCTATATAGTAGTGTACATGCATTTGAAATTATTTAGAAAATAAACCAAACCAATTTTACCTTGCAGGCATCAATCTGCCATGCGGGATCCCCAGCACAGACCATGTTGTCAGTAACTCTAATATTGTCATAGTATTCATATTTGCATTTTCTCTGTGATATTAAGTTCACAGTGGCTGACATCAGTCTTTGAGCATAGAAGATGTCATCTGCAAAAAAAAAAAAAAAAAAAGTATTTCATTATTTTCACCCTCCAAGAAACAAAAAGAAGCAAGAAACACTCCCATAACACAATTTGTGCATTTAAATTAGCATAACCATTCCAATTTTCCATTGAGGTTCTTACATCCACCTTATGCAGTATTGGTTTGCTTTTACTGTTTATAAATAAGTTTCAAAGAGAAAAACAAATGATCCAAATACGAAATATAAAGTTGAGTTTTTAGAGGGAAAGAGTTTAATAATTTTTGATGGAAATTCTGGACAAATGCAATCCTTTGCTAATCTTCCCACACAACTTTAATTTTTTTCTGCTCCTCATCACATCAGGAACGATAAAAATTGTGGTTTACATCTTGCCTTACTTTGTATGTTGATGAGAGAGAAGCATCAGATAGGAAATCAGATAGAAAAGCTGATAGCAAAGGTCATCTTCAAGCAATGCATATGGAATGCATACAATAGAAAAGAATCCTTTTTTAATACTTCACAGATAATGGTGTAAAAATCATCACATTCCCACCACTGTGGAAGACCAGCTTCAGGAAGAGAAGTCATTTACTTACAAAAATCTTGTTTTCCATAGCCAGCTATTTCACAGTGAGTATTCTCTTTTAAGTAAAGGTTCCTCTCTGGCAAGCAGACTGTTCTGACATACTTGGATTCTACTGCACACTGTCCAGAAGTCGTCTTTATCCTTATCAAAGCTATGAACCAAGTCAGAAAAGATACAGTTAGATTTGTAAAGCAAGTTTTTCCCCTGAAGTTCTGACAATAGCAGTACTTGGTACAGTTAATTGGAATAGTTACAATTATATTTCGTTCTGGTTATACAAGGCTCCCCTCATTGCTTTTGGAATGAGTTATTACTTAATAACAACAAACATTCATTTCCCAACACTAAAATTGACAAATCTTCCAACTTGAACTTGCTTCCTCAAAGGATAGAGGCTGATAGCTCAGGCAAAGATAATCTGCAAGAATATCTTTGGTTGTTTTAAAAGATCAACTTTCTGACTGGCTGTAGAGGGTGACACCCACTATCCTGAATGGCTTACAAAGATATTCTTGGATTTTCTTTACTTTAGCAGCAGCAGGAATCTGGAAGCGGTGGTAGAATTCTAAATGTCAAGTGCGAGAGTGACAAGTCTGTTCTGTTCAAGTTGCAAAAACCCATCTCTGACATGGTTGCTTTAGGAATAGGCTTGTGGAACCCAGACTTTCATAAAAGTCTGAATTAATTCAGGATAACCTTCAGATAATGAGGTGGCCGATATGGCATTCCCATGCTATATGATCAAACCTACTGTACATGCATTTTTTCATCTTTTACTATACATACAGTCTGATCTTCAGACACATAATAAAACGGCAGAAATGCAATGCTGCCACCAGTGCTTATGGAAAAGCCATGTCTTCCACAGGTCCAGAGACTGCCTGCCAGGTATTGCATCTGATATGTACCACAACCAAAACTTGTGCCTAGTTTTCAGGCTGTTCCTGTTCCCCTTTTCCCCCCATCTCTGGTTCTGGTCTTTTAGATGTGTGCCACAATTATGCAGCCTTCACCTATCCCAGTGTTTTAAAGGCTTTTATCAAGACAGCACTTACCAATATCATTCTCATTGCCACCTGTGTCATCTGTGAAGTCAGGGTGAGAGATTATCTCATCAACCATGAATACTTGTTCTTTATCATCAGTAACATTCAGTATGGACTTGCCAAGGAAGACTTTGTAGACAGATTTGTTTATTGGTCTTCTTGACCTGAGTGAGAGTAGAGAGATTGATGAAGACTACTGATTTCTGAGAGTAAGGAGTAAGGTCAGCTGCTGATATCCAGGCTCAGTTCTGTTTCATGTTTATTTTAATGCTGATAAGAAAAAGTGAACTTCAGTCCACTTTGAAAGTTGATCCAATATTCGGAAGAAAAGCATCCTAATTTTCCATTTGAAGGGATTAAGATAGATATTCAGACATTTTGAAACATGCCTAACAGGTTGCTACTACTGATAGGCGTTGGCCTTAAGAATCCCCTACAGGATGCCAAAAGGATAAGCTTTCCATAGAAAAGTCAACAACAAACAGCCATAGATGCATTACACAGCTCATCATCATCAGTACAATCATTAGGTTTGGGGAAGGGCCGAGGTAAAAATGAAATCTTGGCACCGGTATACACCGAATTGTTTAAATTGCATCCCACCCAACTGTCCACATCTTGCTTGTTCATTCTGCTAGATGTGGGCTCCCAGAGGCTTAATGTTTCTTTTGCTGCTCTTGTTTTGTACAGTCAAAGGAACATTCTTACTGTGGTGCATCCCAAAGGGTTGCTCAGGGAGCATCACACCAAGAAATCAGTTGAAGAAAGTGTCAAACAAGAAGCCCATGGAATTGGAAACTTACGGAGTGTGGAAACAGTGCGCTGCTGTGAGCACCCAGCAGGGGTCGATGAGGCTGCCACCGCACAGGAAGTGCTCCATGCCCCTTATGGTTTGGAAGATGCCAGCTATCCAAGGCTGAGACTCAACCTCTGCCTGCCTTCCACCCACAATCTTGAAGTTCCTGCTGATGCTCCTTTGACCACACGTAGGCCCTGTGAAAAGAAAAATTTTGTTCAGATGTTCTTACATATAAACTCCAAACTTGTGCTATTAAAAATAAAATAAAAAAAAAACAAACAAACAAAACCCCAGTTGTGTTGAAACTAATATTACTTACCACACTTCTCTATGTCGCAACCTGTTTCTTGAATGGCAGATCCCCTTTTGGTGTAACACCAAGGTCTGCTCCTTCCATTTGGGTTTCTAGAATATAAAAAGAGATCTTTTCATAAAGACAGTTTTAAAAAGTCATAGTATTTTAAAATTCCAAGTGTTCTGGAAAAAAACAAAATATTTTGTTGCAAGATATGTAAGGGAAAATAATCTTTCAGAAACTCACATTCCAAATATTTTTAGTCAATAATTCAGCTCTGTAATGTTATTTTTTAAAAACATGTTTCTCAGTAAAGCATCTCTGGGGCTGTGATAATGGAAGTTATCACAAGAAGAGTGATGCTTTTCTTACCTGCAGTAGCTGTGTTTGCCCAGCCCAAGCTGCAAAGCATTCTCTAAGTAAGCATGGTAATAACCCCTCCTGATTAGTGAGGGCAAGTTCCATGGCAGACATTTATCTTCTGTTGCCATCCCTCTGTAGTCCTCCCCATTTTCAGTATAGCATGTGCTGTCAGTGTCTGAGAAAATAAATATTTTATTAGCAGCATGCTCTTGTTTGTAATTGTTCTGTGACAGACGTGGACAAATCCTTCCAGTGAGGAAAAAAGTTCCTGCATTATACTCAAAAACAGGTGCAAAATCCAGACTGACTAGATACTGTTATTAAATTTGCTCTGTATGGATTTTGAGCATCGAGTATCTTAAACTGTTAAAGAATGCTTTAAAGTGTAAGTGAAATTCACAACATAATAAGTTGTTCTGCTTCTGACCACCCACAAACTAGTTCATTTTTTCCACCCCAAACTAAAAGTAAGGTTGAGGTAAGCAACCTTAGTGAGGAGGCAGGGACAAAAAAATTAGAGATCCTGATTTTGCACCAATGTTTACTTGCTTCTCCTCATTTAGTCTGTTAGCATAAACTGCTAAAGGCTATCCAGTCATGTTTCTGGGTAATGTTTTCATTTGGCATTTCATATTAATTCTTTGACTATCTCTTAGACCTTTCCAATCAATTTAGTTAGCATTAATAAAGACAGATACTCTACCTAGTTCACAGTGAATCCCAGTGTATCCATCTGGACATATGCAACGACCAATTCCACTAAAGAGGTAATAGGTAATGCATGTTCCTCCATTCAAACAAAGGCATTCTGTAAGTAGAAGACATCACTAATTATAGGCAAAACATTTGAATGCAGAGGTGAAATTGAAATTTAATTGAAAATTAAGTTTTAGGGTGTTTCAGTATCATTAAAGGTCTTTTGTCTTGTATAAGTACAGGAAAATAAGTTCCTTTTAGGTTCAAATAGAACAGGCAGATGCTTACCCTTGTGTTCTGATCTGCGTTTATATAGCTTGTAGTATTTCCAGCTATAAATCTACAGGAGAAGGAAAAAAAAAAAAGGATTTTTAAGGAGGCAGTTCCTTTTATGTGGTCTGATCATCTTTGCCCTTCTGCATACCTTCAACGGTTTAATTTTTTGCATGTAGCTACCTGCTGAATGTGCTCTGTGGAATCTGGATATGAATGAGAAGTGGAGCTCTAATTAAGCAAAGCAGAACGAGGAAGGAAAACTAATCCCATGTCATGCAAACAAAAACCACCAAAAAAACCCAGGATCAGAAAAGCCCACTGAGCTGTGCCACTGCATCAGGTCAACACTGCAATTATTTATGCTGTAAGAACATAAGCAGCTCTTAATCATCACTGTCCCTAAAACAGGGAAGGAAACTTCACCCTCTCCACCAAGCAGTGCAGCAAAGATGCAACATCCATCAATTCCCCCTATCATTTTGGTGACCTTGGTACTTCACATTTGTGCCATAGAATGAAAGCCAGAAAATTTATTCAGCAATGAATTCTTGTTCTGTCCTTCAAGGTTTTCCCTCTGCTTTGCAGGCTGGCTATGCCTTTCTCCATGAAATAAGTTTAGGCTTTTGATATACTTAAAACTTACAGACTCTAGTCCTGTGACAAGTGCACCCAAGGTTACTGTGAGGAAGATGAGTAACTTCATGTTGTTAGTTAACTTCTCCCTTTGTTCTTCTTCTATCTGTATTATTTGATTCTGAAAATAAAAGAGGAATTTTGTGTCATGTTGTAGCCTGCAGTGTCAGCTTTCTTGCTTCTGTTGTCTTCAGCTGGTTTCAGAATAAATTACAACACAACTGGTGAAGAATTAAGCTTTTACTTGCAGCAGGATATCTGCTTATTATTTCCATATATTAAATTAGAGGTTATACTTTGAAGCTTTTGTGGTACAGGCAGCAATACAACCAGATTTTTTTAAGAGTGTAACTGAAGCAGGGAAAGAGAAATTGGAAAAAAAATCCATACTCAATTTTTGCAGAATGGACTAGAAGTTGGAAATTGGCAGATGTATTTAGCTGCTACCCAACTGTTTGTACCTATTTACCTGACCATTGCTTCCTTCAATGAGAGCACTGAGCATGCAGCTTCAGGGTATGAAAGAGAAAGCTCCTACCTCTGTCGTTATCAGCTGCATAGTGATGCTCAGCACTTAGGTAAACCTGGCCACCTCACCAAATGCCTCTGACCACTGCCAACTCCTAAGAGTCTGCTGGTGGTGCTGCCTCACTTATTTTCAATATTAGAGGTTTACAACGTATTCTGTCTTGATTTCTTATCTGCAGCTGGATCTTGTAGCCAAGCATATAAATCAATATTTCTAATGGCAAATAATTATCTTGTAAAAACAATGGGGGTACAATAAAGTCCCATATGTCTTTTTCTCTTTTTAAATTGCAATGCAAGTCATGGGAGTATTTTTTTAAAGCATTCTCACTTTTAGAAAACTGTAAAACTTGATTTTTATAAGATTCCATGGGACTCTCAGCTATATTTACATTAGAAAAAAAAAAGCAATGCAGTGGAAGAGGATGTATAGAACTGAGTTGGTGCTAAAGACCTGCTCCACATTGTACCTGCTTCAGATTTCTACACTGGACTAATTCCAGTTTGGCCCTGAAGGCTGAATGCCTGCTAATATGTGGATTGCACCTTCTAGTTTTACTTTATTTGGAAGAAATGGAGTGCAAGTGCTCTATAGCTCATTATTGAACACTCCTAACACACGTTAAGTTCACACACACAGTGGTGTAGACCAAAATATAGGATATAGAGAAGGTCACTAGATTCATTTGGCAAATAGACACTACACAAATGAAAATGCTAATGCAGATGCAACCTTTGCTGGTAAGCAGGTGTCATAATGCAAGAAAGCAAATCATGCCTCAGGTACTTGGCTGTGCATGCTTTTCAGATTCAGATGAAATTTCAGCAGATATACTTCCCTTAAACATTATTATGACAATTATTCTTAGCATATTTGGCAGCAACGAAAGTAATTTACTCTTTGCTACTATGGATACTTTTGTCTGGCCCAGCCTCCACACCACAAACAGCAATACTGCTGATTCCTTTAAAAATTCTGACATACTGTGGCAACTAGAACTGACCTTCCCCGCTGCTGCGATACTGCATCGCAGTAGCTTTTTTTCTTTTTTAATTTCAATGTAATTTTAAGAGCATTCGCTTCACCCCGATCGATTTAGACGCGGCACTAGCGCCTTCAGCTGCCGCCTGGGCGCCAAAGACACGGCACTTACCGGCGGCGGGGCCGAGGTCGCGGAGCTGCAGCGGCTGCGGGGCGCAGCGCGGCGCGGGCTCTATAAAGGCCGGGCCGGGGCGGGGCCGCCGCCGCCGCCGCCGCCGCCGCCGCCCTGGGGCGGCTCCGCACCGCCCCTCGGCGCTCCACCGCGCTGCGAACAGCCGCGGGGTGACTCAAGGGGGAAATTCCTTATGCTGCTTTTCAGTTTCGGGGAAGGGGAGCACGGTCAGGGCGAGTACACAGCTTCATACGGCGTAAGATTTCTGGAAGGGGTTCCTTGGTTTCCCCGCGGCAGTCAGCAATTCCTTAGGGACATTTATAAAAGCAAAAGAGAAATGTGAGTGAAAGCTATGAAAGGAATGTCTAGAAACATGCCTGGAGACATGACAGAATGATAACAGCGATAACATGTATGTATATATACATTAGCAATAAACATAGCATGACTATGAAACATGCCTGGAGATACAAGCAAATGTGGTGCATTTTATTCATATAGTGTTACCCATAATGAGAGAAGCACAAGTGATTTTTTAATTAATAGAGGATTAAACTCTTTCAGGTGTGGGTAAAACACAGCCCGCTGGGAGGGAGTATTGGGTCAAAATGTGTGCTTGAAGCACTAGGTGTGTTTTCAGAGAGCTGTCTTCAGCTGAAACACAGGACATCGGCGCAAATAGGGTGCAGTTCTCATGCCAGCTGGAATCTGTTAGGACACAGATTAGGGGCTTACTGCGGGTGCTAAACTCATCTCCTCCAAATTTCTTATGCTTCCTTGGCCCTGAGCAATCTTCTGCTTGTGAGAAAGTGGTCATGGTTTTCTTATGATTTCTGCCTCCCAAAGAAATATTCAAAGCAGCTCATTTCACGAGATGAGGATGGAGATTTGAAGTGACAGGTGTCTAAGAATGCAGAACCAGCACAATAGATAGTCTTTCTTGGCCCAGCTAAATGTGATTTTGTTCACATTATGCTATGATGTTATAGCAATGCAGTGAATAACAGCAAACAAGCACATAATATTTGTGGGTGTATTCATAGGGTTTAGCTTCAGGTAGTGCAGGTGACTAAGGTGAGGTAGGTCTCCACAGGCTGGGTAGCTGATGAACAGCAGTTTCTTTAGAGGTCAGGTCAGAGAAGTAGTTGACCTGAAATTCCCTCAAGAGAAATGTTTTCATAACTTGACAATTCAGAGCTTAAGGAGACTACCTTTCTATGTTTGCCACTTAACAACTGGTGTGAATCTTCTTCCCTCCCCATTTTCTGTGTCAAGTCTGTGGTATTACCATACCTTTATTTAGGTACTGTCTGCTTACATTCTCTATTCCTTTCTGTTCAGATCTTCAGGCTCGCATCAGAATAGATCTCATGTTTGCAGAAAGCACATGGAATTCATTTCATAGAATGGCAGGAACAGAGTCAAGAGAAGCAGCTCAAGCTGGAAGTCCATAAGTGAGCATAGGTAAGGAATAAGCTTTTCTGAATTTCAGGAGAGAAATTTGTTTTACAGTTTGTAGTGACTTAATAGATCAACATCACAACTAATTAGACCCTCTAAGAAACAGGGCACAAAGAATAAGGGCAGAATACCCATGGCACTCTTTATTTATTTTTTATAGAGTAGTGGCCATCAACTAAACTTATCCTAAGGAATGAATTCTGCAGAGGGGGAAATAATCCAGATTTTAAAAGCAGTCTCTAACATTTACTCAGTTAATTTTAATACACCAACCTTACACATAATAAATGAAGAAATAGGTTATAGTTTGATTCAGCAGGGAGAGCAGGGAAAAGCCTGGATGCAGGAAGAGGAGGGGCTCCCCAGGCCTGGGCAGCACCTCTCCTTCCTCCTCCATGCTCCCAAGGAAGACACTCTAGGACTTCTTCAAACTCTACTTCCGGGAAAAAACCCTAGAGCAACTGTGTTTCCTCCTTGATTTTTTTGTTTCCTGAGAAGTGTGATCAGTTATCTTCTCCCTGAACCTTTGACCAAGCTGTGCAGATGCCCCCTGTTCCTAATTTTCTCCCTAAAACCTGCGGGTTCATACTTGTTTTCCAGATCCATGAACCAAAAAAATTTGTTGTCTTCACTCTGACACAAGATACAGCAAGATTCAAATCTCCCTTTTCCTGCCATTTGTCATATACGCAGGTTTTACAGAAATACTGCACTTCTTAAGTACATCTAGAAGGAGAAGTGACTTGGGCTGTGGTGTCACTGTCTTTCAATCAGGCTGGTGACAGCTACGGATCAGAAATGTTGACATGTTTGCAGTGCTGCTTTAAAGCTATCCAATTCCTTTGGTCTAAATATTTGTACTACCTAGATAGGTAAATGAGTTATAGCTGGCACTGGACTGCACTGAACTGAAAATGTGGTTTAGTAGAAAGATATCCAAACTAGCTGCAAAGAAGTTTGTTTGGTGTTCCAAGTAACCTTACAGCTGCATTATCTCTGTAAGCATTAAATCACTCTTAGGGAAGCAGAGATGCATGAGATAATTTCCAGTGCTTAGATTCACTAAGCTGGCTAATGGCTGGCACAACAAGAGTTGAAATGAAGTTTCAGGTAAAATAAATCCTTGGAACCTTGTCATGTGCCCTGCCTTAAGGCAGAGACCTTGGAAAATCTGTAGCATGGCACTTCTGCCATGTCCTCTCTCTGACCTCAAAGCTGGACGTGCCAGCACAGATGGGAAATGTACATGCTCAGGGAGTGGGAGGGATGAAACAGGACCGGTTCTGCTACCAAGGGATTTTCGGTAGCTTCAGGGTCAGCATTTATTCTCTATTGCATGTCTCAAGAGTTTAGAAGGGCCTGGTTACAGGCCATGTCTTCTGTCCAGGACAAGACTGTGATAGGACAGAGGAAAAGCGGGTCTTTATAACTCAAAAGCAAAGTTGTTTGGGAAGACCAGTGAATAAAGTTAAATGCCTACTGCAAGACTCTCAGTGGAAGTGGAACTTACTTGCTCAGTCCATACTGATTATGAGAAGTCATGAGGCTTAAGAGAGAAACACTTGTACAGATTCATGAACAAGTTTTGTATTTTGAGAGCCACATTGTCCTTTCCACAGTTTATTTCCTTTTCCTTTTACATGTCCGTGGTTTCATCACTTTGGTCTCTTACCAAAATTAGGCAGAGGTGTAGGCGGGATGGAAGGAGGAAAGACTTCTGAAGAAAAAGAGGTGGTAAAGGAAGTGCTAGAGTGACCTTGTAGAAGGTACTTCACCTGCTTAGTAGAAGTACAGCAACTACATGAGAAAAAACTAGTCACAAAATCTCAAGTAATTTGCTAATTTTTGCAGTCAAGGCTATTAATAATAGGGCTTTATTTGCACCTGGATTATATTACAGAGTAAAGAAAATGTATATACTTATTATGAGCTCCTAATGTGATTTGAGTCTGCAGTCATATAGCACTTCTCTAAAAGAGAAGTGAGATGCAGTGGATCTAACCCTGAAGAGCAAGTAGTATCAGACCCACAGCCAGGCAGTTCTTGGGTTACTGTGATGTTGTATTTTAGTTTTCAGTTTCAAGTAAAAATCTTGCTGATTCTTTTAATTTATTGTTGAAGTAACTTGAATGTTTCAGACTAATTGGCCGGCCTGACTTAGCAAATTTAGCAAAGATAACATTCCATTCCAGCTAGATGAGAACACTGACCCTCAGAGAAATACAGGGGTTTTATCTCATGGTGGTGTACTGAAAGAGATTGTGAGGTTTGCATTGTTGTGCAGAAGTTGCTAGGGTGGAGGTATTATTGGTTACAGTGTCCATTTTCACAGCTGATGATAAAATATTAAAACTCAAGAGAAATACCATCCACCATGCATTGACTCTGGTGGTCCATCAGTAAACCCCAAAAGGCTAGAACTTTCAGGGCGTTAAATAACTCTATAAATATTAGTAGTAAGAACTGCTATAGATGTGCTGTTCTACAAGGAAAATTTAGGCCTGAGGCTTTATATTGCCCGAATTCTGGTGGCCATGTGGTGCGTGTTCTGGTTTACATCCAGTATAAGTAACGTCAGAATTAGTCCTTTGACTACTAAAATGTGTGCTTTGCCAACGTGAATTTCAAGTCCTCTCTACTCATGGTACATTATGAATGGAGAAGTTCAAATTTGCATAAAAGCAGTTATGTGTGCTTAAACCTCTGTCATCTCAAATGAAAGAGCAGGGTTAAACCACACAGTGAGTATTTGCTCAGTGATTAAGAATACAAAAGTTAAGAAAACACCTAGAAGTCATGCCAAAAGATTGACGTGACTTGTCACGTCTATAACAATAATAGCTTGTTGTTGTCAGTTTTGTTAAAGAAATTAGTTTGTCATTGAATCAAGTAGCCTCAGCTATGGGTATAGAATTTAAAGAATATAGCTATATTTACCATTGCTTTGCGTATTGGAGTGTAGCTTCAGACTCAAACTGTGTTTGGTTACAGTCACTTTGGGATTAGGGTAGAAAGGATTTTAAGTCAGTCAGAAAGTGTGTTACAAGTTTAAGGGAAATTTTCCAGTATAAAGTTGATTTAGATTATTTTGTCTTAATCTTGAAAAACGTGGGTACTTTTACAGTAAAACATTTTGTATTCTCTCTCTGATGTTATCCAAGTTAAATTTTTTAATCAGTTTACTTCTAGCTCTTGAGATAATAACTGGAATTACTGAATAAACCATTAGATTTTGAAATGCAAACAAATTGATTTCAAATGTTACATTATCACTATTCATAAAGTTAAAAATATAAAGCTCACTCTTTAATCTTATTTTCTCAAATTGCTGTTTGTATGGAATTTCCAGAGTCGCTGATTTTAAGTTGAATGTGATTCATAAAAATTCTTGTACTTTAATGACTCTTGATTACTTGTCAGTTGTTTGTGGTTGGAATCTGAAGCAAGTGGTGATCTCATTTCCTTTAGGTACAATTCAGCTACTCAGGTTTCTTTATTTAATTTTTCTTTCCTTTTCCTTGCTGCCTACTGCTTTTCCTCTTATCTCTGTTATCTGTGTGCACAGAAGTAACAGAGCGAGGGCCACTGGGCTCTTTCGAATGCCTGTGGGCACTGCTTGTGGCTTTGCAGGCAGTGGGAGCAGCCAGGCTCTATCTCTGAGCTGAGGCAGTGTCACCTTGAGCGCCTGTGAAATCCCCGCCACCAGCCTCCTGCGCTCATGCGTGGGGAGCAGCTGCCACGCGAGCGTTCTTCTGGTTGTATACAATGATTTGTTGTTTCAGTGAGCTGTCCGGATACGGATATTTTTCAGAACAGCGATGATCACATATGAGGGTTTCTTCATCGGCTTGATGTGCACCTGCTTTTAAACTATGCTTTGTACCTCATTTAACATTTATGAAAATTCATTGATTATGAAAATCAGCAATCTCTTTGACATTTGATCAAATTGCTCATTTGAGACAGCTAATATCTGAAATTTAAAGATTAGTTGAGCTACAGATCTTGCATCCAGATTATAAATACTTGAAAATCATGTTTGTGTATAGGTCTAGGCCTGTCTTTAGTTGAAATCAAAGTGCTGATAGCACTGGGGGAAAGACAAAAAAGATTTCTGAGTCTGAAAGTAGAAGGCAGAAAACAAACAACAAGGGCTTTTAGGGATTCAGTTGTGCTACATTTGGTGATCTTAAATCCTGAAGTAGAATATTTTTCAAAGGAATCCTTTTTCTACCCTACCATTTACTGGTCTGGAATAGCACATTGAAATCCAACATTGGAAATTTACAGAAACAGCTGATTTTGAACTATTATTTCTGAAGTGTGTCAGTTAATCAGATACACATTCCACAGGAAACCCAACAAACTGAAAGCATTCCAGTTAGTATATTTCTGGAGAAAAAAGATTTGCTAAAATCTCGGAAGAAAGCAGATTCTGGGGATTGACCTCTGCAAGCTGTGTCCCAGTGATGGCATATCCAAGGAAGCAGCATACCCAAAACCCCCTCTGCAATACAGCCCCGGAGAGAAAACTGTTCATCTCTGTGAAAAGCTGCCTGGGAAGATAATTTAGGACTCCACTCCCTCTAAAGCATTAATTATCTAAATAAATACAAGATACAGGAAAAATAATTCTTATGTCTTGACATTAATGACATTAGTAATGGACTGTTCTGAAGAAGCTCTGGAGGGAAAATGGCAGCTCTGTGAATTTATAGTTGAAGGAAAAGGTTACTAAATGCAGAAAAATGGTAGAGAGCCCATAAAGCAGTACTGCCTGGTGTGTCTGGCAGTCTCAATATACTTATAAGTGAAGAGCTGTTGAACAATTCAGAAGATAAAGAGTTTTAGGGAGAAAAAATAAGTTGCTTCCTGGGTGCTGTTGAATAACTGCATTTGTCTGCATAAACTCATAAAGAAACTGTGCTGAGAAGAAAGGAGAAACAGAATTAACTTGGGTACTCTTGGGCAATAATTGTGTGTATATCGGGTGCTCTAATAATAGTACTTATCTTCCCCCACCACCACTCCTGTGGATGTTTTGGCTGCATTCTTCCTTTTTTTTAGTTCACTTCCTGTAACTTATTTCTAGTATGGACACTGTGCTATTTTTCCTAATCTTTGTTTGCTGATTGTTGTTTCAAGTTTATAAGCTTTAAGTCAATACATCTCTAAAGAAAGCTGTGCTTACTCTCCTTATCCTGTCTATAGCAGTTGCAGATTTTATGGACAAATAAGGTGGACAAAAAAAAAAAATCACAAAAAAAAGAAGAAAAAGGGAGATTGCAGAGCCTTCTCATATATCATAAGCCCAAGAGAAAAACAAAACTTTAAAAAATATGTTTTGTTTGCAAAATAGGCCTTTTTTCTTCTTTGTGCAAAGTCTTCCCGAGGGAGGTTCTGGCATAGAGTGACCTATCATCAGTACTAGCAGGAGTACTCCTGCCAGAAAACAGAAATACTTTCTGCCTCTCCCCTCTGTCTCCAAGGCTTTTTCTTGGCCCTACTTGCTACTTATGCCATTCTGTGATTTTGGTTAGAACGGTTGGAAATTACAATGTTTTATTTCTTCTGAAACATGTGTGTTTTTGACCAAAATGTCTCAAATTGAGATACAACAAAGTCTCTGTCACATGGAGTTTTTGGAGTGTGTCTTCCCATTGTTCCCCAAGAGGTGTCAGGAGTATGCTCACTTCTTTCTATGGACCAAGCAGTGAGGGGGACCATCATTTACAGGGGAGATTAAGGCAAGGTGGAGTACACTCCATGCTAATAAATCTGTGAGTCTCAGCATCTTGGGCTGCAAGCTGGTACTGTTGTAGTCATGATCAGAAAGGTAGGGAGGGAAGTGGGGAGATGGGGGAAGAGGCAGTGTTGAATGTCACTTGCGGGGAGAAGGGTAAGAAAAAAGTGTTATTGTCAGAAATGGAAGAACACACTGCTGCAAAAAGTTGAAAGATGCTTATCCATGAATGTAATATCAGAAAAATTACTATGTGGACAATGTAGGTTGGCCACATGAGTTATTAGGAGTACTCAGCATCCAAAGGATGAGTGTGAAAGGATAGGCCTAGAGGGCATAGGTCATGAGGTGCTGTGACAGTGAAAACAAATTATGTATAGTTGACTCAGTGTAAAACAGGCATAAGATACAGGATGACTTGATCAAAGAGAATTCCACATGAGACGCCTTTGCAGGAGCTTGTCTGTGTGCAGACAAGAGAAAAATAATTGCAATGTTTAAGGCTTCTGTCTAGCAGAAAAGTTACATTGCTTTCAATGACAGCCAAAAAAGTGGAAATTTGTTGTTTTGAACCCAAAAGGACTAAGAAGGATGGAACTCTGTTATAACTGAGTTAGATCTTATGAGAAGGTAATACCAGAGAGATGTTTGAATTTGCTCTTTGACAGCCTTCCCAGAAAGTTTACAGTAGAAATGTAACATCACCCACATAGAGATGGCAAATTAGTTTGTGTTTCCAAGTGAAAAAAAAGGAAACCAGAAGAGAGCCATTTCAATGTAGAAAATGTTGTGTGAGAAGAGTATGAAGAGATTCAGTGAAGAAGAGAATTGTGGAATGTGGCTAGCAATGTATACAGGAAGGTTCCCAAGCTCAGAAAAATAAGGACAGAACTCTGCCTCTGAGCAGTTCTGTGAGAATAGTTTGAATTCCATGGAAAGGACAGAATAAGACTGCAGGAAGCCTAAACTGGAGCAGGAGGAGAAAATCCACTGTTAATTTTGTAGTTGGTAAGCTCTAAGGAGATCACCATGTAAAGGAGTTGCAAGTATGCAGTGGGGTATTGTTAAGGTAAGACTTAGTGTAGGAAAGAACTGGATTTTCCCTCATGGCACCTGGTGATGAACATTCATGTTGCCACCCAATAGGAAAGCTTTTGTAGCTCATGTGAATCCCCCTGAGATAAATGGAAATTTATAACATAGTCTGTGTAATACAATTCATTATATGGAACTACTTCTATGAATAAGCATTACTCAGTGGGTGTAAGGAATGTCAGGACAAATCCTAGGCTACTGTATTATGCTGTACTGAATATTACTTAAAATCACCTTGAGCTGGACTGAATATTATTTAAAAGAAAAATAGCTTAGGTAGATGCTAATTTTCTGTTCATTTCAATGGAATAGGTCCAAAATACCTACTAAACCAGAGACACGAACTCTCTTCTGAAACACATGTTTATAAGCTCAATTGCTCCATAGCATCTTTATACTACTCTAACTGGGGTCAACATTTGGCCTGTAATAACTCATTACTGTTTTCTTGTGTCCACCAAATTATAGAAAAAGCCCACTGTAGAACATATGTTCCAATGGAACAGCTTTTCCTGAAAGCTACTTGGTTACTCAATTGTCTCTTGGGCCTCAGATCTGTTTCTCACTCTGCAGAGTCTCATCAGATAAATGTGGAGATTGACTCTTGCCCTAGACCACCCTTTTCACAAAAGCTAGAAATCCATGCCTTAGACTGACAAGAGCCTGGAATCCAAATCTTTCCTTTCACGGTAACTGCAAAAAGTGAGTGCTGCTACTGCTTGTTCTTTTGTCAAGCTCCTGCTCTTAGAAGATAACTTCATATGCCTTGAGAAGGAAGGGCATTTCTAGTGCAGGCACTGAATGCAATGATTTTACAAATATACCAAAGGACCTGTTTAATGTTTTTAGGGGATGCTCTCATGGGGCATAAGGACATCAAATACCTACTTTAGGCATTCTGAACCAGGTCAAACAACTTTTTTTTTAGTGTTTCCATGCCTAAGTTTGATACATACGGAAATTAAGCTGGTAAGAGTGATGATTTTCACTAAATTCCAATAAAGGTAATGTAGGCTACTAGGTCACTTGCTTCAGATAGTTTTAGGTGATTAATTGCTATTCCTCTGCCTTTCATTCTTCCCCCTGTGTGATTAATAATGAAAAAGGCATTTATCTTGTCTTTCACGTTATGGTGATATATTAGTAGGTGATTCCACAATAATATTCAGTGCCAAGCAGAGGTGTTTCCTTTGACCCCAAAGCATGTCACCACATTAACATGAGATCATTCCTCAAAGTGAGGTTCATTAAACTGACAGTGCTGGCCAGTTACAGTTTCACAGCTCTCAGTTCTAGAGCAAGATAATTTGGCTCACTTGGACCTCTGTGTTTCTATGCATTGACTTCTATAGGCATGTGTGACATTTTCTCTGTAGCTGATTCCTAAAAACAAAACAAAAAAACAAAACAAAAAAAAAAACAAAAAAAAAAAAAACACCAAACCCAAAATACTAAAGAGGAAAGACACAATCATTTAAGGAACGTAAGAAAACCACAGTCTGAGCATGTGACATTCAAGTCTGTGCAAGCATATCAAGTACTAAAAATTGAAACAATTTGTGTAAGTAACTTCAGACTAGGCAATGGCAAACTTTACCTTTAGCATCTTCAAAAAAAAACCCCTATTAAACTATTAGAATAGAAGTATAAGCTCTACTACATATGTTTGTATTATTGACAATTAAAAAGGCAAGAGAAGTAGTATAAGCTATGTTTTGGTTGTTAACAAATGACATGGACATTTACAGCAATTTCATGAAGTGAAAATAAGAGTAAATACCTAAACATCTGGTGCGACTCATTTACGAGACAGTTTTTTCAGATGTTAATTGGACCAATGCTATTAGAGCCAGCAGAGCCCAGGAGCTGTGACTCATCAGAAGTGCTGAGAAACCTTTGATTTGACAGGTAGTTCTCTGAATCCTGGCATGAAAATTACCTTCTGAAACAATGGTAACACTTCTTTTAAAGAAGTCTTTCTAGAAAAAGAAGGGGGCAAAAATCTGAGCAGCTGGAGTCAACATCGCGTTTTCTTTTTAGCTCTTGATAAAAAAAGTATTTATAAGCACTGCTTTTAAACAGGTGATTAACAATAGGAGTGTGCCCTTATCTGTTACTCTTATTTCAAAGCCCTGGAGTGGTAGATCCTATGAATGACTGAAGGAAACAGTGAACTCCTGAGTTCTTGTAAAGTATGATTGTCATCTCATCTCTACTGAAACCTGTATTTCACAGTAGGGCAATTATTTGCAGCACAATGTTCAATTATGGCTATGGGAAATTCCACAGTTGTTGGAATTTGTGATATTTAAATGATCCCGAGATTGTAGAAAGTCTCTGTCTTTCAGCCCCACTGCTAAAGAAGGAGTCGTAATTTGTCTGTGCTGGTTTTCAAGGTTGTTTATTCTTTCTTATCTATAATAGTTCTCTCTGACCTGCAGCAGGTCTGTCTCACAGGACAGTGTGCGGGGCTCTGCCCCTCAGTGGGATGTTATGAACATTATATACTAGAAACTACGTGTGCTATATTTACAATAACTTGCCAGTACCTATCACCCATGTTGAACAGTGTGTCCCCAGCCTAAACCAATAGAAAAATGCCAACTCCACAGTGAAACATGTAGGGCATGAAGAAGAAGAAAAAGGACAAGGCATGCCCAGTTTCCTCCATCTTGCCTCCTTTGAACCCCTTATCTAGAATCCTAAAATTCTACTTTTGCACTTGTGCCACACTAATTACTACTTATATCAAACACTCAGAGCTTGTAATTCATCCAGTAAGCTTGAAAACTCTTTTCCATGGACAGAGATCGGAGACAGTGTCTCTCGGGGCTCTGTACAGGGGGGTCCTGACCCCCTGCCAGGGTTCCAGACCTTCCAGGGCAGCCAGAGGGATGCCCTGGATTCCCACACACAGTAAATAGTTAGAAGCTGCAGTTTCAGATATATAGGTATATTGGGCATGTTGTGATCTGTTTGGGCTGCCTATATAAGCTAAAATTATATTGAATGCAAAAGATTTGGTTCAACTCTTAGTGCCTGCCACATATGCAGCCCACCGTAAAATTTCTGATTTGAATTTTTGAGTTTGCCAGCGGTTCTTACTTTTCTCATTCGGGTATGGAATAGGGTGTCAGTGCTGTTACTCTACTGGCAAAAATAATGTCCTAATTTCTTGAGCACTAAATCTCAGAGAAATTTCAATGTTTTTGCAATTCATGGTTAGGCTTATACAGTTGCCTTTCCATTCCACTACTCCCCTTTCAGACAAGCTTCTTCAGAAATCTAGTAGTTAATTGAGGCTTGAGACTAGTAATATCTTTCAGAAGGAAAAGTGACTTACTGCCCATCAAAGAAGATGTGAAATATTGGCTACTTTGGCAGACATGCAAGTAGTCAGATATATTTTAAATAAGCTCTCAAGAGAGACCTTAGAGCTGGACTAACAATGAGAAATCTAAACAGAAGTATCTATTACTTACTTAATCAGCCTGATTTCATGCATATTCCTAGGACTTGACAAACATCTAAGCACAACTTGCCAAAACCTTTGCTAATGGAAATCATAGCAGGAGAGTCACAAAACTGTAGGAGAGTGCCTAGGCTTGGCAGGGTTGCAGAAACAGCTCTGCTGTCCCATGTACAGCTGAGGTGGTTTGGACTGGCATGCAGGCATGACCTCATGATAAACTCACTGATCCTCACTAGGAATTAATCACTTGGCTACTTGCAGCCAGCAGTCTACCATCAAGAGGAAGGGACTGCTGTCTTCCTTTTGCATATCATAAGGGCAAGTATATTTATCAGCACTGTTGACCAGAGACTTTGCAATGAATTTATGAGCTAATTTCGGCAATTTCTGATAATAGAACCATGTAAAATTTCCCCACTAGTAATTTATTTGTTTTGAAGATTTGTAATATTACAGTGACCTAAGAGGTGCTTGTTTTGGTTTTGTCTCTTTCTAAAAGTGTTTTTCAGCCAAAGATATGGAACTCTGACTCTCAGAAAGTTTGAGCTATCATGACTTCCTGATAAGGAAAAATTATCCTAATCAATAAGATATCCATTCTTATGAATTGTTATTCATTCTATCCATCACAAAATGCTTTGCCATGCCATTGAAGAAGGACATAAAGCAAAATAAACACAAAGGTAGATATGTTTTCTTTTGAAATAAACCCCTTGTTTTATCTTCCTAAGAAAAAATATTTTATAATACCTACGAAATGTTACTGCATTTGAGTAACCTCATTCAAAGACTATGGGATGGAATAGTGCATTTTGAACAGATGTTACACAAACTGTGTGTGTTCTGAGATGTTATTGTCTTAAGTTGTGAGGCTGATTTTCAGCCAACCAGCCAAGCAGTCCTTGGAAATACTACAGGCAGCAAGAGTCCCGCAGGAAGTGGTATTTGTGATTCAGTCAGCGGCACCTTGCCCACTGAGTCAGTGTTGAGCCAAAGTCCAAATGCGTTTCTAGAGTGTGGAATATAAAACTTAAGTCATGACTGCTGCAGCCACTGGGAAATTCACTGAACTACTGACGAGAACAGGGATATTAACCGCAACATCCCAGATTCCAGACAGGGATAATTACAACTTTCCCCCACTTACTTCACTGGGAGAATAGTTCTTCTAATTTTCTCTAAGCCTTGTACTTTTTTTCTGCACTTAACAGATCACCATCCTCTAGGCATGTTGAAGGATGAGTGCCACAACTCAGATATGCAGTCTGTCTTTCTATGGGCTATGCTGGAAATGCCAGGTGTGGCACCTGCAGTTTTACAGTTCCATGACTTATTCCACTTGGAGATGTCAGTGGACACCATCATTGTAACCTACCTGAGCTTTTCCAGCTAGTTCAGTTTTGCAGCTGAAGGGATGTTCTGAGGCATTTGCAGTACGTTTCCTCTTCAATTCATGACCCACTAGATGAGCACAGTGACTCAGAACAGCCTTTTCTAAAGTCTTAATTCATAGGTAGGAATTGAACAAACCTCAGCTAAGTTTTAAGCGAAGATTCTCCACATATGTGATCTTTCCTACTGGCTTTCACATGTCAAGTACAGAATTGTTCTCTACTCATTATGTTTTCTGGGGCCTTTTTTTTTTTTTTTTTATCCAGTTTTTATGTGTACTTCAAAATGTAACAAAAATAAGTCTTCAAAACAGATGTTTAATATCATTCATCCACACACTAATTTACGTGAAGGAGGTTTGTGGCAGCAAATTTTGGCATCCAGATTTCCAAAATAATGCCAAAATTTGCTGTGAAAAATCACAACTAGAAATCTGAATTTGTCCAACAGGCAGTCTAAATGCTGTGTTTTGAATGTGGTTGATGATATAGTGCTTCAATTTGTAAATATTATTCATGTCAATTGTTCACAAGCATGTTTTTATCCTTGTCCCAATTTTAATTTTTTGTAATTATGAAATACTATCTACCTGCATTTGACTTACATTTAGAGAAAAGTTAGTAAGACTTTTGGTAACGCCTGTTTTGGACCTGCTAACATTTTGATCAGAGTCATTGCTAGGTGCATATAAATGGATCAAATTTTGTAGCAGGCAGATGTGGTTTGGACCATTTAGTTAGACTTTGTAATCTGTATGTAATGGATAAATGATTTCTAGGGTTATGGAACATATTAAATATTAGGTAGCTCATTTAGCAGGGGGATAAGTTTGTCGACATGTGAGTTTCTCCATTATTGTTGGGAATGTGTTTAAATGTTACATGTATCATCTTGGCTAGAAGGGGCTCATCAGCCAGTGCTGCAGTAGCTTCCACAGCAGACTACGGGACATAAGGATGCAAAATTCACTTCCCTGGACACAGCAGTACTACCTCTGAGCATCTGCTAGATCTGGACTTGCAGGTCCAAGCCTCTTTGTTCTTCATTCTATTGGAGTGAAGAATAGAGGGTTATTCAGTGTGAGAAACAGTGACAAGATTTCACTCTGAAACATATCGAGAAGTTCTCATGGTGTCATACGAAGAACACAAGGTTTATGCAGAGCACACCAATCAATCCTGGTCTCTTCCCTTCTCCTTCCTTTATCTTTCCTCCACCCTTCAATACAAAAGTTTCCGCTTGGTCATGAAGGAAGTGAGGGAGCCTGGATGCCACCCCAAGGGAGAAAGCTAGAGGAAGGGCTGGGTGACTTAGTCAAGCAAAGGGGAGGAGAAGGAAATGATCATTGAAAAACAAGGTTATAAATAAAGGGTGAATTGGGATAAGAAATATGTGGAAACATTTCTTTAGTAGTGAGAAATGAGAATAATGTATGCAAAACAGTTTCATCACATGCAATTAGTAAATGGAGATTTCAAGGCCTGGAGCCTTGTGTGAGACCAACTGCCAGCAATGAATTTAGAGTGTCAATTCTCACTATGTATTGTACCAGAAATGCCTTTTTTTATACCAGGAACTCCTGGTACCACTTTGCACTGTAGTCCACCCACATGACAGTCTGGTTGACCATAACTCCATTTTGATTGGAATCCTTGCTGATGCCTTCATCTGTCATATCCTTGCAGCACCTTTCTTTGTGGTTTCTCTCTCTCAGATATGATGATTTAGGCTGTCTGCATTTTAACACTTAAAAAACCCACAGCAATACAAAAAACTGATCATGTTATATCCAGTTACCATATTAGTGTACTTTGCATGTGTCTATTAGTATCTGTTTAGTTAGAAAACCAAGTAATTCTTGGTATTTATACTGTGCTAACATACTATTTAGTGTTATCCTATCCAAAGGTTTTTTCCCACTTTTTCAGATCTTAGCGTAAGTGTTGTTTTTAAGCTATTTCTTCAACTAGTACATCTCCCATAGTTCTGTGAGCCTCTATAGGAGCCAGACAAGCTGCTTGTGAGCGTGCTGGGGTTTTGTAAGTGTATTGCACTCATTTTATAATGCTGAAAAGACTTGCATAGTGCAGAAAATGAAAACCTTTTAAAAGTTCGTCAGTCAGAAATGCTGGTATCCTACACCTGTATTGCTATAGCATGGAAGCTCACAGCTGGCAAGAGCTGTGTGATCACAGACAGTGCACCCCTTTGCAATCACACAGGCTTCCTGAAAATTTCTGCTCTTAAGGGCTGGCAGAAAAGAACTGAAAAAATAATAACAGTTTTAGATTTTATGACTTGACTACCTCTTTCCTATCCTAAGCTTCCTTTCGGATATCCTTTCACATCCTGGGCTGCATCAAAAGCAGAATGGGCAGGAAGTTGAGGGATGTGATTCCCCCCTACTAGTCCGCTCTGATGGGACCCCACCTGGAGTGCTGTGTCCAGCTCTGGGGTCCCCAGCAAAGGAAGGACATGGATCTGTTGGAGCGAGTCCAGAGGAGGGACACCATGGTCATTAGAGGGATGAAGTGTCCATAAGGCAAGGCAGAGAGAATTGGGATTGTTTAGCCTCCAAAAGAGAAGACTTTGCGATGACCTAATTGTGGCCTTCCAGTACCTGAAGGGAGTCCATAAGAAAAATGGAGAGAGATTTTTTCAAGATCATGTAGTGACAGAACAAGGGGGGATGACCTCAAGCTGAAAGAGAGTAGATTTAGGTTAGATAGTAGGAAGAAATGTGTGATGTGTGTCCCAGCCCATGACAGATGGGGTTGGAACAAGATGATTTTAAGGTCCTTTCCAACCCAAACCATTCTATGATTACTAGCCTTTGGGGAAATGTGAAGATATCAATTGTTGAAGTAGCTAGTTCAAGTTGCAAGGAAGTGTTAGTAGTTGAAGACTTATTGGAAAGATCTTGCATTGCCACGTAGCTAAGGCAGCTCAGTTGCCTTAGGAAGATTTTTTACAGTGTATCAGTGAAAAGTCATTGAGTGAACAAAATGCATTGTCCTTTCCTGTACTAGGCCAGGTTCATGAATAGGATTTTTGCCCCTTCCTGCAGTCTGCTATTTCTGAGCCTCATGGTATTGTGAACAGGAAAATGTTATCTGCTTAAGAGTTGAAAGGGCAGAATTATTTCATCCTCTCCTTGGAAATGCAGGTTGAAGGTAAAATGGTTAGAGTGTATAAGATGAACAGCTGGCACCACTTCTTGATGGCTGTTTGCATTGTGCTTATATAACTCCCTGGCTTTCAGTGGACCTCTTGGCTTTATCCAGCCCTGATCAGCAAGAAGAAATTAGGTGCTGTATCCCCTGTCAGCTTATTAGCCAGGGTACACGCAGCTCTCTGGAATGAAGATTAAGGGACTGAAAGTCAAATATTGAAGAGAAACTTGTCTCTTACCACAGATTTTTTTAGGTATATCAGGGCAACTTCCCCATTTCCTTCAGACACATAAACAAGAGCACCATGTTTAGTGGCACAGGAAATTTGTGTTTCTTTCACTTCCTGGGAAAGTACTTTTCTTGATTCTTTTTTTCCTGTAGTGAAAAAAGCTCTGCTAGCAGCTTCTTCTCCAGTGGTTCAGCCTGCTGACAAATGATTGTCAGTTCATTCCCTGAAAGCAGCTAATGGAGTTTTTTACAGGTGCAGGAAGATGATACATTTTCACAGGTCCCTTTCTAGCCATAAGATTTTGTTCTGAAGTGTGTGGCAGTAGGAATAACCTCCAGATGAAGACCTCTGTCAGATGCAGGCCTCAGTACACCTGCATTTTACTTGTCAGCTGAAGATGCTCATATAGGAGCATCCTGCCTGTCTCTGCCTCACATATTAATTTGCCTTAACTCCTTGCCTATAAGTGCAGGGGGAAAGTAAAGCAAATTTTTCAAGGTCATAAGCATTCAGACTGAAGAGTAGGACAGAGACCTGCCCATTATTCTTGTACTTAAATTTTAAGCCTGAGGTTTCCCCAACTATTGCCTGAAGAGATCTAGGTTATTATTTACTTCAAGTCCTCATTCTGCTATTTCCAGTGACCTGAAAAAAACCCAGAAACCTAAGACTTTTTGACACCTAGCAATATGAGAAAAAGATGAGCTCAACCATCTCCCCTCCAGCCTTCCAGGGAGAAGTAAAGTCATTTTCAGGCCCACTGGGTCAATGTACCCATCAGCAATTTTCAGGAGTACTACAGACAGCAAAGACTGCTGCTGGAAACAGCTGCTGCAAATAACCATATCTTTAACATTACAGTCATTTATTCATAGCAATGACTGCACTTCTCTACTACTTTTTTGAGTTTCCATGGCTTGCTAGGGAGGTCGTGAATGTAAATGAGAGGTGGGCATATGTTTGCAGCTCTGAAAGAAAGTAATGTAGGGCAAGCTGTCTGTTGAAGTGTGATGTACTTGATCAGGATATTTCTGAAGAGTTTTTGCCTGTGTTTCATAGACAAAAAGTCAAATACCTTAGAAGGGATGATATTAAAACTTAAGTTCATTGTCTCTGATGGAACTTCATACAAATTGAGTTCCTTTTCCTTGTTCTTGTTTCAAAATAGAATGTTGGAAATTAAAGTCCAGGTTTAACTCTTTTTCTCTGACTTGACAAAATTGAGTTCTGTTTCCAAGTTGTGTTTTTAAATGCTTACAAACTATCAGCTACAAAAAAAGGAGAACAAAAAGTTGATAGTTTTGACCTGACAAGAACTAGGATGTCATAGACATCCTGAAGCCCATTTCATTTTTGAGGTAATGAGACAGGAATGAGTTTCACATTGTGAAATTAGTTTGCTTTAATTCTATCTACTAATAAGATTAATTATTTTGCCTGGACAATTAATATATTTGATTTCTTTAATTAAAACATCATTAATACTTTCATGGAAATAATTTCATTAAGGCCTTATAAGAAAAACAGATATTTTTAATGCAGATGCTTGCCTCAAAAAGTAGCAGAATGTTCCATAAAGTATTATTCTATGAAGATCAAAAGTATCTTCCACACCTGGAAAAGATGTAAAGAGAAACAGTTTCATGGAGGAAAGCTAGAGATCATCTTTCCACTGCACTAGTCTGGTAGGATAGAAACTAAACCTATTGCCAGTAAGATCTTCTTGGGAGGAAGCATCTTTTCTTGGAGTTCCAGACAGATCAATAAACCAGTTCTCACCTGAAAGTAAGGTGTAGCTGGGTATTGCTACTCAAGCAGCAATAAGTGAAAGAAGTTTATCTTTCCCATATTAATTCTAGAATTTATCTGACATGAGAGAGTGATGGATTGAAATGACATCATGTCCTCACAGGGAAGAAATTCTGTGTTACTCCAAAGATATGCAGAAAACAAGGTTTCTGTAATATGTTTAAAAGTAGTTTGTGATAACAGAATGAAAGAAATTGTCAAACTAAATCAAGGGGCTTAATTACCTGACATTGTATTAAAAAGCAAGGTGTACTGCATATTTTTTTCTATCCTGTCATGGAAACTGTTTATTTTCACTATTCCAAATAAGCCAAAATTTGCAAATACCTATGTTTCAGGGAATGCTAGCAGTATGAGTTTCTCAATGCAACGCCTTGTGTGTTCTTATTGCTAATCTGCAACATCTCAGAACTCACCCGTGCATCCTGCTGCGTGACATTGCATGGGCATTTGGTCACATTGTGACCAAATTTGAACTGATTTGGGATAAACAAGAGGAGGCTGTACAGTTTTGTTTAGTTTTTCAAGATTTTTAAAGTAAGATAAGAATAGTCCAGTGTGTTGAAATAAATGCCTTGTGGAGTTCAAAGTTATTGTTTGTTTATCTTGTAATCTAGAATTAATCATGACAAGAAGTATGTAAACACGGCTGAAATTGATTAGATATTTTCTTGGGTAAAAAAAGAAAGAACACGTTTTGGCCTGGCTTCTTTATAATATATATTTTTGAAATAAAATAATAGTGAACAAAAGAGTTGTTAAGATTATTTAATTATTACCTGAATAACCAAAGTAACCATTTAAATACAGGAAGACTGAGGCAAGTAAATTCTTTATTATTGTGAAAAGTAATTAAACAAGGAGGTTTTGGAAGAAAGGTTTGTAGCTGTCCACACACCATGTCCAGTTCTTGCTAGATTTGACACACATTAAGGAACATAGCTATTTTAGGACACAACCTAAAAAGAAGTAGTTAACTCCCTGCAAACTGTATCTGGAACTTCCTAAAATCCAGATGTGAAGTACAGTTTCTATTGGTATTCCTGAGGCAGCTTTACACTTGTTAGCTTATCTCCATCTAGTAGAGCTGCAGGGACATGGAGGTTCCAGTGTTAGGCCTGGAGTCCCTTTTGGCCATGCAGAGCTCAAGCTGCCCCAGCTATGCTGGCAGCAGTGAAGAACTTGTGCTTAAAGCTTTTGGGATATGTTTACACAAGTTGTATTGCCACTGGATTGCCCTGTAGACAGATCAAAAGTGTGAAGCCCGCTCAAATCTCTTCTGCACATCCAGCCAAGTTACAGCCATTTCCAGGCTGCTTTTCTGTGAAGTCCACCACTGTCTCAAATCTCACTGATCTCCAGTTCTCATGCAACTCTTTTTACCAAGATCCTCTGAGCAGCACTATCCTGCTGCCTGCTCAAGTGCCAACTCAGTGATGATCCAGCCTCCAGGCATAAAGGCAGTAAGATAAATTATCTTCTCACCTAAGTATGTGTTTCCTTGTCCTATGTAACTTTTGTATCTCAGTTGTGAAATCAGTGAAGCTATATGTTCTTCTGCCATTCAGTTTGCTGCAGTGCATGAAACATACTGTGCTGAGGAGGTTTGTCATAAAATTGTTTGTTGACTTTGCACTTGAGTGCAGGAAGCTCTTCATTGAATCACTTATCTAGAAGAGGAAAAGCAAGGTAGTATGACCAAAGTAGCTGACTGATGGAGGACCATGAATTAGTCATATTTACTGTAGAATGTCATATTTACAGTAGGATGTGTTCCTAAGATAGATGAGGGTAGTCTGAGAAATTTGTGTGAAAGGTGTCAGTGACTTGTCCATTTTCCTTCTACCTCCGTCCTGTGTGCTATCTTACCATGTTCAACTATTT
This sequence comes from Anomalospiza imberbis, assembly GCF_031753505.1. Classification (NCBI taxonomy): domain Eukaryota; kingdom Metazoa; phylum Chordata; class Aves; order Passeriformes; family Viduidae; genus Anomalospiza; species Anomalospiza imberbis. The sequence goes on from NC_089688.1 coordinate 14,832,685, forward strand.
TCCCCAAGTATGTCAAGATGGGCAATGTTTCCCTGAGCAGGCCAGAGTATCCTCCCACAAAGCTACCCTCATACCATCAGAGGCATGTCCAGCGGAAACCATTATTCCATCAGCTTACGGTTTTTGCTTGCCTCCTCTCATCAGATTGTTTGCTGTTTGAGCCAGTCATATGGTTATTGAAATAGATTGTTCTTCTGGTCTGAGTGCTGTGTGGAGTTGTGACTGGAAAGTTGTGTCACTCCACAAAGATGGGGCAAAAAAATGGGTATCCTTTACTTATTTTTTAGCTGTATGTTAAATGCTGCTGATTTAACTATGTGTCACCAATTTTTTCACAGTAGAGAGAGACTACTCTCTAGAGTAGGGGTGAGAGCGAGTGGGAGTGAGGGGATCACAACTTGCAAGACTAGTAGAAAACTTTCAGCCTGGTTTTTTAAGTCAAGTTGCTATTTTCTCATAAATTGCAAAAGAATTTGAAAGTTAGGACTTCCTATTCAACTTGGTTTCCATCTGTGTCTGAGCATTTCTATCTGATGATAACTCCGCAGTCAATAACCAGTGTAGCTCTCTCAAATATGTATCATAAGAACTTTTACTGCTGTTTTTTTAACTGCTGAGGTAGAGGTAGAACTCAGAAATTGCTCACATTAACATCTGAGCTGAAAACTCAGGAACACTGAAGCACTGAGTCCTCAGATAGGATTTCAGTGAAAAATCAGTACTCACAGATGGACTAAAGAAACCATCACAATGTCTTCACTCTCAAATTCTTTCACAGACTCGACCAAAACTTGTGATTAGAAGCACATGAACAGCTTCACATTTTAACTTTCAGGTGTTTCAAAAGAACTCAGGCTGTTATATCTGCAAGTTCCTGCATATTGCTTCCCACGGGCAAACATATAGCCTAGAGCTGTGCAGTCTTGACAACTTACAGTAATTTTGCAAAGATACTGTGGTACTACCAGATATTGTGCTTGTCACACTGTGTTTTAAAAGTAAACTATTCAGTGCATATAGGAAGAAAGCAGCCTTGCATTTTTGTTACTAATGTATGAATACTACTTAAATAATTAGAAAATTTTCTGAAAAATGGTAAACATCTTACACTGTGATGAAGTAGCTCAGTTTCGGACTGGTCACTGTACTGATCATTTACAAATAATGAGTCAAAATATGTCCCAAGTCACACCCTTAAAATGCCACTGACGTCACAGTTTGTGACCTTCAAACACTTGTATTCACTGTTCTCAATGATGCAGTTAGGAAATGTAATGATGGTGGTATTGTATGCCACTTTTACAGAATCATTAGTTGTAATAGTGAGAGCTCTGGTACAATTAGTAGGAGGAAGTGGCACTAGTAGTCACAGCAAGCAAATACTTCTCTGTGTTGCTTTTGGTCAACAAGGGTTCCATTTTTCTTTTTTTTTTTTTTTTGTTTTGTTTTGTTTTGTTTTGTTTTAATAAGGAAGAGGGCCAACTATTTTTAGTCACTTGAGATGAACTGGGGAGAAGGGCATCCAATTTTCAAGTCAGCTTTCCGTCAGTTCACTAAAAAATTCTTATTAAAAACAGAAGTAAAAGTAGGATTTTATTTGTCTTTCTCATTAAACAAAATTTAAAGTATTTAAATGCTTCCTAGCTAGCGGGTCAGCCCTTTTTAAGAACAAAAGACAGAATTAAACCCAATTCCATTAAACTGCCATATACAGTTTAAAAATGGCAGAGACACCAACTTATGTTTTTTCCTGCTCTCTAGTGTAGATGAGAGGAGGAAGGAAAGCTGTGGCAGAAGTTATAGCTAAGGGTACATATTCCACTGATTGCCAGCTGGGGCTATCATCTCCCACACCCTGATCCTTCCTGTGAAGACAGTTACAGGAGCACATTTGATTTCTTGCAGCTCTGGTCATTACTCATTTCCAGTGGTACCCTGGAAATCACCGGCTCTATGCAACTGCTGGCACTTTACCTGCACCGAAACCAATTCCACACAGAAATGCAAGACAAAGTCTCCTTGCAGAGTTTTAAAGTTCCCCTGAATAGTCTCAGTTAAATTTCCATAACACATGATCCAGACAAAAAACCCTAATAAACATGCTACCTTTCTGGGGAACACCAGCTGTAAATTGCATCTGATATTCTGCATACATGAATGCATAAATAAATGGTTTAGCTGCAGCAGGAGGCACCAAAAGTTTAAATTACATGGTTTATATGTCAGTGGAAAAAAACGGTTGCAAATTTAAGTCTTGAGTTCCATTCCAGGGCTCTATGTAGATATCTTCAGTGAAATCATGTGAGTATTGAAGTGCCATGAGGGCCATTTGTGTGACTGTGCATAATGTTTTTAGTTTCATTATTTCCATTTTTAATGGCTCCACAGTGATAAATCCCCTCAACTATTATTTCTGTCAGGAAATATTTAGAAAAGTAGCCTTCTGTTCTAGAAAACACAAGGTAGTTATGAAAAAATCATTAATAAAACCAAAACCCTTTGAAATTAAGATCTTTTCTGATGCCCATATTTCTCTGATTCCTATATCAGACTTTCCTTGAAAATTACAACCTTATGATTTAAAAGAAATTATAAATATTTATATTTTTATGTAGTTGCATAGTCCACATTCTTCCTTAGCATTTAATGTGTTCCAGTTTATAAATACAAGCTATTACAGGAATCCTTAGTACTTACTACTTTGAACAGCTTTGTTTATTCATCGAGTTTGAAATAAAGTGGCCTGTCAGCCAAAGTATCCTGTTCTTCCCCCAGCACTTGGGACATTGCATTTGCTCACACATCTGCTGCCTCTAATGGAGTTGAAGGAGCTCTAGATCATTCATGGTACATTAGTTTAGTTTGGGTATGGAGTAGTGTTTAAGATTACATAAAGGACCTCGATATGTGTGTTCTATAGTTAGGATTAAGAACCTAGCAAAGTCATGTGCCAAGCGAACAGGAGATTCACATCCATAAGGTGTATGGAATTACCTTGAGTATTTTGAAGTGCTGAGGGTTTTTTTTTTAAATGTGGCTCCTTCACCTTTTAAACTATTTTTGGAGTTGGCACTTAACTTCAGTGTTGACTTAAGTATCTTAAGCTGATCACCCCAAAACTTTGTTTTCAGGTATTTTTTGAAAGCTCTTGCAATCTATACATATTTTCTTTATTAGTCCTTCAAAAGCCTATGTAGAATAAGATTTTGTGGTTTTAAGCATTTTATAGATGCATAGAAAGTCATGCTCTAAAAAAAACTCACAACTGAACTAACATACCATTATTTGGTAGGAAAGAAAATGAGAAACTAAGTTATGGGAAGTTCAGCTGGCAGAGCAAGGTAATAAAATTGAAGTATAGAAAAAGGAATCAATGGCACTAAAATAAAGATTTCCCAAGTAATTTCCATCAACTGCAAAGTCAATTCCTGTATATCTCTGTCCTCTTAACTCACAGACATCTGCTCACCTAATAGATATCACAAATATTGACAAATTGTGATCTTCAGTCCTAAAGATGACGTGTCTATCACAAGCAGTTTTGCTACAGCATGATATGGAGGTAATTTTTGTGGAGATTAGGGATTTGTGTTTGATTGAGTTCCTCCGTTTGAGACATAGTAAATCAGGAGTTGTTTACTTTCCACTGATACATGGTATTGGCATTCCAGATGGAATGTTTACTGGCTGCCAAAAATGTGTTTATATGCTAGTTCTTTACAGAACACAACACTTGAGAAGTGAAACTTCAGACTTTTAAAAACAATATATGCATACTTAACAGCAGCAGTCCTATCTGCTTCTTCCCAGCTTTAGCACTACTATCAGCCATTATCGGTCAATTCCTGGAATTAGTTTCTCCACCACAAGAAAATCTGGATTATTTTTCTTTGAACTACCATCAGTCAGTACTGATAATGTTGCATTTTTCTAAGTCCAATATTTTACAGATCCTGCATTTTTCAAGCAACATGTTGTTAATTTAAGTTGAAGTCTCTAAAAAAAAGAGCCCTCTTAGGAAAAACAATTTCCTGTGTGGAAGACAGAGTCCAGCAGCTGGTAATGGTAACAGTATCTTAATCTGATCACTGTGAAATGAACAAATCTGAAACTGGAACTATTTGGAATAAGGACTGCCACAGAACACAGATGTTAGAGTAACCAAGGTCCATTTGTTTAAAAAGAAAATTACCAGTGTCTTCCTGTGCTGGTTTATGGTGATAGATGTTGTGAGTCAGTAGCAAAAACCCCCAAACCTCTGTAGGATTCCTGCCCATGGACTGGAAAGATGGCTAAAGAGCTTTATCCTGCATATAAATTTATATCATTACACCCTTAAACCTATACGAAGTTAATTCAGCAAAGCTCTCTCGTGTGCCAAATATCCAAAGGGATGGATAAATTCCAACAATTCTTCTGCCATCAGTCCCTTATTTTCATTTTGATATGTCTTGGAAGAGAAGGAGAAAAGGCTAAGGGTCTGCTTGTCTTTCTCTTGCCCCCAAAGTGTGCTTGACTGAAGATTGCCCTTGAGCTAATTTCATACTAATAGGAAATACTAAATGAACTTCAACGTGTTTTTCCTTGAGAAGAAAACACACTTCCTCAGGCACTTAACAAGGGTAATACAAGGATAACTAGGAGATATAAAGTGAGCAGTTTTCCTCTCCTCTACATACACAAAGACTTCTCAAAGTCAGTGGGGATTAAGATGGGCATGCTGGAAAAGGCAAATATCATCCTGCTGGGACAAGTGGAGGTGCAATAGAGATACTAGTGCCTGCTGGAAAGAATAGAGAAGTATGTTTGGGGCCTGCTAGGAGGAAATAATTTAATTTTAATAAAAACAGCATCATTCTGAAGTCTGGATGAATATTCAAACCTTTTGGAACATGGAGGTTTAGTACTAACTTCCAGAATCTTTATGATTTTGCCAGGATTAAGTTAAACATAAATTAAAATTATGCTAATTGGTTAAAAGTGTACCTGCTCTTCTTCCACAATGAACTGCTTGCTCTGGTACCACCCATTAAATCACAGAGTCATAGACTCATAGGTTGGAAGGAACCTTGTTCCAGCCCCGTTTGCCATGGGCTGGGACACACATCACTAGATCAGGTTGCTCAGAGCCCCATCCAACCTGGCCTTGAACACTTCCATGGATAGGGCACCCACAGCATTTCTGGCCAACTTTTTCTAGTGCCTCACCATCCTCACAATAAAAAATTTCTTTATAATATCTAATCTAAATCTACTCCCTTTCAGTCTGAACCCATTCCCCCTTGTTCTGTCACTACATGCCCTTGTAAAATGTATCTGTCCTACTTTCTTGTGTTCTCCCCTCAGGTACTGGAAGGCCGCAATTAGGTAACCCCAAAGTTTTCTCTTTTCCAGGCTGAACAGCCCTAATTCTCTCAGCCTTTCCTTGCAGCAGAGCTGCTCCATTCTTCTGACCATCTTGATGGCCTCCTCTGGACTTGTTCCAACAGGTCCATGTCCTTCCTGTGCTGGGCACCCCAGAGCTGGATGCAGTACTCCAGGTGGGGTCTCACCAGTGCAGAGCAGAGCGGGGAATCACATCCCTTGGCTTCCTGCCCGCGCTGCTTTGGATGCAGCCAGGATACAGTTGGTTTTCTGGGCTGTGAGTGCCCATTGCCAGGTCTCCCACTGCCTCTTGTGTAAGGCCCCTTTCCCTTTTCTCTCAGTCCATTTTCTATCCTTAGCCCTCTTCCATTCTTGCATAGTGATACCAGCACAAAGATTTATACTTGTATAGTAATATTATAAAAATTTCTACTTGCTTGTCATTGGTAAATCTTTCCAATGGAACCTGAACATTTCTTCTTATCTGAAATTTTGAAAAGTTCGAACCTTTAAGTCTTACACATGTATTCCTAGGTTGTACATAATTCTGATCCTCTTGCAACTCTCAGGGAAGAGTAATGGACAGGTGCTCTTAATTTGTATATTTCATAGCTTTTCTTCACCAAGAACACAGGATTTATGTATGTTAAAACTTCTTGGTTTCTGAGAACAATCAATGTTAATTAAACTTGGACCACTTATTTGATGACCCAGAAAGTTCTTACTGACAGACTTGAGCATAATGAATTCCTGTACTGCTTGGAGCTCTGTGTTCTGCCTATGCAACAGACCTGTCTCTTCTCTTTAACAATATTAAAAGCCTGTGTGTTTACTGTCCTTGTCAGGACCTAATCTATAGGATTATTTTGTTGTTGCTGACATGCACAAATAGAGTCTGACACTTGCAGCCACATGGCTGTGTGAGGTTTACCCACCCAAAATCTTTCAAGGGATAGATTTTTGTTCTTGAATATACATACATTCAAATCTACATTTGAGTTTATTATGTATAAAATATGCAGAACTAAGTTCTGAGATTCAGTCATGTAGACTGGGGAAAGAAGAAAAGTATTTAGATGAACTTCTTGCATTAATTTCTTTTGATGTTTTGTAGACATCTTAAATGTATAGTCAGGGTCTGCTGTGCACCATCTTTTAGTACCAGTGTTTCTGTTGATGCCAAGAGACATGTAAATCAGATCTTAAAGTGCCTATATTAGCAATAGAGTTCATGATATGCCTGATCTGGAAAAGAAAATTGGATACAACACATGCAAGTACAGCTCTCTAAGCAACCTTGCCCATGTTTGTGGGCTGAGTGATGATAAAAATCGAGGCATATAGAGATGTACCTCTTTTGACAGTACTGGTGCCAGAGCAAGCACTGACTGAGCTTTCCATCCAGTTATCAAATAATTCAAAATCTGAGTCTTACTGGAATGAAATATTGATTTAGTTGTACCAAACACTGGGTCTGAAAAATAAGGTTCCCCTCTAAGTACTTCTTGACATTTCATTGACATTTAGGAAAGAGCTTGGCTCTCCTGAAGCATGTTAGAGCTCTTCTCAGGTGTCACCTTATCTGAACTTGAGGCTACACAAGCATATAGGCCAAATGCTTGCAATCCATATGACTCATTCTTCAGATCCAACATAAAACTAAGCTTTCTTTGCATGTTCAGTGTTTCTGATAGCAAGGAACAATTTTTAGATATATCTGCCCCTTTGTGACTTTGCTGATCCCCACAGGAGCTAAAGGATTGCAATTGCATGAGCAAGAGGACTGCCTAACATCAGTCAGGTTTTCATCATCTTTTACGGCTGCTTCCTTTATTTACGCTATTGTAAATAAGTTTATGCAACAGTGACTTGACGCTAAGTCTCTCTTGCTTTACATAACTCTGGGCTGCCTTTCCTAACAAAGTAGGATGTGACTTAAGTAGCCTTTTAGACTGAACAGACTGTCAGCCTTGTAGGGTCATCTTTATTCATTTCCTCTGCACAGATACTGCATTCCGTACATTGAGGCCTCTCTTGGTCCCTTACTGCAGTTTGTTAATGACTATTAACCAACAGCCAAATTGCATTTTTTCTTTCCTTTGAATTTACATCTCAAGTCTTGACTGATCTATCCACATTCCTCCATGACCTTTGTGACTTTGTTTCAGGTTTTTTCCTCTCTGGTCTGCCTTTTTTGGTGCCCCATTTCAATGACATTGAAGCCTGATTATTTGACACTTGTGCTGTTTTGGAGTGTCATTGCATTGGTATGATGGATTGTGTTTGATCCTGTATCCATGTGTGCTCAATTTCAGTTAATTTAAATTCCTTTAAAAGGAACTGAAGCAAAATACAGAAGTTTGAAATAATATTTGCTCCATTCAATGCCAAAGAATTGTTTTGGCTACATGGTGAGGTTTGAAAACCCATTAAATCCACACAGAAGCCATTGATGGATGAAATCAGTAAACTGAAATACAATTTTTTACAGGGATTAAGAGGTAAAATATTACATATAATTAAGAAAAAGGTTAATGCTGTAAAATCAAACAAAATAATCACGTGCCAACTTAAGTTCACTGGGAAAGAGAGGACAGTGACGATTTGGTTAACCTAGAGGATCACAAGATGTTAGGAAACATGAGGAAATGTAGACAATTGCTGTGACTGCAAACCAACTTTTTGTATCTATCTTCTCTGTTGATTTTGGAGATGCACCTCTTAGACATGCTTTCTCCTTGTAATGTACATTAAAAAAAGAGATATCCAAAAGAGGGGTGCTTGATCAAATCAGTAGTTCAGAAAGAAGTCGTGCTGTTAGGAGGTAGGCAGCATCTCAAACTTGTGAATTGACTTTAATATGAAGTACAAGAATGTTAAAAACCATTCTGCTTCTCAATTAAAATTGCTGCTGATGGGGATCGGAATTCATAAGTAGTGCTCTTGTATTAAAAAATATTCCAAGGTTAACTCTGTATTTTATACCACAAAACCTTACCTTTATTCCCAACAATTTTTTGAAACTGTAGCTTCAATACAGAGAATGTTGGAAGATTATGTTCTCAAAGTAAGACAGAAAACAGGTTTTGCAAGGGTAAATCTTGCTTCTCCTATTTGACCATGTCAGTATAATGAGGAATGAATATGAATGAGATTATATAGTTTTGTGTTTTAGAATTTTGATTTTAATATGCTAAAGAACTTGAATAATCTTGTGGTGAGAACCAAAAAACATGTTTGGAATGGAGTAAAATAAGTAACTTTTTGGACCTTCTGTTGTTTTTCCTGCATATTGGCATGGCTACTCTGATGGCATTGATGTGGAACTAAACTGTGATTATACTGGTTTGTTCTGTAATGAAAAAAGTCTTTCAGATATGGCTTCAGCTGTTGTTTTTCTATTAATTGCTTATGGAATTCATGGCAAAGCTGCATAATTCAGGGCCATGTTCAGAAACTTAGCCCAACCTAGGAAATAAAATAATCCTCCCATAAATTATGAGTATATGGAGAAAGCTGTCACATTGTTTTCCTGACTAGTTTTAAAAGCTCAATAGTATTGATCAGACAGGACTTGCTCTTTTTTTTGTTAGATACAGTGTGATAGTTTGAAGTATCTTGAATGCAGGTCTGGTACTATACAATGTAAATGTATTATGATAACAATATGCTAGAGAAAAAATATGTTGAAAAAGACAGATGGAGTTTGGTGAATCAACATTGTAAATACTGTAACACATAGAAGCACAATAGTTTGTGAGATTTCATTCAAATAGTTTTCAGATACTTGTGAAAATGTTATGTTCACATGACCCAGTGACTAGATATGAAGAAATCAGAAGTGACTCATGAAATACTTGCCTCCAAAAAAGCCTTCAGTGTGAATGTTAAAAGTAAACCCATTTACTGTGCAGTCTCTCCTTTATGGAGCTGTAACAGACTTTTTGTTGTATGCAAAAGCATGGGATTTATGGGGTAGCCAGTGATACAGTTACTATGATAAACCCCTCTGTAGCATCTTTTGTTCCCACATACCAGTGATATACTGGAAAAATAGAAGTTTCAGACCTTTCCCCTTGAATGGGGCATTCAGGAATACTCTGCCAAAAGCTAAGGTATGCTCTTCAATTTCTGAGACAAATCTGAATTTTATTAGTTGAATTCCTGTGCAAGTGAAGCAACTTTTCCTTACCTTTGTCAAATGAACCTGGGTTTAGTGAATCTCAAGAGGCACAAATGGCCTACTGGGATGAAGCTGACATGCTTATAAGTTACTTGTCTTCATCTTAGTTCAACCACATTAACTAGTGGAGTTCTATATTCCCTAACTCGGTTACTTGTTGTCTGAGATTGCCCAAGAATCATTTGAAGGGGTTCTATAAAAAGAGACTATAAAATCTCCAAGTCTGTCTTTTCTGCAGGATATAATGCAGATGTGCAGTAGTTCAGTGAGGATTTTAAAGAGCTCTCCATGAGTCAGTATCCCCGGTATTGTTCTTGGCCCTTCTTTCAGAGCTGAGGTTGCTGGGTGCATCCTCTGTAACCTCTGGTTTTCTGTGGTTTATTACTTTGAAGGCCTCATTTAGAAAACCATTCCTGTTTGACAATTTGTCTATTAACATGTTTGCTTTTAAGATCCTAGCATATCTTTAGAAATTTCTTGTATGTTAACAAATTCTGTCAGATCAGGAAAGGCAGATAGGAAAGTTCATTCTGAGTGGTTATGTCAGATACAGAAAGGGGAGCAAGAGCCATTGTGTTACCACACCAGTATTTTGTGTCTTACAAGTGTCTTCATCAATTGAATGAAGGATAATTGTCTTTTCAGACAGATTTTTGCAGGCAGTAAAAGCTCTGTGCTGGCTGTCTCTCTTATCCAGCCAAGACCCAAGACTTCCCAGGCTGCAAGGTTATGTCCATGTTCCCTGTCAGAATCCAAATTTTCCTGCTGCTTGTAGTGCTTGCACTGTGTATATCTAGTTCCTTAGCAGATGGTGGGAATGTCTATTTTTTTTCTCTTCTGCAGCCTTTTTTTTTTTTTTTTTTTTTTTTTTTTTAAGATTGCAGGATTGTAATCAGGAAATGAGGTTCAATCCCTTGATCCAAGTATCCTAACCCCTGAGTATGGATGAGATTTATGTATAATTTATTTCTTTCTTATTTTGAATCCTCAGTCAGCATAAAAATGCTCTCACAAGGATTTTCATTATAGTAATACTTCCACCTGGGTAAACAGATCTTTCATTTCAGGTGTTCTCATGAAGAAAGTGTATTTATTGAATCTAGATATCTCTCACCTTCTGCGAGTCATTGAAGATCTTTTAACAATTACAGAAGCTATTTCTAAAAATGAAAGAAAGTGAGGATTGTGGTTTTTTGTGGGTTTTTTGTGGTTTTTTGGATCTTTTTGAGATTTTATGGCTACTGGAGGCATCTTCTAAATAATAGCAAAATAAAATACTGATAAAATACTGTTAATTTTAAAACCTGCATGTAATAGTATTAGTTCATATGCTTTCTAGACAACATATTACTTAACCTAGTCCCTATTTTTTATGTATTGACAAGGAAAATAATGTTTTGAGTATATTGTGATGTATCTATTTAGTGACTTTTCTTTGACAGTCATGGTTTTAAGCTTTAATATTCCCAGGAAATAAGAACTGAAGCTTAGGGAAATTAAATAAAGCTGCAGTCATAGCAAATTAAATAGTTTAACTAATTCCTAGGCTTCTGGAGACAGTGTGTCTCACTGAGGCTTGGGCTGTGTAATGGATTATAATGTTAGTCAAGGAATTAATTTATGGAAGGAATAATGTTTGTTAGAAAGATTTGAGGTTAGTGTGTCAAAGACTTAACCATTTCCATAATAGGCATAAACCAGAGACTTTTTTTTTTATTGTTGGATAGAGAAGGAACTTGTGTTAAAGAGGAAGAGAATGATTTCCTTGAGGTTCTTTTTTCCCATGTTAGTATTTTTGTTTCTACATATCATAACAGGAATTGGTAACATTCACATGCACATGGTCTTGAGAAGGATATCATCTGAGAGGCAGAGAGTTGTACATAAATTTTTAGGTTCATTTTCTTTTATAGTCTTAAGTTCAGGACTGATCCATCTGCAATAAATGATTAAATGATAAAAATTAATTATATAAAATGATAAAAATCATATTCAAAGGAACCTTGGGTTCATCCCTCTGTCCAGAAGCAGGGTCATTCTATCTGTGACATTGTTTCCCCTGCTTTAAAAAACTTAATCTAATAGAGGCAGTATATGTTCCTCATCAATTTATTCTGATGAAAATCAGGCACTGCAGCTGGAATCTGTTAGTTGTTGTCCTGCCTCCCATGGGCATTTAAACATTTTATTTCTAGACTCCTGATGTTCTGTAAGACTTGTATGGTATCCCTTGCCTCTTGCCTGTGCCTGGAGCAGTGTGTCTGATCTCTGCCCACAGGCAGCGTTTCCTGAACCCCCGAATACATTTGTTGGGTTCCTCCTGTCTCCTACTGGTGTGTGCCCTTCTTGGGGCACTGAGAGCCACACTCAGTGTTCCAGCTGAGGCTTTACAAGTGCCCAAGTGAATAGTGAAGTGGGATTATTTCCTGTGTTGTTCAGGCCATACTCCCATGTAGACAATCAGTACAATCCCTGCTGTTTTCACAATGCCATGATGTTGTTGACTCATCTGTGAATGATTATAACCCTGGGATCTCTTCCCACAGACCTGCTGCTGGCACAGTAGGATCCCAGCCAGTGCCATCTTCTCGCTGAAGCTCATTTTCTTGTACTTGCCAAAAGAGATTAGCGTTTTTTAAAAATTGGTTTTTTAGTTTGCCAAAATTTCCAAAATTATAACCTGATCTTCACCCTATTATTTGATCTTCACCCTAATACCCTGCTATTTGAGCCCTACATGTTGAATAATGATAATCTCTATTCTACCCTTCTTGCTGTTTTGAAAATATTAAACAGTCCCGGGTCAAAGACAAACTAGTTTTTAAAACCCCACCCAGTGAAACCCCAACCCATATCTATGCTGTGGCAATTAAAATAAAACCAAAAAAAGCAGGTTTCTCTGGTTTGCTCTGAAGAACATTTAGTGTGCAAGGATAAGAGATCTGGTACTTGTTGATCAGGTAGGCCAGCCTGCAGAGGCTGTGCTATCTGTGACTGAGAAAAGGAATGTGAAGAGCAGCCTCCCTGCACAAAAGGAAATTGAGGTGTGGCTCTAGAGGGCCACTGTGATCGTCCTGCTCTTCAGGGTGGGCAGGCTGAGTGACAAAGGTTGACACCGAGGAGTCACGTATTTTTTCACAAGTCTCCAGGCACCACAAGGGCAGTCTCACATTCTCTATCCATAATCCCTATTTAAAAAGTGAGACTATTTAACATTGCTACTGTAGTTGATCTGATGTTCAGTACCATTAAGTTACCAGGCTTAACACTTAATATATGAGGGACAAAAAGGAGGAGGAGGGAGCTGGGAGTTTCCCTGACAGTTTTGGGAATGCATACCAATTTGCTCAGTGCTATGTGCATAGTGGGGATTTCTCTTATAGAGAGAAATTGAAATCCAGTGTTCTGTGTTCTTTCTTGGCTCTTTCAAGACTCTCTCAGTTTAGGGAAGTTAATACTTCTGTGCTTTTTTTTTTTCCTTATATGACTAAAATGATCCAGAAATGTGAAAATGAAAGGGAGGCTTGAGAGGTCATGTAACCTCCCCAGTGAGGTAGCATTAGTTATAAATTCTTGAGACATATTTGTGTTCAAACCTCCTGTGAATGGGACTTAAAACCTCCGCAGCTAACTTCTTCAAGAGCTTTTTCCTTAGTAATGCAGTGTTTTTTTCTAATCCTCAGCTTCCACATATTATACTTACTTCTTGTTTTCCCTACCACTAAAGCTGGAGAAAAGTGCATCGCTATTCTTTAAATAACATCTTTTATTATCTTGAAAACCTTAGACCTTGCTTTTTCCTCATGGTCCTTCATGGTTGTATCTTTTACAGATGCTGTCACCCCAATTTCTTCAACCTTTTCTTTTAGGCCATGCTTTTTAGTTGAGTCAGCATTCATGTTGCCCTTCTCTGGTCTTTGTCCGGATCTCTGCTTTCATCTTTATTTTGCTTGTCTTCAAAGCAATACACATTGTTCTTCACCAGCATTCAGAAGCACTGTATTTTCACCTCCACTGTCTAATCCACAGTGAAACTGTAAATTTAGAATAAGTTGAGATTTACGTTTTTTGTAGCCATCTTGATGTAACTATTTTATAATCAGGTCAGTATGGTAGAAGAGCACTTTAATTAAAATGTAAATTGTCTTGGTTCAAGAAATCATTTCTTGTGAGATCTGTCTGTAAGTCACATATGTTGGAAATGAAAAATCTGCTTAAATGCATTTCTTAACCAGACTTAATGAATTTGAAGTATTTTAATTGGAGGAAAAATTTCTGTGGTGTTTATACTTCATCATGATACTGTGTAACCCTGGCAGTTTTCAGAACTTCTCCTCAAATTCTTGTTTATCACATACTGACTGTGGTAGACTGGAAATAATTTGTTTATTTTAGCACCTTGCCTGCACCATCATGCAAATGTAGAGGATAAAGTTGTCAAAACTTCTAAACATAAATGCCATGGAGTTGATTCTGCAACAGATGGAAAAGTGCCAGAACTGCCACTGACAGAAGGGCAACCTGACATTCGGGGTGAAAGTAACTTATTGTAAAGTGGTTACAGTGTAGTGAACAGAGGGTTTGCATATGGGGAAATTTGTGTTGTCTTCTTCCATATGACCCTCTCATGGTCATGACAGCTAAGCAAAAACAGGAGGTGAAACAATAAAACAGCTTAATGAAGGATGGATAAGATTTTTCTGGTTTATGTTCATGTTCAAGTTTTTTTATTCATAGGTCACATTTAGAAAAAAACACTTTTCACTTTCCTGCCACCCTTTCTTTTGAGAATAGACATTGTATCATCAATGACTTATTTCCAAGCATTGCCCCACCACCTTTTCACAGTGGACATTGTCTATTTCTTGATCTCCTTAGTCACAGGCTGTCACTTCTTTTCACAGAAATGAGGAGAAAGACATCAAATCACAACGCATTTGAACCCCCTCCCCATCCCCCAAGGACATATTTTTACAGAAAGAGCTGGCAGCATTTCAGAACTAGATTTTTTCCTTTCCCTATGGGTTGAATCAGACCTTGGCCAAGAAAACCCGGTCATTAAAAACAAGCCATTGTAATAGCAATGCAGCTGTCAGATGTAACATTGGGCTGTGAGTGGTGTTGTAGGTGGTGGTTCTAAGTAATTGTTTCATTATTTCATTGTTAGTGAAGAGCTTAGGGATAAGGATGAGAGAACATGACCCTTAAGAGACCACATGTCCTCCCATGTACAAGGCTGTTACATCTACCCAGAGAATGTGCCAAATTTGCTGGCCCTAAGTTTTGTCATCCAAACCATGATGCAGGCACTGTTGGTCATAGGTAGTTCTGAGCAGTTACTGAGAGGAATCCACGTCCCGCCGGCCTCGCGCCAGACCCAGTGCGGAGATGTGTGAACGCTGCCCTCGGTAACCGTGTGCTGGAGCACAAACTGAGCAACAGCCTGGTGCCAACCAATGCAGGCAAGCTCAGAGTAGTTCAAAGGATATTACATGTTAATGCTTTGTTGGGCGTTGGTTTTTTATCTCCAGAAGTGAATGTTGCAGTGATGGACCTATCTTAGTGCAGGTAATTTGCCTGGGAAGCAGATACAGTTGTCAAAACGGAGAAGAGCCAGCATGGCAGAGCAGGATATTCAAGAGCTCTGATGTCAAGAGGAAGTGTTCCGTCCCACAGTCTGCCCAAGTGGGCACTCCAAGCAAAGCACATGTCTCTCTCAGACACCATTTCCTGGTGTTAATAAGTGGAAGTGGTCTGCAAGGGGAAGTGATGTGTCTGTCACAAGTTTGAAAGTCCAAGGATTTGACTAGAAGAGTTTGAGGACAGCTGTCAGAACTGCAGCTGTCAGTTCAGAACTGTTCTGTAAAATTCAATTTCTAAATCACCACATTGCTGAGAATGCCTTTGTTGTTGGGGTTTTTTTTTTTTTTTGTTTGGTTGTTTTGTTTTGTTTTTGCTCTTTACCTTCTGAGCATGTCATAATTCTTACTTGCATAAGAAAGTCAGAGGTGCCGAACCCAAACCCACTTATAAGGCTCTAGGTAAAGAAGTAAACAAATTAAATCAGCCACAATAAAGTCATGCAAGCCACTCCTTTCTCCTGAGGCTGAATATAAGGAATTTGAAGAATTCCTAAAGTTAGCTGCCCATCAATGTTGTTGCAGCCGCACCTCCACCAGAGCAGCACAGACTCAGGGAACACTACAAGGAGGAAAAACCAATATTAATTTCAGAAATTACGAAAGTTTCAATAAAGAAAGCAAAAAAATTCAAGAATTTTGAGTTCATGCTGGTCATGTTTAACAAATTCATGGAAACATTTGAGGTGTTACATAAAGACCATGTCACAAAGTGGACCCAAAGGAGTCTGTGTAATAACTCAGTTTCCTCGCCTGGCTGGGTGCTCCTATGAGCTAATTATAAGGAAGCTGCAAGCCACTCTCGTTTGTCAGTATTGCCAAATTTCACAATTTCATGGCAAGACTTTCTGCAGTTGCTTTAATACTTCAAGGTTGCTTGGTGTATCAAAGCAGTGGAGGATGTGAGTTACCTTTTTTTACCTTCCTGATTATTGGAAAAAAGAATTGAAGCACAGGAGCATGGATTTCATATAGGAAATCATAGGACCCACAAAATATTGTACTTTGAAAATGTCATTAATTGAAGCAAAATCTTTCTTTAAAGCATTTGAGGTGATAATTTTTCCTCTTGCAGTCATTATCAGGCTCCCAGTTGATGCAGTATGTGATACACTGTATTACAGCTGGGTAATGCCATGCCGTGATAAAGTAATGATGCAAACTCTTGCTAACTGAAGACTGCAAGCTTGAGCTGGTGGCTCGTCTTCTTCTCCTGGCCACTGATCAGTAGAGCCAAAGAATGAGTTGGCAGGGATGAATCTGCTTTTCTATGGATTTTGGTTAATTTTTGTATATTCCATCTCAAATTCAAACCCACCAACTTCATGCAACTGTATTGTGTGAAGTCCTGGCCTCTGCAGCAAGGTTTTTAAAGAACAGGCATCCAGTGAAATGTTTATAATCAGCAGGCACCATAGTGAGTCACCAGTATGAGTCACTGACCTAGTTGTAGTGCATGGGATTGTGAAAATGGGGTCAGACCTCCTCTGCCACACAGAGAGGGTACAGTCAGACTGGCATCTGCACTGTGCTGAAGTGAGGATGTGGCCCTGGATGATGGGCACTGGTAGGATCACAGATCATGTGTTCAGAAGTTTCTCCACAGGTTGAAGTTAAATGAAATGCCATATGAACTTTAAATTAGAGATTGCCACCAGCAGCAACAGAGTCTTTACAGTCCTGAGCACACTGACCAGTGCTCTATCACCACCAACAGTGTTATCCTGATGTTTTCCAAGTTAAGGACAGTTATGAACACAGCCAGAGGGGGCTATCAGGCAGGTTGTACAGTTGTGGTTCAACCAGCTGTCCATCTACTGAGCTGTACTGAGCTATATGCTGAGCTACTTACCATGCTAAGGGAGAGAGCACCCTGGGTCAGCTATCGAAATGGCAGGCTTACCTTTATGTATAGGTCACTTTCTTCCTTACCTATCACTTCCCCTTGTAAATATTTCTCAAATGATGGACAGACATTTTGTCAGTTGCAGATATATGTTTGGTGTTGGTAGAAGTTTGATGTAAACCAGAAGGTTGTTATAAAGGGTTGATTACGTTCTGTTTACTTGTATCCAAGCTCATTTCCCACTGGGCACTGGATGAAATGTATTTCACAAACACTGTGGAAAGATCACAGTGTTTCAGGCATCTTTCCATGAAAATGTTCAATGGAAAAGAGCAATGTGAGAATGTATGCACTGCACAGGCCATGTACCAGAAGCTGCACAGCACTGTGGTATGGGAGAGACCATGAAAAGAGATGAGACTGGCCAGTAGCAAGAGGCTTACAGAAAAGAAGAGACCATGGAAAAGAAAAGGCTTAGTTGCAAAACCAGTCAAAGGGTGAATGTTATGGTGTGGTGCCCATTCACAGAGCAGCTGCCCTCAGCTTGACCACCAAATTGCTAGACAGTGAACTCAGTGAATCTCACAGATTGGACCAACCAGATGTCATAATAATTAATTCCAACTGTCCAGTAATTGAAAACAGCATAGAGACAGCAATTTCTTGTTGACAACATTTATAGGAAATCATCTTTAGATGGAAAAGTCTCAGGTTTTATAGTTTTGAATAATGCAAAGGGAAAGAATAAAATTCTGGATTCTAAGATAGGCTTTGTTAGTAGTGTTTGCATCTCTCAGAAAAGACTTGCTCAGTAGCCATAATTCTCAAATATGACTTTGAAAGCTGGTGTCTGTGTGTAAGGCAGGGCTTCTTCACAGGTATACATCTGTCCGTTAAGAAGCAATAATTTCAAATCATATTTCACAAAATACTTTGGAATTTTATAAAGGATTTCCAAAAACTTTACCATAGGAGTGCTTTGCTTCTTTTGTGTCAGTTCTGACTTTACTATGTAGTGTAATTATCCTTGAGGTAAATTATTCTTAGGCTGTTTTTTTCTTATTTAAATGTGATATTTTAATGTGTATTTTTGGCTGAGGATTTAAATGTCCAAATTGCATTGAAATGCTTTAGGGCCAGAGCACAGAGTTCTTGTAAAAACTGTTGCCTCTATTAGTAACTCTAATGTTCAGAAGATCCAAAGTGAAGCTTCTTGTCTGCATATTCCTGTCCTATTTCTCATTTTATTTGAAGGGTGTTGAAAATGAGGAGAGCAAAGATTGTGCTTGTTGATACACATAACACAGTGCGTGAAGAGTGCTGGATCTTCTCTTTTTTAGGATGAAAGCCTTTCCGTAAAGTAACATGGCAGTCATTTGCATCTGATCTATAATGTTCAGGTCTTTTAATTGACTAGCAAACTATGGTCCTCAGGATACCACAGAAATTTAATTAAGCAGAGCTACTTTGTTTACGTGGTGCAAATGGGAGCAAAATTTACCTGCATCTGAGACATGATTGAGATTTATGTTTTTCATCAGAAAAATATTACTATCACTTCTAAGATTATATATATATATATTTAAGAACACTATCACTTCTAAGATTTGTATGTCATTAATTGTTGATAGTTTAAGAAATTGTTCATTAAAGAATTCACATATATTGTAATTGTTCACATATAATGTAATATAATATAGTATAATTCACATATAATGTAAGTAGTATAATTCACATATAATGTAATTGTTGCAATTACACTCTTTTATACTGCCTAGCACTTTAAATGGAAATCTCAGAACTTGTTTTTACAGTTCTTTCTTTGCCACAAGGAAGTAAAGGAATGAAACAGATAAATAATTAAGGCATTAGCTTTAATGGAGGCTTAGGAGTTTGGTTAGTTGTTTGGGTTATTTCAGTACAGTTGACACTTGGTATTATTAAAAAAAAAAACAACAAAACAACAAACCAAGAACAAACCAGCCAAAACCTACCAAAAAATGCAAACAACCATCTAGCACTTAGTGTCTTTAACACAATAACAAACATTTCTACAGATCAGCACTTGTGAGCAATCCTAGAATAGCAAACCTGTGCAAACAACTAAGATCTTCTGAGAAACTTTGAAGCAAAAAATTATTTTGTGCAAAACTCAGCACTTTGTGACCATTCAGATAATGGCAAACCAATGTTCTCATCTCAGTACTTGCCCGCTCTTCTGCAATAAAATGGCAGTGTGAATGTATGACAGAAAAAGGGGGTATCTGGATACTTCTCACTCACACAGTGCTCTGCCGGCCTGGGGGACCAAAGGATCTGGCTAACAGCAGACTTTTTTCCTACTATCTTGAGCTCCTCTGTATGTCTCATCTCCTGGTGGCACTGGAAGAAGAGAGGGAGAACAGAGCAGCTGGATTGGTATTTGTCACGTGGCAACAAAAATAGCAAATCACCATTACAATTTTGGCCTGAGTTTTATGAGATTCAAGGATTTTTTCATTATGGTTATGAAAGTGACCTTTAACAAATATTTTGTGGTGGAATAAACTTACAGAAAAAGAAAGTCCAATTGCGTACAGAATATTCTCAGCTTTTACATAGAACTGGGAATCTAACAATTAGCTTACTGATGAACCATTGTAGTCAGAACGTGTTTCACAAACTGGAGTTAGTCTGTGGAGTATTTATCAGGGATTTAATCAGAAAAAGTCTGGAAATTCATCTGGAGCACAAGCAGCCTTTGTTCAGCAAACTGCTGACATGTTCCTTCAGGCAAATTTTTCCTTTGGCTGGATTAGTTAAGCAAATATCTATGCAGAGTGCTTAGTCCTGGGTTTGCAATTCTGAAGGAAATTTATCTCCTTTATGGGTGCACTGCTTATATGAGTATGTCAAAAAAAGATCAAAGTCACAGTCTTTGGGACCATTTTTGGATTCAGTAAAGTTCAGGTCCTTTGGAAAAAAGGAGAAATCTGGTTCTGAGTTATCAGCAGGACTGCTGGTGGTCATCACCAGGTGGTTAAGAAACACTTTCAATACCACTGAAGTCCTGTTCATTTTTTTTGTGTCCTCTCAAACAAGGAAACAAGACTGAAATCAAGTATTCTGATTCTAGACTCCTGAGGCAAGATGCTAGCAAGCTAGAGGGCACTTGGCTGTACCAAGTAATTAATGAATACACACCAGTTGTCCCATAACTGTAAGATAATGGCCAATTAATAATATGGCTTTGGAGAGCCCTGTAATAGTAAAAGATAAAATTTATAATTTAGAAATCCTTTAATAGACAATTCAGAAAAAGAGAACTCTGCATGTGCAAGTGCTTGGTAGTGAGCTAGGTCCTGTACAGCCAGAGTTTAAAAAGCCAAATACTTTTCTTGGGGAAAATAATGTAATTCTCTCTGTATGCCTTTTAGAAGTTTGCAAGGGAATGTCAACATCAGTAGAGATGATGTAGACATTCTCCTGAAATATCTTATTATGTTATTAGCACTACCTGAGAGATCAGTTTTGTCCAAAGGTAGTGTCTTTGCCTAAGTAAGTCTTAAAGTACAGTCCACAAGTATTTGGCAAATGGTTAAAGTATGGTTTTTTTTCTTGGCTAAGATCCATATTTTCACTTAACCCAAGACACTGTATTAATTTTTTAATGACTGCTACTCTACTATAGAGACTTCAGTGATGTACCGGCTGTGTACTCTATTTCTGAGGTTTCACAGACTCATTAATTCAATCCCACCTCCTTTGCCATTAAGAAATTTGAATTGCCATTCTGTGACCACTACAGACTTGCCTGCAGCTGCTTTTGGACTTCGGCAACACCCAGTTGTTGTTCATATGCCTGAGTGATGCTCTGACTTGACTGGGCCTGTGTCTTGCTCTGCAACATGCAAGCTGAGCTTGTATTGTGCAGCTCATTGCCCCACTTTACTTCTCCTGAATTCCCTTCCCTATCGCCTTTTGTGGCTCAGAGTGGCAGAGCTGAGTTCAATGAGACTGTCTGAGGAAGGAACTGGTCATGTCTGCCTTTCCTGTTGAGCTTTTTCCCTTGTACAGTTTTAGTAGCCCTATTAACACATGAAAGAAAGCCAGGGAGTTGTTCCTCCTACAGAGTACTCGCATACGCTGTAGTGGAGATGTCTGCTAACACCCCCTCCCTGCAGGCAGAATGGAAATGTGAAAGCATGCCTGGGTCTTATCAGGGGATCAGAGCATCACAAGTCAAAGTCCACATTCAGGTAGACAGGGAATAGAGATGCCAGATCTTTCAGAAACCATTTTGAAAATTATGAGCAAAACAGGGAAGCAAACAATAAGATAATGTGTACATACTAATGCAGACATGCCCTGCACCCAGGTGAGAGGAGTTAACAAAAAGCCAGGATGAGCTTCCAGGAAAGACTACTCAAATGCTCTATGTGGGGGCTGAAGAGGTTTGGGAATCTGGAGACATCCTGAGAGCATGAACAGAGAAAAATGTAGAGGGCTGTGATGGAAGCAGAGTTTAGTTTTGCATACCTGAAATAGGACAGAGGTTTGCAGAAAGCTGCTCGTGCAGTTTTGGATATAAGCACACCAGCCAGCCCCCTAAAGAGAGCGTGGAGAGACAGGGTCTGCCTCTCCCAGAAGTAAGATTACCCATCAAAAAGGGAAATGGTTTTATCCTGTCTTGCTCTACAGACACTTCAATACATTTCTCCAGTTTATTGTATCTCACGTACTCTGCCTTTCAGGAGCACCCACATCCTTCCCAGTTGTATGGAAGGATCATGAAAACAGACAAGGTATGGCTGAAGGGAAAACAACAAATGAGCTGGGGTTCACAGCCAAGGGAGAGGAAGTTCACCTTCCTCCATTTCTATGTTGTACCTTACTCTTTTGCACCTGCTCTTCAATGGGTTTGTTTCCTGCTGGACGCAGCTCTCCCCAAGCTGCAGCTGCCTTTTAGCAGATCTCTCTCAGATGGCCACATTGCTCAGTCTGTTTGGCCAAGCTGATACTTGATAGTGGCAACATCCGAGCCAGCACTTTTAATATAAATTACTCACTGTCTTAAACTGTATCTCTGTGATGAGAACTGAGATTAAAGGGTTGTGGGAGAGAAGAAAATGGCAACATAATGGAAACTAGACAGAATTCCCACCTCCTTTCCAGAAACATCTTGACAACCTGTTGAGATTGTAGCTCTTCCATCTCTGGCTGTCTGTGGAAGGCACCCCAGCAAAGAGAAGGCAGTTCTGGCTTTTTGGCTGTCTGCCTTGTGTCCTGAGATCTTGCTAAAGAAGAAGCCTTATAATCTGCTCTCTCTTTGCAGTATAGAGTATTGCAGCTCTTTGGAGAATATCTGTTTCTTTCCCTTGGTTATTGGAGGTTTATTGGCTGTTTGGTTGAGAAAAGCTCAAACAAGCAGATGTGTTAAGGTGGGTGTTGTTCTTTCATTCAATGCACAGGCTTTTCTCACCAAAAAGAAAAACTGTTGAGGACTGGCCTTGTTAAATGTGTGAGACAGCAGAAGCTGTCTGGCTTGAGTCATGGATTTGACAGAGGAGTTAGTAAGTTTACCTGAGGACATTCTGAAACATCATGAGACTGGTAGAAGCTAAATATAAGGCAAGTCTGTTGGTGCCACCCTGGGAAACAGAGCTCATGGGTGTGTGGCACAGAGACTGCAGAGCCCGCTGTGCAGAGGCAGACAGGCTGTCCCACTGACCTATTGCAAGCTGTCAAGGCAGTCAGACTCGCAGTTGTAGAGC
Organism: Anomalospiza imberbis; assembly: GCF_031753505.1. Lineage (NCBI taxonomy): Eukaryota > Metazoa > Chordata > Aves > Passeriformes > Viduidae > Anomalospiza > Anomalospiza imberbis. The sequence goes on from NC_089688.1 coordinate 14,855,470, forward strand.
TGTGGCTGGAGCTAATAATACCCAGTACCTGTAGGACATTAGGGAGGGAAGAAGAAATTATAAAAAGATACAAGAATTAATAGGACAAGGAGTACAGATAGTTAAAAACTGAGAATTTCAAGGGATTCCAGATTCTAAGATTTTGCATCTTTGAACCTGGAAAGATTCTCACCTAAATTAAACATATATTAAAATAGCCAGAAAATAGACATCTGCTGCTTTTCTTTTGACTGCATACTGATTTGACTTGCTACCCTATAGCAACTATGCTGTAATACACATAGGCCCAGCTGTTTTCTAATAATAAAGCTGTAGCTTGCTAACACTTAAGGAGGAAAGATGCTGGGTCTTCTTCAGGAAGAGAATGGTGTGTCCTGCTTAATGCAGCTGGACAGAGTTAACCAGCCAGAGTATTTGCTGTACAGAATAAGCCAGTCTCAGCACCAAACAGCAGTCTCCAACCCCAGGTACTATATTAAGCTTCTCTTTGTCACAATTATAAGAGATGTGTTCTGTTTTTAACCTGCCCAGATATGGCTTCCAGCTACGGATGTGGAAGCACTGTGTTTTAGAACTTGACTCTACCCACAGGTAGCTCCTGTGTTTTAGAACTTGACTCTACCCACAGGTAGCTCCTGTGTTTTAGAACTTGACTCTACCCACAGGTAGCTCCTGTGTTTTAGAACTTGACTCTACCCACAGGTAGCTCTCTGTCTCACTGAATAGTTCAAGATTTTAACTAGACTGCCTACCTCTGAAGGTCTTGCTATGCATGTGTACTTCTTGAAACTTAATGTCTTCTAAACCTGATTCTCAGCTATCAAATCAGGCTACCAGTACTTTCTTTCAGCCGCTACTTTCTTTACTTTTTCTTTCTTACTTAGAACCTGAAATCTTTGTGGTTTACCTTCTTGGGGCTTAGCACTTCAGCTTCTCATTACCACTTCCAAAGCTTAAGGGAAGAAAGAAACAGGAGCATGCATGTGAGTACAAGCCCATCATCAGTGAAGGGTCACAAAGCAAGGTTTGCTCTTTCAATAACTCCAGAAAAGACATGACCTTCACAGCTTGCAGGTGGGACTGTCACCTAAAGAAAATAAGAACTAAATTGCCTCATATTTCTAGCACCTGATCACTGAGCTCTATGAAAAAGTCACACAGAAAGCAGCTACCATAGTGGAAGTTAAAGCATACTAACTTCCGTAATCTGAAAAACATGGGTTTTATTATCTTGTGGTCCAGATTTGAACTAAGGGGGATATCTTGAAAAGAAATTTAAATCAACTAGGTGTCTCAAAGATCGTGTGACATATATTTTCAGCAAGCAGCTAGAGGGTGGGGAAACTCCCAAGTTAGCAATCCCCATGAAAATTACAATATACAATGGCAGCACCCACAGAATGTCCATCTCCCTGTAGAAACTGGTTTTGCAGCTACAAGCACATTCATGTTTAGATCATTATCTACTCAACAGGTCTTGATTCCTTGTACTTCAGAGGAAATGCTGTATCTGTTTTGAAGGTGGATGACAGAGAATGTGAAAACTGACATTTATTTTAAACTAGAACACCAGTAGATTTCATATATACCATCTTAGGCCATAATCACTCTCCCTAGCCCTTCAGGATTTAAAAGAATATTGCAGACATAGAAGATAAAATTACACTCTTTTATATTTTTTTCTATATTTCTATGATAGAAATAAGTATTTTAGAACAACTTATTCAGGACTAGTCATATCTATGGACTTTTCTTTCTCTCCAGATCTTGTTATGTGAATAACAGTCCCAAGTCTTTCGGTTCTGGGTGCAAACATGTTTCAAAGGTGTTTTCAGCCTATAGTTCCAGGCAATGTTGTTTTTCCAGCCTCATTCTGCCTGACCATTTCCAAATAACTTGTTTAGAAGAGAGCTGTAATTTTTTGTTAATACAAAGACCCAGACAAATTTACTTATTCTTTATACATCTAGAGGACAGGAATCACAGTGGAAGGACAATAAAAGGCCAGCATGCAAATTATTCTAGTAAGTGCTTAGCACCTTCCTTTGCACCGAAGCAGATAGTTGTGTTACTACTCACAGGGAAGCAAAACTTCAGTTCTTCCCTCTCCTACTCTGGACAGGTCCTCAAAAATTCTATTCACAATTGCATGTCCTGTAGCACTGTTCCACTGAAAAGATGTGAGGCCTTTGACACCTGTTTTGCTACCAAATATGTGAAATTTCTTACCTTTTTCCAGGTAAATATATGAAACACCATTAGATGTAACTTAGCTCTCGGCGAGAAATGCAGAGCTGTCAAATAGACAAGGCAGTCAGATAATGATCACTGATGGCATCCAGGTGCTTCACAGGGAAGTTGCGTTACCTTTAAGGTTTTGCCTGGAGGCCAATGCTGAAATCAGACTTCCAACCTGCCAGAAAATTTACAATTACTTGCTAAGTCACCCTCCTTGCCCTGAAGACTTTCTATTCTAAAAAGTCCCTTTTCTATAGATAGAAAGGTGATGCATAAACCAAATCCAGACTCATATTTTGCAGCAGGTTGACTATGATTTTCTTAATGTCTTACCATGAGAGGAATCGGGAGTGTTTTCTGGGAATGCCCTGAGTTTCAGCTCTGTGTCTTTCCTCACCAACCTCTTTTACATGCCAGAAAGACCTGGAATAGTGTGTGACTGAAGTATTTAAGTCACCCTATTCAGTGAGGGCACTAATGGTCATGAAAAACATCCAAAATTTCAGATAAAATGGATATGCAAAGCCCCACTCAGTTCCTGTAGAAATGAATATTCTATCAAACACCATGTTTTCAACAGCAATCAGATTGGAGCTAGTTCTGTGTTTTTGTTGTTTTCTCTGGGTTTTTTTTAAGTCTTCTCATGGAAAATCATATCGTTTATTTCATCTGTGTGAGAAAGGGCAGGATGTTTTGCTGGTTATTTCATCATGTGTGAAAAATAAAATGTTGCCAAAACCTACATTGAACATACTTCCTTAAGAAAATCAGGTTAAATTACATTAAGCCTCAAGGGATTTTAGTCACTGTAGAAAAGTCAGTCTGTAATTTCAACTATACTAGTAGGTTGGAATACCCATACTTGCCCAGAATATCACTTCTCTATTATACTACCTTCTTAATTTTATTTAACATACTGATCTCTAATTAAAGGTGTTTTTTCCTATATGTGAGATTTTGGAAACTCATATAAAATCCTTTGAGACAACATTTTATCTTTCTCTCTACGTATATCACAGCTTGAGCCAGAATTCCTTAAACCTGAAGTATCTGTACATGAAAGGGACAGATAGTGTTGAACTGGAAAAATGCAGAAGTCTGATAGCATCTCAATTAGTTCTCATATCTTTATGTTGCTGGGACATGAAGCATGAAAGGGCACTTAAAACAAGAAGTTAGGCAATTGAAGGTGATCTGTGTTTGCCACTCAAGTTGTTTAAAGCTTTTATCAGCTCTGAATGCCTGTTTAAGAGATGTAACTGCCCATCTTGCAGTAAATGATATGTTGTTCTCAGTAAATGTACTTAGCATGGAAGACGGTGCTTGCTTCTGCACACATTTGTATGAGTCATCCACATGATTTTACAGCAGATTTTCATGCAGCACCTGCGTGAAAAAAGGTTGTTAGAATCAGTCTTTAATTCCGCAATGTATTTTCACTTTTTTTTTTTTTTTTTTTTTTTTTAGGATTTTGCAGGGTGGAAAAGGCTCTAAAAAGACAAATATGAGTAAGTCATCGGCAGTGAAATGTGGCAGTTTCAAGTTTTATTATTTGAATGCTGACAGGTCATTTCCCCTTTGCTTCTTGCATGGACTGTAGTATTATCACCAGTCAGCACCAGCCATCTGGCTTGTCAGCAGAAGGGCAGGGAAAGCTGCTTCTTTTCTTTCCCAGGGAAGTCCATGACAGGAAACAAAGGCAGAAATTATAAACTATGATCAAATAAGATAGAATCATCTACTCAGGAATTTTTTTCTCCTTTCATTGGGTAATGAGAACAAAAGGCCTAATGTTTAGCTGCTCTGACCTCGAGAAAGACAAGTCAGTTCTCTGAGCAATGGGGCTTTAACAGTGACTAAAAGCAAATGCAGAGAATGGTTATGTTCCAAGGGGAGGACAAGTGGAGTAGGTTGGGGATGGACTACACTTCTACCAGCTATGAAAGACTATTGAAGAATCCATCTTTGCCGAAAAATATATTGGCTAGAAATTTGTCTTTTTTCTTGATGCATGTCAGTCTGACCTATGAAACAAGGTGCAGCACTGCAAGTACTCAAATATGTCACCAGACCTCAACAAAGCCCTTAATTATACAGTGGTTAGGGAATTACTGCATTGCTAGGAGCATGAAATGCTCAGTAATATCCCACAGCTGTCAGAAGAAACCTTTGTGCTGCTGCCAAATAGTTTGTGGGGACATTAAAACAAATAGTGAATTCTCAGCAAAAAATTAGACTGAGCTCCTTTACTTTCAGAGAACAGCAGTGTTTCTGGGCTCAAATCTGGGCAATCCTGCCTTGGTGCCTATGCCAGTAAGACAAAAGGGCTCTTAAGCCTTTTCTCTGCTCCAGCTTTTGAAGGGATGTTGATACCTCCTTTATCCCTGCTTTTTAGTGGTGGATCTTGGCTGTTTATCGTGTGTCTTGTCACTTTGTGTCTTCTCCCTTTCAAATACTGTTAGCATGCTTGAGTCCTTTTAAGCAGATATATAAACAACTAGAATGTGGACCCTAAGGGAGTGGTAAGTTACCAGATGCAAGGGGTACATCATCACTGGATGTGAGAATTTTGTTAAAAGCTTGAAAGTAGTGGTGACATGCAAATTTGTGACATGCAAACAGTTTTTTGAAATGCAGGTTTTTTAATACCAGGAAGCCTGTTAAAAACGGTACCACACTCCCGGTACTGAAAGGGTTTTCCGTGTTTATTATAATAAAAAGAAAGGCCTCAAGCAAGGCGGCCCGCGGGCTGAGCAGGAGCGTTCCCGTCGAGGATGCTGTGGCACTGGTGCTGGGTCTTCTGAGCAGCGATGTCCCCGACGTTCCAGGTGGAGCGGCACGAATTCAGTGGGTCAGATGCCCCTTTTTAATCTGTTTTTTGTCCCTTTGGATTGGTTTCTTTTTGGATCCTTCATTTGCATGAATGTTTAAGGCGCTTGATTGGCCCATTACAGTTCTGTCCAGGCTGGCTCGTTTCGCAGGGGGGTGGTGCACTTTACTGAGGTGTATTATGGTACGTAGAGTACCGTACTTCTTACAACTACCCTTTTCGTCCCTTTTACCATAACCAAACTGACAGTACATGCTTAACAATTATCAACTATTTTATAACAGTTTCTAACCTATTTTACCAAGCCTGTTATTTCCAGCCTGGTCAGTGTAGAATGGGAAGATCTTACAGGTATGGAATGAAGACAGTTATATTTGGAAACAGGGTTGAAGAGTTCTGCTAGTTAACCTAAAAGAGTAACATCAAACCAAGTAGAAAAATGTTATTATGTAGATCTGAACTATATGCTATCACTTTCTTTTGTTGCTTTAGGTGAGTCAGAATTTTTCAGTTTCTTACTGGCATATCCATTTAGTGGACTATAAACCTTAGTTACTGCCTAGACATGCTGTGCAGTTTGACTAATGACTATGTGAGAAGCATGCTGCTGTCCAAGATAGATCTTACAGGTATGCAAAGCCAAAGATGTTTTTAACAGATGAGAGTCTGAATATGCACAGTACTATGGCTTGGTTTTGTTTGCTTTGTAAATCTTTATAAATCTTTTTGACAAATATGCAGATCTTCAGTCAACCATTCTCTGAAATAATTCAGAACTAAATCTGACAATTAAGGGGCCAAATTTCATAATGAAATATCCTGACACTTGTGTAAACAGCACTATCAATTACTAAGCATCAGTCCTGGGAAGGTCAGGTCGTGTTTCCTCAGGGTTCCTGTCGCGCAGGATTCAAAAAAAAAAAAAAAAAAAAGGCTCTGCAGGGCAGAACTGTTGTAGGAAAATAGGCTTTGATTATATGCCTCTATCCCATTTTGGCTCCATAAAGTCTTTTTCAGGCCTGCCACTCCTTGCTGACACATTACCAGGTCACCTCCGCTTCCGTCCTTTTGCTCTTTTTTTCCCAGGCAGGCCACCCGCCAGGTCTTTTTGGACAAGTGCCATTCAGTGAGCCTAAGGAGGTCTCCTCTGCAGACCAGAATTATTCTTCAGACCACATAGAAATCTCTTAAAGCTGCTGGATTTTTTAAACTGCTTTTATGGGCCATCAGTATTACACTTGTTCATATCCTTTTGTGGAACAATACATACGGCTTCTTGTGAGTCAGAATGAATTTTCTTGACAAGCAACAATGTTCAGGAGGTAAATTTGCCAAACCCTAAGTTATTCAGTGTCCTTCTGTCTCTGGGACATTTTAATCTCTGCAGCCCTGAAGTTCTTGAAGTGTTTGTGTCAGGCAGCACTCTCATTGCACAGGAAGATGGCTTTTCTGCCTGCCAGTGTTCAGAGCATTTCCTGCTCAATTCTCCATCAATGCTTACAGAAATAATTGTTAAAGTGGCCTTACCTTGCTTGCATAGTTTTCTGTTGTCTATGGCATGAGTACTGCTAAGAAGTACCAAAATGCAGATGTATCTTTGGAAACTCTCTTCCATTTTTCAAATACCTTTGCCTTCAGTTTGTTTGCTGTCAAGTTTTTGCATGAGTTCCCAAGGGAACAGTAGGAGTTGGTCTCACCTTATAACGTGACTGATAATGACACTCTCAGCAACCGGGAATGAACAGCATGGTGAATGTGTGGTTTTAGGAGGAAATGCTTCCTTGTTTCCTTTCACACTGCTTTCCAACTGGGTGATCTTACTTTCCTTCATTGTATTTATTAATAATTACAGACATCCTTTATAGTATCTCCTTCCTCCCTTGAATAATGTTTAACCTTCAAGGAGCTAGTTTCTTGCAAATTGGGAAGTATGCTCCTTTTCAGGACATCATGAATATAGAGTAGCAGTATATCATAATATTCTGAATACCTTGGATGGAAAACAACCAGAAGAGCAGTTCTACTCCCACCTGCTGGAAAGAATGTTGGTGGGGCATGTAATTGATTATTCCTGCAAATTGTTGATGGAGAAATTCAAGTACATCACCACTCGTTGTGCTTTAGCTTGTCTGAAACTGAAATTTGAGCCTGAATATTATAAGGGACAGATATCTCTAATGAGAAAAGCAATGAATAATTCCTTTTCTTCTGCAGAGACTAAGAAGCTCTGGCTGCAGGCTAGCACCTTTGTACAGCACTGTCAGTGTAAAGGTGAACACGTTTGAAGGTGCTGATTCACAAGTTATGTGATATTGCATTACAGTTTTGTTACTGACAATGGCTTGGGTAAGTGATTCTAGAGAAACCACAATCCCCTGTGCTCAATGGATCAGCTTTATTTACTCAATTAATTTATCCTTACACTCGTTCTCAGGCCTTGTGTTTGTGGTGACGGTTAGTGCATTCCTATAGAACTAATGAAAGGTTATGGGCTGCTGTAAAAATGTTGCATTTAGAAGCCACTTCAGTGTGATCAAGTAATTTTTCATACCATATCAGCCTTTGAGAAGGAATCCCTAGTCATTTGACCAACCACACGTGGATTGTATTCTTAAAACATGTGAATAATTGAAATTCTTTCATTTGAAGTGAATTGTGAGGGATTTTTCAGTTCTATTTTCTTTTCCTAAGACAGAAGTGCCTTGCAATGTAGGTATGTGAAGAATATGTTCATTGCATTCAATCACTTTATTGCAGGATATCTGTATTGGAGAAGGTTGGTAACCAGAAAGGTACAATTAGCTTACCTGAATGATGAACCCATTGAATACAGCTGCTGCAGCTGCAAGTGTAAATGGATTAAGCTACTTTAAATCTGATTTATACAAAGTTAGCTTATACCTACAAGTAGCAGTTTAGCCTATAGTTAGACAAAACAAAGGGAAATGGATCCTATTGGAAACCTTAGAGTGGACATTAAAAATTACCCTTCAAGCTTCCTGCTTGAATGTGTTCCTTGCTTACTTGGTACATGGTAATTGGAAAATCAAGGCAAGAACACACTCCTTACATGGTGTTGGGGGAAGGACCTTATATGCAAAAAGCTACAAGACAAATATTCTCATTCCTTTCCCAATTCATTAAGCAATGCTGTGCTTTTTGTTGTGTTTGCTTTCCTGCTTTCTCATCTATCAGTGAGGGGTTTTCTTTCTCTTCGAGCTAAGACAAGACTGAGGGAATGCTGAGTAGCTCATAAAAATATTGGTTTTGTTAACTGGGAAATTCACCAATACATAATTATAAATGATCTCCTACTCAAGTTGCCTGAATAACAAGAGGTCTAGTCCACTATAGAAACTGTTAATACAGTTATATATTTCACATGCTTTTAGCAATGTCAGCATAGATAGGTATTTGATCTATCTAATTTGGTCTCCTGCCTTTTGACCTGGCTGTTAAATGAGAGTTAGGTGAGCAGCACAGTTTCCAGTCTCTTCTCTCCCCCTGAAAATAAGCATAAGCTGCTTTCCTGTAGTAGCTGGTTTTGTGCCTTGGAAGGACCCTGGATTCATGAGTTGCAAAGATAAGTTTTAGTACCAGCTCTGTCACTGACTCACACATTGGCTGTAAGAATCTTCACTGCTTTTGGATTGTTTAAAACGTCCAGCCTACTCATTTAAAGCTTGTCTTTTCTTAGGATTCTTGGGATCTTTTTTAGAGTTATTATTTATTTTCAGTTCCAATCAAATCTATTCAAATACATTCAAATTAATTCCCTGAACCAACATATTAAAACATGTCCTTTAACTGCAAGTCCCTGAAAATTCTGATGATAGTCAGAAAAGTTAGCTGTCTGTCAGGCTCAGCAAGTGTCAATCTGTTGAGTTGAAGGTCTGTCCCCTGGCTGAACTCTGCTCATGTGCCAGGCCATCTGCAGCTTCACCTCTGGGAGATGAGGATGAGGGCCTAGTGTACCCGTGAAGGCTGGAAGGAGGCTTCTTTCCTTCCCTTGCACATGGCTGATCAATCTGCTAACACTGTATGTGACACAGACAAAAAGCTAAAAAATACAGGCACAAGACCAGAGGATGCAAGGAAACAAAAAGCAGTAAGCAATAGCTACATATAGGTGAGGCTGTAGGAAGCTGGGCACCCAAGGAGTGGAGGGTATAATATTGTTTGAAGAGATTTGGAGAATTATTGAGGGCACAAAATGACTGGATGAAAGTGATGTATGTCTCCATTGGCATTTACATGATAGAAGCTATTTATGAAAAAAGCATCACTTAGGGGAATCCCTGGAACAGATTGTTCAGATTGTGTCCACTGGTTGTAAGTATGTTTAGGCTGAAAATAGAAATTCTCTGACCATCGCTGCTGTTGGTCTGGGACACCTTCCCAAATGATGAAATGAGGCATGTTACTGTTTCTCAGATAAGATCAGTCATTTTAAGAAACAGGATGTTTTCAAGTGGCTTCCTTCAAAATCCAAAGCTCAGCATGTCCCCTAATCTGATATTCTTAATATTTGTTCTCTAGCAAATTAAAGCATTACTTTTCTAAGGATCCTTGTACTGGGGTTCTTATATGTTTGCTTTTGAGCATCTGTGTTTGGATAATTTAATCTTTGTTTTCATCTCTGTCACTGGACTTCTTCAAGGAAACCAAAATATTTTGTAGAAAGAAAAACAGTGCTATTAGGCACAGTCTGAAGACATAATGGAAATACACCGTACAGTGTAATCTGCTTTTAATTGGTCATATCACTCAACTATTTCTGGTTAGAGAAGACACTGGAAACAAAATGCTTGGCCTCAGAAAAACGAAAATGTGCTATAAAAAATGAATATAGAAAAATGATAAATCACAGTGAAACTAATTATATGGAAAATCTCAGCAAACAATCATCATGCAATGGCTGGGATAATTTCAAATGTATTAGAGGTACAATTGGGCTTGAAATATTGTGGGGCTTTTTGCTTTGAGTTACAGCATTAATATGATAAAGTTTTTATTCTTTACTGCTGCATTTATCCAAAAGAAAGACTAGCTTTTTTTAAAGTTAAACTACTTGGAAAAAGTAACTCTAGATTCTGTCATTCTCCCTTTAGCTTAATGTGGTAATTAATATCTGCTTTTTAAAACTGAGCAACTATTCAAAAGCTTTCTTTTTTCATTCAGATTATGTAGTGTGTAGCCACAGCGCAAAACTATCCTACCATTTTGCTTCTTTTCTTTCAAAGTTGTTTTCTTTGTCCTATCCTTAGTTTGTCCTATGACAACCAGCTAGGCTACCTGCCAGTTGTACTGGGCAGTTTTCTGATATCCCTTAAGTGCCTCAACTATTGAATAGCTGTAGGAATATCAGTTACAGATCAAAGCCCCATTATGCTGAGGAACTGTACAAACACAAGGAGAGGATCACCCAGTGCTTTGCCTTAAAAAGCACAGGCTAACTGGAGTAACATTCTAAGTGCCTATGTCTAATTGGTCAGCTGGTAGTACATTTGTTTTGAATCTTACCTCTGAACAGGATGGTGACAATGAGTATCTCTTTAGCGAGCCAGTGAAGAGGCTTTTCTGCCTGTCTTTTTTTCTTTAGATAATATATAATGCATTGGCTACAGCATTGAGCTACACTTTTGCCTTCTCCCCCAGGCTGTTTACTGGGGTTGTATGACACAAGGTGAATGTGGTTGGTGTTTGCTACCATTGCTCCATGCCCCTCAGCAAAGGCAGGCCAATGTGGCCTAGATGCCAAGGTGGTGTGTTCATCCCCCGGAGCCCTGCCAGTGTCACAGGCAAGGCAGGTTTTTTTCAGACCGAGTTGGGCTCTCTGGGTGAGTCAGGGCTGTGCACACTGCACCTCCATAGGCCTCTGCAGAATGGCAGCCACCTGGTGCGTGGTGAGGACTGGCGATACGTGCATGTGCTGAAAGCATTCAGCAATTTCCATTTTAGATTATAGGAAGTTTTGGGGTGAATTTTCCAAATATAGTTGGTTCATTTGTGAGTCCCAGCTAGGCACTTGTCCTGTAAGAGCAGATTTTTTTATCAATTCACAAAGAAGATTAAAACTAGGTCACCATAGGCACAGAAATATGAAGGGGCCTCTGTGAGCTTTGAAGCCCTTTGAGGTCCCCCTGCTTTGGCTTTGCCGGGAGGAGCTGGCTAATAAAGAGGAATGGGAATGATGGAACAAGGCAGAAAATATAAAATTTTAATAACAAAAATAAAAACGCTGCGCAGGCACACAGACTATGTTCCAAAGACCCTGGGGTGGGGCAAACACAGCCAGGTATAGGGATACAGGCCCAATCAGAAAAGTGAACTTAAAACATGACCTTATGAGAAAAAGGTCTTGACCAACGGTGAAGGAAAACTGAAACTTGACCAAATGCAGGAAGGTTCTACTAGCATACTGGCTCCCAAGAACCTACGGTTCCCACTGTGGCCTGGTCAGGTGTCCCCTTCCCTCAGTGCCTTGCCCACCATGGTTTATGGCCAAATTCCTCTGTAAAAGCATCTGAGGTAAAAACCTCAATAGGGTAAGACCCCACAGGCTTCTGCTTACCCAAAGCAATCAAATAAATCATAATTTTTCATCCAGTATAAAGAAATATAATAAGGAGACCTTTTTTTTACACCTTTGATCCCTTTGTGAGAAGGGGAGAGGGTTCCAGGGAACAGCAGGGGCAGGTGCTTGCCAGGGAAGGTGAGCTGTGCCCACGCCAGCTGGAGCGCAGTCAGTGAGCGGGCAGGCGCAGCGCCATATCCAGCCCCAGCCTGCACAGCTGCCAGCTGAGCACGGAGTGGCACAGCCAAGGTCAGCCCAGGAGGGCAGCGGGGCAGAGAGGTAGAGAGCAGGCACGTCCACACCCTTGACACAGCCTGGGCAAGGATCGAGGCTCAGGGTCTTCGCTTCAGCACCGCTCCTCAGCTGTTGCCTGGAATAAAAGGGCAGGTCCCAGTTTCCTAATCTGAATCCACATTACAGTCAAACACTATCAGGACAGACCTGGAGCACAGACACAGAAACCCTGGGGCAGGGGAGGGGCAGGCAGGGCTCTGGCAGGTAGGACTTGCACAGTCCCATGTTGCCCTGGCTCCAGGGACTGGGTGGTGAAGGTATGGACTTGCCTTCGTTTGCTCAGACCTGTTTCCAGTTGTTTATGCAAGAAAATCTGAAGTGCCTGATTATTTGCAGACATTGTTCATATCAGTAAGGTATGGCTTTGGCTTTGATTTTAACAAGGTATGTAAATACAAGTGTTTGAGGTTTTGCCTTATTTGTCAAATTAACAGTTCAAAAGCCAAAATCTTTAGAAAAGGTTAAATTACTGATTTGCCTATTCCTTATGTGTGAGGTGGACAGTAATTAATCATATCTACTATTTGCATAGCATTATTCAGACAAATTATAGTGACAGATATCGTTATTATGTATATAATCCAGAGGAGGAAAACAGGTCTCAGTGAGGTCAAACAAGAAGTGAGCCAACATGTGTGAGGTCAGTCTTCCAAGAATTAATATTTGTCACATGAAAACAACTGAGGGTCTCTTAATCTTATTTTTCCCCAGAGATACTGAACATCCACAGCTTGCTTTGAAATTACCAGGACCTCAAGCATTTCTGAAAATCAGTTCAAATTTGTTATCCACTTCTAAATAGACATGGTAATTTCTGGTGCTGCAGTTTGAGCCATGCAACTTGCATACAGAGAATTCACACCTAGCTCTTCTGGAGGATTAGAAACTGGGGTCCATGACTGAAAATCATGTTTACAATCAGGTTTATTTTGAAGTTTCTGGGTATCTGGATGTGACAGGATGAGAGCAATAGCTTTGCTCCATTACTATGTTTGAATCTGCCAGTTTATACTAGTTGCCTAGCTGATGTTTTTTTCCTCATTTTCTCATTTTTCTAGCTCACAGCTACAAAAGAAAAGCTTTCTGTGGAGTCTATACAATACAGCTTTGCTGAGGCAAGTCTTAACCCTCTCACATATCATTCTCATTTGACTCATCTCTTGCTAGTGAAAAACGCACCCTGCATTTGGGGCTGAGACTACACAAGCCCCAGGAAGAAGCCCACACTCTTGGACTCCAAGGGGCTGGATGAAGCAAACTGCACCATTTCCCATCACAAGAGCACTCAGCTGTAACCAGCACCCACTCTGCACCTCCAACCCGCTTCTAGGTGAGTCAGTGTCACAGAATACCAATTGCCCTGCAGAGTGAAGCAAAGAATTTCCTTCATACATCACCAGCTGAGACCAGAGGCTGAAACCTTTTGAGGACAGCCTTGGGATGGATATTAGCCTGGAACTGGAGTGTTCCCAAACATTTGAGGAACCCCTCTGAGCCTTAAACCAAGGTGCCTTTCTGGCTACCCATTTCTAACCCAAGTATTATGTTACTAATTTCCAAGACAGTTCTTGCTGGACCAAATAACTTGTGTCAAATCTGATGTTCAGTGTTGCTTTTACAATAAGAATTAATTAATTAGTATCACCATAGCTCTGTGGCTATAGCTGGCTCCTTTCTGTAGGGTCTTCTAAGGAAGGGCTTAGGCTTCTGTGGATACAGATCCAAGATAAGCAGTAAATCAGACTCACTTCTTTGGCTGGGTAGGGCATACCCAGGTCTAAGATCCTTCCTTTCCTTCCTCACTCCCCAGGATACTGTCAAAATGTTGCAGAGAAGCCTGCAGAGCACATTGTGAACTAGATCTGCTGCACAACAGAGCTTATTAGTGCAGCTTGCCAGTCTCTTCCAAATATCACAGTTGTCTTCACATTTTGAAAAGCAATTAAAATCAACAGCACATAACAGATTACAGCTGTAGTAAACATTTCTCTTGGCCATGGCAAACAGCCCTGGGAACTCTAAACTGCAAACAACAGCCCCTCCTCCTGTTTGCAATGGGAATGCACATTTAGGTTCAACTGCAAAAACTGTTTTTTCTCCCAAATTTTTGTTTGTCTTTTGTAAGTCATCTGGGGAGCCATAGCCTCCATTTAGAAAAAAATAATTCCCTGAGCAAACTGGGGCTCATTATTCTGGAGTTTATGAAAAGAATATACTCTAGTAGAATCCATTAATCATGGATTGCTGAGAGGGATGCACACCCTACGTAGTATTCATTTCTCACTGGCTACAGGTTTATCTGATTAATCCCACACACTGATATTCATTAGCTAAATGAATACACCCACAGCCAAACAGCATGAATTTGCGGGGTTGTTAGTTGGCATAACTTCAGTGACTGTTAACAAGCCTTCATTCTTTATATACCAGTTGTCAGTCAGAGCCCTGTTTGTGATTTATGGGAGAGATAACTGCTATCACATCTTGCAAATAGAGATAAAAGGAAAAAGCATAGGGCTTGTCTGAGGCTACTGTGGAGCTAGCGACTTAAAATATGACATCTCCAGGTCTATATTTACAAATGTAAATTGTCTGATGCCATTGACCTTTTCTGACCAGTCTCAACTCCTGTGAGGTGCCTTAGGCCACAGAGCCTATATTTGAAAATAATATTTCAAGAATAATGAGCTCTCAGAGCCTGTGTTAATTTTAAGCTAGATGTAGCCACTGAAATATGTCATGTTTCATGGTGTATTATCCTTTTGCTCTTTGACCAATTCCTTCTTCTTGTTGGGTTTACAATTAAAGTGTCTTGCAGGAGATTACCAGTTTTGATTGGATTTGCTGATTACTTGTGGGGCATTGCAGGAATTAGACTGCAGGAGGGTGATTTGTTGGAGGAGGCTGAGCACCACACCTAGTTCCCTCACACACCTCAGAGCCAAAGCAGCCCTAACAGTGGGCTAAGCGCTGAATTTCATCACCTGCGCTACAGTCTGTGCTTGGGGCTGAGCTGGGGCACAGCTCCAATTGTAAATTTACGGGAGTCTTGAGTTGCTGTTCAGATAGCCAAAAATCCAAAGAAAGGCACTTCCTACAGCCTGCATAAACCCATTGATTTATTTGAAAATTTTCTGTCAGTGTAAATTTTGGAAGAAGTTTGAACAAGTTGTGTCTTTAAAACCTATAAGTCAAATTTCAGAGACTACTAAGGACACAAATTAGGGCTCAAAAAAAAAAAAAAATCTGATTAGTGTCACATTTTGAACATCTGACGGATAAAACTAACTGCTGTTGTGTCTTGGGCCGCAGCCGAGCAGCAGGCAGTGCGCAGCCCGCAGGCCAGTGCAGGCACCCGGCCACACGGCCCCGGTGGCTATCCGGGACCAGGATAGCCCGGGATGTCCCGGGATACTCTGGGACACCCCGGGACACCCCGGGACACTCAGGGATAGCCCGGGATGTCCCGGGATACTCTGGGACACCCCGGGACACTCAGGGACAGCCCGGGATGTCCCGGGATACTCTGGGACACCCCGGGACACTCAGGGATAGCCCGGGATGTCCCGGGATACTCTGGGACACCCCGGGACACTCAGGGATAGCCCGGGATGTCCCGGGACACTCAGGGACAGCCCGGGACACTCAGGGATAGCCCGGGACACTCAGGGACAGCCCGGGATGTCGCGGGATACTCTGGGACAGCCCGGGACACTCAGGGACAGCCCGGGATGTCCCGGGATACTCTGGGACACCCCGGGCCCAGAGAGGGGCTGTGGCACTGTCCGGGGGCGCCCCCTGGCGTCCGCAGCCGCCCGGCCCGGCCGCAGGCCCCGCCGCGTTGTCCTCTCCGGTGTCCGGCGGGTTCCGCATTCGCAAGCGAGCGTTTCCATCACTCTTCCCAGGTATACGGAATGTTCTTGCTGGCGCAAGTTGCAATATCTCAGATTGCTCTAGTCTTTGTCTCACCCGGCTCGCCTGTGCCAGGCATCCCTCTGGATCCCTCCCCTGTGCAGTTCCAGGAGTGCTGCTTGTGCTGACACTGAACAGCTGATTTATGAAAGCACAAATTTTGCTTTGTTTACAGCAAAGTGTCTTGTGGAACCAGAATTTAATATTTTAACCCTGTTAGGAAATGATAAAGGGAATTATATTACTGTAGTTGTCCATGTGTGTTGTTCTGCAAAGTTTGGAAAAGGCTTTAAAGCTCTTCCAGGCATCAGAGGAAAAAAGTATCTCAATAAATATAAACAAAGTGAGTAGACTGTGCAAAAAATTTCTCTGAAGGTGGCAGCCACTTAGATATCCTTGGGTCTCTCAAGGTCTGCATACCTCTGCTCAGGGTTGTGATCTATTTGTGCAGGCCCAGATGACAGCTGGAGGGAGCATTCAGAACCTTGCTTGGGACTGAGAGATCTTACCCAATTCCTTCAGAAAGTACCAGCTCAGTTCTGTCCAGTCCATATCAAGGCTCAGGCTGTGTTTCTGTCTGGCCCTGATGTACTTTTGGGGAGCCCAGGGTAGCAGAAGCAGTGGGAGGAACTCTGGAGGACCACGTCACCCTGTCGTTCTGAGGCCTACTAGCCTGATACTCACCCAGCAAGCTTACGGCTACCTGGCTTGCTGAATTCCAGGGGACAATAGCAGAACTAGCTACTTAATGGAAAGGGTATGCTTATGGCACTTACCTGTTTCTTTCTCTTCTTTCTTTCTCTGAATCCCCTTGTTATTTTATATGCAAGTTTCACGTCACTTTAATTTGTTACCTTTCTAATTTGAAGAGTCCTAGTTTACTTAATGTTCTCTGTAAGAGTGGTGTTCCATGTATTTAACTATCCTTGGTGCAGGCGGCAAGCGAGAGGGAGCAGAAAAAAGCAGCATGAGTGGAAAAGTGTGGGATGCTGCCTTCTGGGGGCAGTGTGCACTTGTGTAATTACAGTAACCGTGCTGATTTCTCAAGTGCAAACACACGGTGGTTGTTTCAAGAATTCCTCTTGTGCTGGAACCACCTCCCCATAGGGTCTAGTCCGGCTCTTTACACCTCCTGTACTCATTCATGGTGGGGCCATTACTTGAGTAATTGATTAAATCCTTCCCCTTCCTGCAACCTCCACTTCCTAAAGTTTTATCTCTTTTTACTTCAACTATCTTTAGAGTAATTTTTTTCTCAATAGCTAGGCATATGGATTTTTCCCTTGTTACCTACTCATAGTAGAGGGCTATTTAGGGGTTCTGTAGGTATACCCTGTGTGGAGGCCAGACTTTCAGTAAAGATTGTCTCAGCAAGCTGCCAAATCCAGTGATCAGAGGTTCTCCTGCCTGTTGTGTGACAGAAGCAAGTGGCATCTTCAGCATGGAAAACCTTAATCCACATTAAACTGGGTGCTGAAAGGTAGACTTTGGGATCTTTGATGTCTCCTGTTGCAGTATATATGTAATATATAGCATCATTAATTTCTGAAAAGCACAAGAAATAACTAATTGACATAGGTTTGATTGTTGTAGTACAATGCTTAGAAATGTCTTTCAGTAGGTGCTGTCTGAGATGAATACAAAAGGAAGGAGTACCTCATAGCTAGCCCAGCCTGATGTTAAATTTGCAGTAATTTTCAGGGAAAATTACTTAAGTGAATTGTTATGGCATTGTAGGGTATGTTCTGCATTTGTTCTTGTGCTTTTCCCACTCCTTTTTA
This sequence comes from Anomalospiza imberbis, assembly GCF_031753505.1. Lineage (NCBI taxonomy): Eukaryota > Metazoa > Chordata > Aves > Passeriformes > Viduidae > Anomalospiza > Anomalospiza imberbis. Next base: position 14,873,102 of record NC_089688.1, read on the forward strand.
TATGTAGTATTAAAAGGCTGTTTTAAATAGGTTCTTAGAAATTAAATTTGAATATGCTTGGTTATCTCGTATATATCAGGTATTCTCCTCAAATATATTAGTGGATATTTGTAATTTCTCCTCTAAATAGTTAAAAAATACCAAATGATAATGATAATTTCCTAAGTGCCAAAAATATTTTTAACCTGGCAAACTGGATCTAAACGATGGTTTCTGATTTCACCATTGAGGTAAATGACACAGGAAAGGGAGAGAGAATTTTCTTCTGAGTCCCTTCTCTAAAAACTTTTTTGCCTTGATTAGGATTTCTGCCTCTGTAATGATGTCCAGTCATGACTTATTAATGAAACTCTCTAATTATCTCATTGTATTGTTGTACATCGCTATGTAAATACTTGCTGACCTCTGCAAATAAGAAGCCCATCTCCAAAGAGCTCTGTTTGCCACCAAGAAGGCACAAAAACTGTTCAGTAGAGGAAATTGTTTATGATAAGAAGGCAGGATCATCTGCTTCAAGATCCTATGCTAAGGTTTGATTAACAAGGGAACTCTGGCAAATGAGCACAACGAGTTTTACAGGAGCAGAGGACAGCAAAAGCAGAAGTTGTGGTGTCGAAAGCTGGACACACACGCAGCTGAAGCTGATTGAAAGGAATGTAGTTTTGCCACGTGGGTAATTCACAACTCCTCACACTGGAAGTGTTTTCTTAGCTAATTAAACCGCAGGATTAAAATGACTGTTGTAGATGTGGTTTTACTCTTCGGGCAGTTTAGGGATACTGACAGCTGGGGTCTTTGCCCCTGGGCGAGCTCTGTGTGCGGGTCAGGTCCCTTTGCCGCCGCGGCTGCCGCACTCGCGGCCGGGCTCGGCAGCCGCTCTGCCGGGCGGGCGCGGGCGCTGCCGCGAGGTGTCTCCCGACGGTGCTTTCCTGAGGCGTCTGAGCATCTCCAGTTCCTGCCTAGTGATCAGAACTCTTCCAGCGCAGCACGCAGCTCAGCCGACGCTCACCTCCTTTTCTAGTAACTTTTTTGACTGTTAAGGAAGAAATCTGAAGCTATTTGGTTTGGACTGTCTTTCATGGTATTATGTACTGTGATCTCTTGATGACTTTCACTGTCTGTAGGTCTTGAGATCTTGCCATACTTATGCATGTTCTATAAACACTAAATTGCATTGGCAATGGATTGCAGTTTTTCCCACAGTGGCCTCTTTTTGCTTATGACTCAGTAGCAGCAGGACTGTTCTAATAGTCACTGATACTTTTCTTCTTCTTCACCCTTCACTCAGATGTCCCACATCTGTTTTCGCTGTATGCAGCTTTCATCTTTTCCCCTGCTGCTTCTTAAATATTTACTGCTAGGAAATGTCCCTATACAATACATATGGAGTAAGTACTCAGCAGTGCTTCCCTTCCCTGTCGGTTGTGCTGGTGGACTTACGTGAGAATGGGTTCCCAAAAGCACCATTCCCAAAGGGCATGCCTGCTCCAAGGTGGAGCTGAAAGCCACAGATGAGTCCTGAATATCACTTGTCCTGTGCTCCTGTTCCTAAAACAGTTTCATAAGCAAAAATAGTCCCAGAAGCAGCACACATTGACAGGGTGGCACACAAGCCCAGCATGTGCAGCATGTTATTGACTGAGCCAGTGCTGGCATTTGGAGAAGTTATGCTGCAAACTTGAATTGTGAATGTCGCTGTTGCTGGGCCTTGTCTTTGTGCCAGTCTGAGGCCAGAACAACCTCGTGTTTTGTGTTTGAGCAAATCCTTATGCTAATGTTTTGTGAAAGTAGACTTGAGGCAACAAAAAACCACTCATAATACATATCCTTTTCACTTAATACAACATTTGCTCTTCTGGCTATACATTTTATAACTAACAAAGTCCTAGTTTGAGAAAGGTGTTGGAAATACAGGAGGCTAGATTCTAATCTCCAGCATTGAGATGATTTCTGTAAGGTTTGACCTGTTAGCAGGTAGACAGAGACAAATAAATTTAATGCTCAAAGTGTGCATGGTCTCCATTAGAAGGCCTCATCTCTAAGTCAGCTGGGTGGTAATCATAGCTCAAAACTGTGTCCATCACAGTGTTTCACATACAGAAAAGAACTGCTGATCTAGGCAGTCACCTTTGTGATATCAGTGTTGGCAAATATGCTTTAGAAAATGATAAAAAAAGTTTCAGTTACCAAGAAATGCATACTATCCCAAGAAAACAAGAGGATTAGACCCTTGAGATAAAAGGATGAAGGTATAGATTTAAATAAATAGGCAATATTTAGGTTTAGAAAGCATCTAAGTTGTTGACAGAAAAATATGAATATGAAATGAAGCTCTTCTAAAGCAAGAGAAATGAAATCACATGGGAGTTTTAAACATTTTGTGTGTGCCTGTAAAACTCTTGAGTTTCACTCTGAAATGGTATTTCTAGTGACATGCAATACAGCTAAGTTTTTAACTCCCCCATTCTCTCTTGCCAAAGCGAAGTGTGGGCTAGGAATAGGACTTTCAAGTCCTCAACTAGCATCATTCATTCATCAAATGAATTACCCCAGCTCCTGGACTTGAGGACCATCCAGTGGAGTCAGGGACAGTCCAGATTGTGCTTTCACCTACTCCTCTGCATATCTAGGAATAGAGACAGATGCCAAAGCTGAGGCAGATGTTAGTTCTGTGAATTTTAGTTATAGCCAGCAGGTGTGATTTCTACTGAGCTTGCTCTTCCTGTAAGAATGACAGCCGAATGTTACAGCTGCATGGGATCATAGAGTGCAAATCCTCTTCCATACTCACTCAGAAGCAAAAGCTAAATGGAGTTTGATTCTTAATTATATTGACAGCATTTATTTTCTCATGTAAACATAAAATGCTTTGTCATTCTTTTTCTGACACACCCTAGCCTATCCTTGTTTGCTGCATAGAGCTCACACGAAGTCAGTTCCTCCCTATTGTTTCTGGGTCCTTGGCCTTTACATGTATTGTGTGTCTTGGAATATATACGTAAAAACACCTTTCATCTTTCCTTGCAGTTTATCTCTGCTTTTGTTCCCGTTTGTGGGACTGCAGTACCTACATCTACCTGGCCTGTGCACCATCCAGTCACATGTACACGTGCACACCTCAGCATGAGTCACCTTATCCACATCTTCGTGACCAGAAGCATGGTTCTGCTTCATGTGCTTGCACACACTTCTGTGATTTGCAAGTATTCAAGAAACAAACAGCCACGAGCTAGCATCTTATTCTCTTGCTGGGATGTATTTTTTCACTGGTACCACTCAAATGTAAGATAAAGTCATTAAACATGGAAATAACACCCTTCTCTGCAGTATAGAAATTAGATACTTGAGGGCTTCTGAATGTGCAAATATTTGTGTTTCCGCACGGTCAGGTGTGTCTGCCTACTGCCCTTCAAAGGCAGGAAGTCTGTGTCACTGCAGACTCACAGTGGTGGATTCTTAATGGGGATCCCAACCCAAACTGACAGATGTTGGGTGAAATTTTTTTAACCTGTCAAGAAACATCTTTTTTTCTTTTGCATTTTATTTTTATCAACAAGATACAAGGAACAAAGTGCACTTAGAAGGAGGCGTAGAATGCAGTGGCAGTCACAGCCATTCCATAGAAAAGAGACACAGGAACATAAGAAAGGTTTGTTGAGTTTTTAATTGTGAATGGCACTCCATGCTGACGAGTAATTCTGGGTAGAAAGCTGCTGAGAGCTGCATGTTTAACTCAGAGTGGCACTACTGCATTGCCTTCACCCAAAATCAAGATCCACAGGAAAGTGTCTGTATGTGTTCATGTTGGAGGAGCAACCTGAATTCTGCATTCCCGTGACAGATGCACTCCCATGAAATCATGAGAGAGTCACTGTCCCACTCTGTCTCATTTCTCTCATTGTAAAACATTATTTACTTCACTTATTCCGACAGGTTTTGAGGCTGTAATGGAGAGTTTAAATCGTTATTTTACTATTGCTCTGGCTGGGAAATCAGGCCTGTCTTTCCCACTGTGTGTTCCCTGTTTGTTACACACAGGCAGAACTGAAACCTGGAGAAGCCAGAGAGTCCAGCTGCTGGGTGGAGGTTTTGCTGTGGTTTCCAAATACCCTCTTGCTGCTCTTGTTGGCTCAAGCTGTTTTTATAAACATTCACAGGCCCTCTCCTTTGGATTGTTCCATGGAGCCAGATTTTCTTTTGATGTGAAACAGGATGTGTATGTTAATTAATTTATTTTACTCAAGGTAGAAAATTACTGCCAATGTTCTTTGAAGAGTCCTGTGAGCCATCTCTCCTGTCGTGTAAACATTCAGGCAATTTTGGTTAAAATGTTTATTTTTTTTTAAATGATGCATAAATGTTAAACTGGTTGTTTTACAGTGGAGAGGTTTTACAGGCTCTTTTAAAAATATCAAGGTCATCTTTAAACAGTTACTATTCAAACTGAGGAGGTGAAACACTGGACCAAGAGGATTCAAAGATGAAAAAAAGGAAAACCAGTATTTTCTGCTAACAGGTGTTATTTGAGAGTTTTGTGCTGGTGAAAGTGATGGTGAAATACTCTGGAGATATTGCTTCTGCATCTACTCCTTTGTACTGTGGACATTGTTAGTGAAAATACACCCTTCCTGCCTAAGTCCTAAATTTGAAAGGACTTCTGCCTGGTGATGACAGGAAAGCACAGGCTCTGTAAATGTTGATTTCCTGAGACTGCCAGGAGGGGCCAGTTCATGCCAATTTTGGCAGTGACGTTTGTGCTGTGGAAGTAGACTACTTCATGGCTTATAATGGACCAGGAGCTTTGATGATTAAATGTTGCTTATAATGTCTCCCAGATTCAGAGTAATCTCTCAGGATAAAAAGGTTTGAGAATCCCAGTGCTGGATGATTCTGTCATGTTGCATACTATAATTCAGCACTCCCATGAGGGCAAGGAGCACAGGGTGTTCCTTGTGATAACCAAACTTTCAAACTGCAAGCTTAACAAAATTAATAATAAACCCCTGTATTTTTAATAACTTTCTATTATTTTGTGTTAACATTAAATAACTCCAGTCATGGTTTGATATTTAATTGGTAGGGTGCTATGATTTGAGTCAATGACATGCTACCAGATATGCACACTATTTTACCAAACAAGACCAGACAGATGCCTTGTTCTGAACAGCCTGCAGTTTGAGATTGATTCATCAATATACTACATGACAGCAAGTTCCCCAAGGGAATGATTTGGTCTCTTTGTAATCTCAAGAGTCTCTGCACACTTCCGGGTATCTCTGGTGTTTAGCACTTTTATTCTGGGACAATAATCCACAACCATTTAAATCAAGAGCTAACAGAAAACTCAATGGAAGTTTAGTATCTCCCCAAGGATTGTGCCATAAATTCAACTGAGATGAAAGGATGGCAAAATAGATAATGTGAGATACATTAGTTTATCTTAATTTGAATTTAATTCAAATAGAACTAGTAATAGACAAATGTTTTGATGACTTTGGTTGTGAGAGGTAAACAGGAGGTTTTCTCAGTGATCTGTGCTCCATTTTAAACAGCAAAGAAACAAAATTCGTAGCAGCTGGCACTAAATGGAAGTCTTTTCTTCAGCAGTAGAAATAGATCACATTGACTGATCACCAAAACTAAATGCTCATTTCTCATTCCTTTTGGTTATGGGTGAATCCCAGCAATGAGGGAGTTACTTGTTCATATTCTTCTCAACACTCTGAAAGGCAGCATTCAACTCTTGTGTCCTGCCATCCATCATCTTTTTCACAATATTAGTCTTTCCTTTGATAGGGACATTACTTTAAAAAGAGGGAGACTCCATTCCAGGATGTAGCATTAGTTTTCAGTATTCATTCAGTAATCAATACCACTCAGCATGGCACATGTATAATTCCATACAATATTTTAAGTTGGTAGAGATATCTGGGATATAGGGAGAGATCTGTGTTCATCCTTTACGTAACAGTCATTGAGTCATGCCATCTTGTTTAAACAAACAGTGTGAATCTTAAAATAGCCCTGAACATTCCACTGTGATGGCCATATTCAAATGAATGTTCAAGATGTTTCCCCACTATCGTATACCCACAGAGTAACCCTTCAGTGACAGCAGAGCTGCCTGGAGTCACTATTAAGCTAAACTGGGCATTGATCATATGGATCTGTCCACTTCTTCTGGTGAAGCAGGAAAATCTGTTTCTCTGTCATCCATGCACCAAGGGAGGCAAGAGAAATTAAATATTTTGAAGCTTACCTCATCTGAGAGTGATTTTAGCCTACCAGTTACTGTTACTGGATAGATATTAAAGGAGCAAATTTGTGGAACATGACCTTGCTGCCATATAAGTGGTGGGAAACCTGGCTCTTCACATGATTAACAATTGACATTGGCCAGTTTCAAGAAGACAGAAGTGAAAACTTGGGGTTTTTAATGCATTATTATTAATATTCTTATAGATACAGAACTAGAGGAAGTTCTTACTGCTCACATTATTTGTCTGACTTTGATAATCCTTTCTGTTTTCTATAGGGTCCTATGGATAAATTTCAAAGAATAATTTAGATGTGATAAAAGCATAATATGTTGTAAAACTGATGAGGTAGAGAGCAGCCAGTAGACACTGCAGTTCAGCATTCAAAAAATGTTTAGTGATGTCTCTCTAGCAAAGAAAGTTTCCAAGAAGAATCTGGAAAGGCGAGTCTTCAGGAGCTCACTCAGTTTCTAACCTAGAGCTCATGCTATTATTGAAGGGACTTGGATTTTCATGAGATGAGAAGCATAAAATCAGGCTGCTGTAGCCTGTTCTGTATAGCTCTGTGGGTGAAGTACCAGCTCTTCCATGTGTTATCTTCTGCTAGGCTTTGCCTATATTATATGTAGTTGTGCAGGAATCCATAACAGTTTGTGAAATCAGTCAATAAACCTGATATTGATCCCTTATTAAGGTAGGATAGGGCTCTAGAGAAAAGATAGTGTGGAGTGAGCTTTTGCCAGTTAAATATGCTGAATGTGGACCAAATGCTTCCCTTTCCTGCCTGGGGACCTAGCCCATGCTTCTGAAATCCAAAGTTGCAAGCTCTTCAAGGTGAGAGGAAAATACCTTGTGTCTAGGTGACTTAGAAAAATCCCAGTGAAAGGCATGTGCCTCCATGGCTCTCTAGGGGGGCTGGGGAAGCAGGCAGGCTGCCAGCAGGTACACAGAGCCTGCCTGGAGGCACCCAGGCACTGAGACCCTGCCAGACACAGCTGCCCCCTCCTTGGTCTGAGCTCCTGGGGCAGTGACCCACAGCACTGAAGAGTAGAAATGTACAGAACAGGGCTGGCCACTCGGTCACACTACCTATACTGACCCTATCTCGTAACAGTAGAAAGCACTCAGAGACATTAAAATAGAACAAATTTGCAATGAGATCAGGTTATATATTTTATGAGCCATATAATTAACATGCAACACTCAGAGCCATGGGATATTATTGACTTAAATAGCTTAGTAACTATCAAAAAGGATTAGGCGTTGACATGAAACTGAATAGCAAGTGCACTGACACAAGCTAGGATCAAAATTACAGGGGCTACCAATCCTGGTGCTTCAGGGCATATTTCGATCATCAGCTTGGGGTCAGGAGGAAAGCCACTCTCTAATCAAGAAGCGTGCAATACGCACATGGGTCATAGTTACACGGATTTCTTCACTGGCCTGCTTTGATTCCTTTCCCTTCTTCTCCTCTGTCTTCCTTTCGTACCCTTGTCTTCCCCCTCTCTTACATTTATCATCTGGAATAGGTCACTACTGAAGACAAGACACTAAACTAGATGGATGGCTGAATAGTCCCTAGTAATAGGGTAATTTAATATTTGCTTCTCTTCAGAACTCTCTCGTTTATTTCAAATATAAATTTTATATTCATTCACTAAAAAGTTCTCTTTTCAATCTTCTTTCTATGCATGCTACTTTTTATTTTTATCAGCCTCACTTATAAACCCTCAGAGGCAGCAAATGAATGTCAGTTTGGGAGAAGGACGAAAACAACCAGGCACATTAAAGAAAATTTATTTTCTTGGTAGATACTCAACAGTGGCATAAGTAAAAAAAAAAAAAAGAGATTTTGTATAGACAACATGAATGATCACCTATGAAAATAAGGGGGCTTTCTTCTGTGAACATGAATGTGAATCCATGAACAGTAATGATAAAATGATGCTTCATTTAGGTAACTCTTTGCATATTTCTTTGTATATTCAGAAGCAAGATAATAGTTAAGAATTTCAAAACTTTACCTCACCTGCCAAAAAAATCTCTCATTTTAAGATGATGGAATATTTCACACAATTTTAGATGTTTAGATGTTTTCTTTTGCATTTTCATTTGTTACTATACTGAAGTTGTGTCAGGAAGCCCCACACAATGGCAGGGCAGGTTGAATTTTATGCCCTGTAATATTTCTGTGAGAGATAAGACCTACCTGGAGCTGCTCACTTTAAAGAGACAGGCTGGAGAGCAGAGATATAGAGAGAAAAACTGGCTGATTCTTTGTGGGACCCGCAACTTAATAGCAGAAATCCAGAAAATGTCTGTTTAAAAAATATGCCTATTCATTTTCTTTACTGCATGTTTCTGTTTTGGTACTTGCTTTCAACCTCCCCGACTGATTTCTAACTCCACCCACTTACCCTTCCCAAGCCCTTTACTTTTGCTAACATCCTTTTTTCCTATCTGGTACTAGCCAGCACTGCTGCACTCAGCACATGGATACATGCTGCCCATGGGCTTGTTCAACCTTGCTGGAAAGATGCTATCACGCATCTTCTCCAGCATCCTTCCCATTTTCCACAGCGGTTTGAATTCCAGTTAGTTTCTGTGAAATATTTTTTTTTAGTCCTTCACTCTGCTTCCCTAAAGACCAACACTTTTGTGTAATTACCTTCCCACAGACATTCTTCAAGATACCAAAGCTGACCTTAGGCTCCATGGACAGATGGGGCCTGATCCGAAGTCCATTAACATCAGAGGAAATGTCCATTTACACCCATGGGCTTTGCATTAAATCCTTTGCATTTTACTTTCTTTAGTGCCTCTTACTTAGCTCCAGTTATTAAAAGCAGATTATTACCTCACACATCCCTGACAGTTTAGAGTACTGTATAAGCCAAACTGTGCTACTTCAAAGATAGAGACCAAAACTGCCACTGTGGTAATATGAAATCTGCAGCTTGCTAGTGCTAAAAGCAAAGCTTTACTTCCAGATTTCAATCCTGCCTATAACTCAGGTCAGGATCTCACTGTTCATTAGCTGAATTTCCCATTACTAGTGCACAGGCTCTCAAAACCATTTCTTACTGCTCAGATATTTTGTGTTCCCTGCAACATTATTCTGACCAGGCACCATCCAGATTCACCTCTGTTTGCAGTTTTGCTCTCAGTACAAGTAGACTGGAATGTCAGCCAGAACATCAATATTTCTTTCTGTTGACACAATACTCTCTTATCCATATTGCCACCCCTCCTCCTGCTTCATTTTGTCTACATTCCTTTTAAAAACTCTACTCCCATAATTTAGTCTCCCACTCAGTACTTGGTTTAATCAAGTCTGTCACTCAATTTATATCCCACTTCTCACTTAACACAAGTTTCTCAGTTAGCAATCTGTTTCTGTAGCACTTGCTATGCAGAACACATGGTTAGCTTTTCTTTACACACTTGCTCCTCTGTTCCCTTTCCAATTTCCAGACCTCACTTCTCCTTGTAGCATTTGAAGATGAGAAATGTCCTCTTCTGTCTCCCTCTTTTTACATTCCTCGTGTATTTTTATAAGACCACTGCTGTCAGAGCTTCTTCAATATCATGGAGTACTTTGTGTAGAGCATAGAACACTTCTTGAGTCCAGCTAAAATAGTTTTTAACTGCAGAATAGTTCTCAGTTTAATACATAGCTTTAGGTAAACCTCTCCAGTTGCTGTACTTTTTGGTCATGGCTCAGCTGCTTTCTTCTGCATAAAAGTAAGATTCACTCCCTCTGGCTGCTTATTCAATACAGCATGCTAAAATTTAGTCCTAATTCTCCTCTCCCAGATTTGTATTGTTGGAACAGAGCCCTGTTCCATTTGCTCTGTACATTTTAACATTGGGGAATGGGTTGCATATTTCCTGATAACATTGCCTAGCGCAACAACAGCACAAACTTAACAGCTCACTTTTCCTGCACAAAGGACATCTAATGTAATTTTGGTGGTGGAAATGCAGCGCCAGTTGTGTATCAGCAACATTGCCCACCTCTGTACATACAATCTCCCACTTGAATTTCATGTTATCAGCCAATTCCCCTGGTAAGGACCATGGGTTGTCAAACTGCTTTCCTCCTTGGCTGCAACTGTTCTGTTAAAGAAACTGGTGGTCCACCAAATGAGGCTGTTGGAACAGTTTTATCTTGGCAGGAGCCCGATCAACTGATACCTGTTGGATAGATCATTTGTTGGTTCTCTGAATTATACAGCTGTGTCAGCAGGTTTCCAGGTTTAAATGCTGGCATGGTGTAAAAAGCAGAATGCTGTTGTTTCATAATCACCTTCTAGAGGTAGTGCTTTGTTGTAATGCTACTGTTATGTTGTCCTACTTTTGCTATCTACTTTCTGCATAGGAGGAGGGAATTTTTGCACACTGCATCACTTCGATGTAGTCTTTGCAGCACTGGGCTGGCTGCATTTAACCTGGAGACAGGGAGCAGGGGGGGATATGCAGGTGGCTGCTGTCACTGCTTTTCATATGATTGAATAACATGATGATTTCATAGTCCAGACATGGCGCAGAAATATATGGTACTTATACAGTACTCTTAATTTTCAGATCAGTTTAATGCTACTCCTGGCTTATGGTACACTCATCTGTCTCTCTGAATGTTCTCAACACAGCTTGCACTCCCAGTCACGCAGGAGAGGCCAGTGCAGCCCTTCCCTCTCTGGCTGGATCAGTGACTGCCCTATATAAATCTGCATATTAAGCAGATTTGGCAATTGTTCAGAGACAGACTCACTTAAGTAAAAGGAGAAAACAAACTTGCTTATGAAGGCACTGCAGCAGCACTCTCAGATGCTGTGCTAATAGAGACAGCACAGAGGCTGGTTTGTTTTCTTTTGTAGTTGGGAGACTTATGATTTCTGTTTGTCTTCTGCGTCCAAGTCCCATCACCATAAACCACGCGTGTGTGCGAATGCCGGTTCGCACTCTCTTAACAGTTTCAAGCCATTTCGCGTGTTACCGCTTTACCTCTGCACCAGATGGTTCATTTCCTCGGGGACTTCCACACGCGTCCCCAAGGTCGGGCAGCCTGACAGCGCTCGGGAGCACAGGGCCCAACTTTGAGGTGGATCCGCAGAAAGGCTTGAGGCCCCGCTTCCCTCGGTCGCGGGCGGCAGCGCAGCGTGCCGGGCTCCCTGCGCTGTGCACCGGGCTCCGACTGCGGTCGGGACGGGCGGCGACGGCCGGGAGTTGCCGCCTCCCCCTCCCCGCGCACGGAGCGGCCGGAGCGAGCCGGGCGGTTGTTGCCGGCGGGCCGCGACACGCAGGGGCCGGGTGGCCCAGTGTTAGCCCCGCTGACGTGCGCCCGGGGGAGGGCGGCGGCGGCGGCTCCCTCTTCCCTCCCCTCCTGCCGCACGCAGGAAGCTTATCCGGCCACGGCTGGCCCAGCGCTCCTCGCGCGGGGAATTAAGAGAAATACCAGCGGTGCCCCCGGCCGGGGTCTGCTCCCGGCCGCCTGCGGAGGGCGTGGGGAAGGGGCGCGCCCGCCCGCCCGCCGCAGTCCGCCCGCCCTTGGCGCGGGGCGGGGGCGCTCACTGCAGTGCCCGCTCCGCGCCCGCGGGCGGGGGGAGCGGCCGCGCCCCGGCTGCAGCCCCCGGCGGGCGACGGCGCTGCGGGCGCCCCGGGAGCGCCCCCGGCGGCCACACCCCGCGGCGGGCCGGGGCCGGCGGAGGGAGGGGGCCGGCGCGGGGTGTCTCCGAGCCAGTTCTCGCGGTGCTGGCCAGGCTCAGCCTCCTTCCCCTCCCCGGCGAGCGGTGACTGTGCACGGCGGAGCGGGGAGCGCCGAGCCGGGCGGCGGGGGAGCCCGCGCCGCCCCGCCGAGCTAGGAAGAAGGCCGCCGAGCAGCGCGCCCGCCCGGCCCGTCCCCGCCGCCCTGCCCCATGCCCCAGCGACGCTGAGCCTCCCGCAGCCCGAACATGGCCACCACGGCAACGTGCACCCGCTTCACCGACGAGTACCAGCTCTACGAGGAGCTTGGCAAGTACGGAGCCTGCTGTGCACCCCGCGCCGCGCCCCGCCGCCCGCCCCGGCCCCGGGACCCACCGGCGCTGCTGGGATCACTGTGCCGGCGACCCGGCTCTCCGGGAGCCGGAGAAGGATTAGCTGTCGCGCTGTAATCCTGTTCTCCAGCCCCCCGTCCACCCCAGCGGCACAGCCGCCGGAGGGAAAGGTGTTCTTGCCCTCCTGGGTCGCTCCGCCGCAGCGGGTGTCCCTGCAGCTTGTCTCGGGCTGCGTGCTCCTGTTGCACCCCGAGATTCTCTCTCTTTCCTCCTCTCCTTCCTCAGGACCTGGCTGCCCCGTTCTCCTTCCCGCACCGTCTCCCAGCTACACGTTGCCGTTCCCTGCAACTGTTTCTGCGCTGGGACGCGGCACTGTTACAGCCACTCCGCGATGCTTCAGTCCCCACTTCCTTGTCCCTGTGAAAGGACCAGGTGCTGCTGCACCGCGCTTCTCTTCCCTCCCCGCTTCCTCGCTTCTTCCCTCCCTCTCTCCGCACTTGTCTCCGCATTGGCAGACTTGCTGCTGCACCCTAGGACAGGGCTTTGCAGGGGAGCGCAGCTGGGCAGGAAAGCAGTGCAGAAAGGGCTAGAGTAGGATTATGGGGACAGTGCTTTCGTGGGTGCTGCTGCTCGCTCCCTCCCTTCCTGCACCAACTGCTGGGTTCTGCTGCATCTCTTCTCTCCAGCCCGGTGTCCCTGTCCCTCCCTAGGCTGCTGCAGCTGTGTGACACCAAGCCTGGGCCCCACTGCTGGTGCTCACCTTGGTGCTCATTGGTTTGTATGTAGAGGTTGAGGAAGGGGATAAAAAGGCAGGACTCTGCAGTATTGGAAGGATTCAAGCTATTTTAGGCTCCCTGTAGGACTAACTGTGGGGCCCTTGTGCAGCTTCTGTTCCCCTCTCTCAATAGTTGAAATATGGACATTTGTCCCTAGACATGGGTTTGCATTCCTGATCTGAAGGACTTGGAATTTTCTGCCAGTTTTCTCATATTTGTCCTTTTCTCTTTTCAGATCTTTCCTGTAAAGCTAGTTGTTATTCTTTACCCACCGTGGGTTGTTTTTTTTTTTTTTGTTGTTGTTGTTGTTTTTTTTTTTTTAAAGGGGCTGTTACCAAGTGCTAATTGTGTTGTCCTGTAGATTTTCATTCTCTGTCTTTTCACCTTAGTCTCTTGTATTCACTCTTTTTCCTCACAGAAATCCTTCTTCCCTCTTTCTCAGACCTTTTCTCCAAGAGTAATTCTCTTTGGAATAGTTGTAATAATATCAGTAGTTCCAGCTTGAGAAAGTGTAGAAAGCTTTGTAGTTTTCTACTCATTTCATTAATAGGTACATGGTTATCCCTATTTTGCAAGTGGGTTGAGGGATATAAGAGAACTAGTAACTTCTGCAAAGTGTTGCAGTGCTTTTGTGACTGAGCTTGCACTTGAGCATGGAAGACATGAGTCCTGGTTTTGTGCTGTGATTGCTGGGGATGCTGTCTCTGGGAGATGGACTTACCAGCTAGTGTTTGCAGCATCCTTCGGGGCTTTTTGTTTCTTGTTTATCAATCCCTTCATGTCCTGTTTCTGTGCCTGTATGGTCTCTCTCTCTCTGCACAGTGTGCTCTTCCTACTGCACTGTCTGTGAGGGAGCTTGAGGAGAATTCAGGAGGCTTGAGTACCATATAGACTTAAGTTTTTTGCTGATCAGACAGCATGCATTGTTCATCAGATTCTCAGGTGTTGTGTCCCTCCTCTTTATGCCTTCTGCCCTGTCCTTAATCTGGTCCACTCTGGGAACAGGAATTGTTGCTATTATAGTCTCATTTTCAGTTTCATAGCACCTACCCTCTTTATTTTTCTTCCAGGGGAGCCTTCTCTGTGGTCCGCAGATGTGTAAAGAAAAATTCGTCACAGGAATATGCTGCAAAAATCATCAACACCAAAAAACTGTCGGCCAGAGGTTAGTCTCTCCATCTACCTTCCTTCCCTGTATTAGTAGGAAAATACTTCACTGGAGTTGAGGCAGTAATAAATTTAAGGGATCTGGAGTTGCTTGTTTCAGTCATTATTTTTAGGCATTTCAAAATAATTGAGTTGTGTGGCAAAGACGAGCCTGAAATAAGGTAGCGTAGGATGATAGAAAAATTCCTGTGTCTGGAAATGGATACTCTGTAAAGTGATGTTGTCTTTTTTCTTCTTGAGATCTTTCTTCTTCAACCTGAGCTAGAGGTAGATTAATCTATATGTGTGTCTGTACCAATCACTCATAATAAAGAGAAGTGTTGCAGACTTATTTTGCTGAATCTTTTTTACCTAGGAGATCTGTCTTACCAGAACAGATGTGATTATTTTTTTGAAAGATAGATGCTATATGCCTTGCTCCTTTCATGCTGTAGTTAAAGGTGGTGTGTTTGGAAGCTTAAAAGTCTTCCTTCAAAGGCAGAAATATGTTGGATGGAGAAATCTTGCCAATTTGACTTCTCAGCATATTAGAACAAGGGGCTTGTGCTTTCATTACTCCTGGAGACTTACAAAATCTGAAACTACACTGTAGTGTTAGAAAAAAGAAAAAAATCTAACTCTTCCAGGCTGTTAGTCTTCTGCTTTCCAGGGACATATGTATGCATAAAGGGTAGTAGGCCATATAGTATGAGGGGAAAGTGCATCTTCTAGTGTTTAGGAAATCACTGCAGGGATTGGATGGGGTGGATGAGGAGGAGAATGAGAGAAATTGAACTGCAATGAAAGATGCTGAAAAGAGGGAATGCAACAAGTTGAGATGCCAGAGGCAACTCTTTCTAGAAAAGGTGAGCAAGAAGAGTTGTAAGTCTTTAGAGGCCTTTCAGATTTCACGAAATGAATGTAGGAAGCCCTTGACTATCTTGCTAGTTGAGTAGAGGGCTTAGTAGGAGGGTTGACTGAGAAATGAAAGGGAAAAGCATGAGGAGAAAGCAAGTGATCTTGAGAAATTATTTAGAAGTGAATAATGTTTTACCTAATCCT
This sequence comes from Anomalospiza imberbis, assembly GCF_031753505.1. Classification (NCBI taxonomy): domain Eukaryota; kingdom Metazoa; phylum Chordata; class Aves; order Passeriformes; family Viduidae; genus Anomalospiza; species Anomalospiza imberbis. The sequence continues at coordinate 14,888,384 of NC_089688.1, forward strand.
TACAGAAAAGAAAAATAGAATATGTTTCCTCCTTTTTGCCAGAATATGAAATGTGATGATAAGAGCAGAAGACAGCTTGAAGAATAGTGAAAAATTTTCATTTACTGTTTGTATGAAGAAGTAGTGTCAGTGGTAGTGTGCTATGAAGCAGTGATTTTTCCTTTTTTTTTTTTCTTTTTTTTTTCTTTTTTTTTTTTTTACTTCTGGAAGCAAGCATATTTGCTGAGGTGTTTAATATTTAGCCTGAGTGAGGTTGTTTTGGGGCCAACCAGTGGAGCCCTGGATTGTTAATGAGGTGGCTGCAGATCTTTTGAGAATCAGTGTTCCCTCAACGGTCACGTGACAGTGCCTGCTGATGTAGGTGGGATATCCAATCTCTTGAGTTCAAAATTAGTTCAACTTAATATGGGAAGGGTTTGAAGAGTGGCTTTGCTTTGCTGACGGCCATTAATGCTGTGTTTGCTCTGCAGACTTCTCTGTCCATCCTGTAGTGAGGACTAAAGCTCAGGAGAGCCATTTCTCAGATGTTAGAGGACACCAGGCTGCTTGGAGAAGGGAAGGGGCAGTTTGATAAACTCATGGCGAAGGTTAAACCATTATCATATGAAGGACAGGATATTGAAGTTAACTCTGGAGATAAGAAAAATGGGGGAAAATGCATGCTGAATATAGTTGAAAATTGAAAAATATATTAGCTGAAGGCCAAAACTCTCAGAAAAACGGATTGAGTTAGTTTTTAAGTGTTTGGTCATTGAATGAGTTACAGAGGGAGAAATGTATAGATTCTAAGTGTTTTCCATAGTAAAGTGACGACAGTTCAATGACCCAACAAGTAGGAAAAGTAAGTATGGGTGAATATAGGCCATGTTTTGACCCATACTTACTATTTAGATTTCATACCTTCCTATAAATAAAATACATTGAGGCTGCTAGCCTGGTCCTCAGCTACTCAACTCAAGGCAGCTGGCAATGCTTTACTTAAAATCTTACTGGTTGGGTAGGGTGGGTGTGAGGAGAACCAAGAAAGAAAATGTGTGTTTCTGCTACTATAGAGGAGTATCAAAAACAAGGTACTGATCAGGTTGTGTTGAAGTTTTAACTGAGAACTGAGGAATCTGTGAAAAGTGGATGGTGACTTTAGCTGAATAGGTAGGTTCCTCAGTCATTCCAGCTGTGGTTGCTGAGAGCTCAAGGGGTAGGTACAAAAAGTACTTATAGTAAAAGACTTGAGTATTTTGATAGGAAGTTGGTGAATTCACCTTGGAATAGGTCTTTAAAACTTCGAAGGAGAAATGTGTGCTATTTAGACATTGCAGCTGTAAATCAGTGATTAGGGAGATTCAATTCAGCAACCTGAAAATTACAGTCTTGGGAAAAGGCGTTTCAGAAAGCTGTCTCCCTAAGGAGCAGAATTATGGTGTTAATTCTGCAGCATCTTGGATATGTGTTGCCTGATGCGTCCTTTCCCCAGGCTGGCACTTCTCCTTGGGCTCTCTGTGTCTCTGCCCATCAGTACCTCTGTCCAGGGCTCTCCTGTGCACCCAGCTGCACAGTGCCCTTTGTGCAGGGTAACCCACCCTCCTGACCTGCCTCTCACACTGCTGGTTTTGTTCTAGGCATGGTCAGAGAGCCAGAATATTCCCTTATGTGGGGACAGCCAGCCCCTCTCCAATTTAAGCATAGCTACATTTAACATTTTATACTATCTCTTAGCAGAATTTGAACCTGTATGGACACTTGATGCAGTAACTGCTACTTCAAGAGTTAGCATCTTGCTGCTGCTGCAAAGTATAGCCCATTGCTGCTTCACAGAAGTTTTGCCTGCTGTAGTGCTTTCCTTGAATCTGGTCAAGGCAATGGTAACAGAGCCTTGCTCTCCTCCTGCAGTACTTCTTGTTACCTTTGTTTTTCAAGATTTGTGATGAAGAAATACTAGATAGCTAACTGGGAAGTGCTGAAAAGCTTACTGTACGTGGCTGAAAAGGAGAAAGATGAATGCTTCAGGGTGAATTATATGCAATGAAAGGGTAAAGACTTGAAGAGGCATGGTGTTTCTCTATGAAAGCAAGGAAGATGGACAGGATGCTGGTCCTAACAGCTTCAGTCTAATAAACTTCACCCTTCATAAAATACCAAATCAGCAGTTGGGAGGAGTCTCTTTTTTATATTGTCTGTGATTTTTGGATGCCTGTTCTCTCTTTTAATAAGTTTTGTTAGTAAGAGCTGGTCTAAATTAAAATTCGTATTTTGGCTTTAGTGAAGTATTTGCTATTATTCATGTTGTGTTGATGCTTACGACTGCTCAGTGAAGACCATGCCAAGAAGTTTAATGTTAAATAGGGTCCAAATGCTTGTGGAAAGGGAGAGGAAACAGACTTCACCTTAGTCAGCATTCAGCTGACATATAAGAGCAGTTGTTATTACACATGGAGGAAATACAATGCTTCAGTCATCTGAAATTCCTATGGGATTGAATGCACAGACTTTTACCAGCGCTACGGGTAGAGGGAAGTAATAACTGTAATTTTTTGAGAGTTGTCTTGTGGCTTTCACCAGAATACTTTTGAACATGAAAATTCATAGCAAGTAGTGCTACAGTGAAGTTCAAATAAAGTAAAATTACTTGCAGTGATCAAAAGATCAAGAGAGAAGCAGCAGCTTCAGTAGCAGTAGGGAGATATCCCCAATTTGACTTGCTAGCATATACTTCAAGAGAGACTCTGGCTTTTGAAAAAGGTACGCAGAGCTTTAGGATTTGATAATTTTCAGGATGCTTTTTATGTCAAATAGTATTTAGTGATCCTGCCATCATCTGTAGTATTTCTACCCTTTTTTATAAGTGCAGAAGGAAAAATCTCTGTGTATGACATCTATTGCTAAATTTAATTTGCTGTTGAAAATCTGTTTTTTTTAACTCTTGCAAGTGACATCTCTTGATGAAAGAATTAAAAACAGCTGCCATATAAGTTAGTCCACTTCACTGTCCTTACTGTGGCTTTGCTTTTGACTGTGAAATAGAGGTGACGTCTCTCCCTGCTTTTCATCTTTCCAAATTTATAAACCAGATAAAAATTTGCAGTCTACAGAGTTATTTTGTTGTTGTTCCTGTAGGAGATTATGTGGATTGTGGGAGGAGCAAGGAATTACTTCTGTGTATCAAACCCCAACAGGGAAAAAACACTCTTTATACTTCAAACTCTGCTATTTTCCCACTGTTGTCCGGGCTTTTGGTTCTATAGTGGCTGCTGATTTGGGCTTTACAATATGTTTTGTTGAAGGTGTCAGCAGTAGTTTCCCTGGACACTAAAACCTTGAGCTTGAATGCTGCAGAGGAAGTTTAGCAGCATCAGTCCCTAACATCTCTCTTGATCTGTTCTATACGTGTTCATAGCTGCTGCTTGCATTAAAACTCCCTTGGACTGCTCTTGAGGCTGCCAGGTTTCGAGTCTGTGTGGAGCACTGCACACTGCTGGAATTGGCTGTGTGCAGGCTTGCTGCACTGCAGCGGGGCCACCAGCTCTGCCAGGGCAGGCGAGCCCAGCACCCGGTCACAGGGGGCTCAAGTGCAAAGCCAGACTGGCACAGGAATGTCCTGTGATAGGCGTCCTCTATGTGTTCCTGTGTTTGCAGGTTGAGGACAAATGTCCTTTCTTGCAGAGGATGGCAAATCAAACCGTGTCTGCTCAGCCGTACTTGCTGAGCAGCCAAATCAGGTCCAGTCATTTGGTTTGGGAGAGAAGCTTTCTTTCGTGCAGCATGGGCTGAGTGAACAGCTTCCCTGCACCCCAGCTCCACCCTGTGCCTCCCCTTTGCTGCCTGCAGAAGTCTGAGAGATGCTGTGATTAGGGAGCATATATAGCAGACCAGCTGCAGTGGGTTGGAAATTTTTTGGAGGTCTTTGCACACATGGAGGGAAGCAGGGAGCAGAGCAGAGTGCCACACACCCCCCAAGAGCAGTGTACGAGGCTGGGAGCTGCCTGGTGGAGCAACTGTAAGAGGCTGGGTGCTCAGGATGGGGGCTGCAGGGGAGGAATCTGTTGGTGGAGTGGGCTTGTAGGTAGCAAGCGGCTGAACTCTTCACTCTGCACCACAGCACACAAGTGTGGCAGGGGCTGGTGGTGAGGCTGCTCAGCTGATGTTAGAAACAGCAGCCCTCTACCTCCCACCAGCAGCCTGCCTCCTCCTGTTCTTCCTACCTGCCTCTGCTTGCAGTCCCCTGCACAGGGGAAGAGGGATTGAAATAGTACATATATACACCAGTAGGGGAAATGTCATTGGAAGAGGTGTTTGGAGAAGAGGAGGGCTTGTGCCAAAGAGGAGACCCTGACCTTGGAGGAGAGGCTGGACTTGGGAACTTAGTGGGGGGCTGCTGAGGGTCAGCTTGGCTTTTTGTCTTCCCCAACATATCAGTACAGGCAGGAAAATGGCCTGGCGTGAGAGCCAGCAGAGATTGTTGGGGTGGTGAGTGGTGGAAGCCTTGCTTTACTGTGGCTTACTATGGCTAGAAGCTGGCTTCCTCCCACTGTGGATGTTAGTGATGGTTGGGGTTACCCCAGGTTGCCTCTCAGTTTACGCTGTATATTTTATAAAGGAGCTGGAACAGAGCAGACAGGATTTCAGCTTGTGTCTGTCTTCTCAGTGGTCACATTGAGTATTAAATTTCCGGCATTAACAATGGTGGGGGGGGGAAAGTGGGCACACAGATTGGGCAGGAATTCCTACTGCCTCTGCACGAGGTTAGAGAAAGGAGCTGGGTGAGAGAGTCAGGTTTCTTGTTTTCCCAATATAAACTGGATTTGTGTATGGCAGAAATGTGATTAGACTAACTCCTGCACGTGTCCTGAAGCCCTTGGCTCTAGAGCATTTACTCTGATCAGCCAGCCACGGTTGAAATATTTGTAGGTGTCCCTGCAGTGAAGAGCAGGGTATTGAGCAGCCTGTAGATATTTTGGGTAAGGAGAGCTACTTTTGAGTTCTTGTAAGAAGGATCCAGTGAAAAAACTATGCTTTTTTTTTTTTTTTTTTTTTTTTTTTTTGCAGTATATCACAGATATTTCACTGTCTCCAAATTTAATCCTTCTCTAGGCATCACTAAATCATCACTAGCAGAGAGGGATTCATCTGCGGATCATAAATAAATTTTTAAAGAGTGCCCTCTGCCCCAACAATGGGTTACCACCACTGTTCTACTGTTTTAAGAGAGGATTATGACAATAATTTTGTTCCTTTCCACGCCCTGCAAGTATTCTAGTTGTTTTGGCCCTCCAGATTGGGTGAAGACAGTTTTTAAAAGGGACACATGCTAATGCAAAAATTTCTCTCCACTGTGCTGTCTGTGAGCACAACCCTGACAATGAAGGCATCACCCCCACTTTTTCTGACCTGTCACCTGTTTTTGTATTTCAGGTGTTTCTTTTTGTTTCCTCTGCTCTTGAAATCTCCTGATTTTTACCAACAGAACAGTTGTAAAAAAAAAACAAAAAACACATTCATTTGCCAGTTTTTGACTATAAAGTGAGCTATTGCTGTTTTCTTGGTTGGGTGAAGAGGGCAATATTGCATGGCACCAGGGTCACCAGCACAGGAAAGAAGCCTTGAATGCTGTTAAAAAAAGGAAAGTGGAGTATCTCACATCATTGTGTGTTTGCCTGCAACTGAAGTGTTGTCAGTGCTCAGAGTAGTCATCTTCGAGAAAACAGAGGTGCACTGATTTCTGATGGGCAAATGCATCCTTAAAATTTTGAGTTGCTCACTAGATGTTTTGGGGTTTTTTTAGTGTATGGACGAGATACGACTCTGTAACTCCAACCGCTGTAGTTGCTGCTGATCCTTACGACAATAAGCTTATGCTTCAAAAATAGGGGTCCTATGAATTAGGCTGACATCATGTTCCTTTTTATACCTTATCGAATTTAAATATCACTTTATACTTTGGTAACGTCTCCCCAAACATTCTGGTATTGCTGCCTACATGATTTTTTGAGAACAGTTGTAGAATACCTCTGAAGAAATGGGCTGACAGTATCTTAGAAGTAAGCTTTCCAAACACTGAGGGTAGTCAAAGATAAGTGGGGCATGGATTAACTTTCTGCTGAAACTGAGTCTATAGTTGTTAAATTTTATTTCCTTGTGGCTTTTTTTACCTTTTACTCTTCATCTGCCTTTCTTTTTTTTTTTTAATTTTAAGTTCATTTAGAATGTTCATTTGTTTCTCATGGATCAGTTACTTTAACCCATAATTATATTAATTTATAATACTTTGATTGAAAATAGCCCTTTGGTGATGCTGCTTTACTCTCCTTCCCTCCCAGAGAATATTGTACAATTTCTGTTGCTCCCACAATTTAGATGACCAGACTGGGAAGTGTGGCTGTTGGTGCAAGCGGCTGATGACTGGTGTCTGAGACTAATACAGACATGCCAAGAGAGCTGGTTAATATTGTATCTTGCCTTTTTATGATGGAATCAGGAGAGGAGGAGGTGACCGTGTGGCATTACTTCTGGTGTCAGGATCTGTCTCACTGTGCTCCTGGCAGAGCCAGAGGGAGAATTCCCCATCTCTGAGATGTGAGTTGGGTAAATGTGATGACATTTCAGGGAATGTGTGTGCGCGTGTAACTTTCGCATTATGTTCCTGAGAGCCCGCGTTACATATCTCTCTGGTGACCCCCTGTCCTGCTGCTCCCATCCAAAGTTCCCATCCTGAGTTAGCTGTTGGCCAAGCCTCCACAGCCATGAGCCCTTGTCTTATCTGTGGCTGGACTGTGCTTACCTGTGACGCTGGGACAAGTCCAGGTTAGTGTGGTGCTTCAGAGAAGGTTGCTAGCTAATCTTTTCTCTTTGCTAAAAGCCAAAGGTGATTTCACTGTTAAACGCAAAACTTTTCTTTCTGGGACAGCAAAGGTAGCATCTCTTTTTGTAGTGCTATTTTTTGTGTGATTCTGTCAGAGTCCCAAAAATTGAGCTGAGAATTGTCTCAGTAGGCGTTGTGGGAATGAAGACACAGTTAATTTTAAAGAAAAACAAATGCCATGTAAACTTATTTCTAAGGAAGGAATATACTTGTGAAGATGAACCTGGGAACAGCCAGAGCTCTTTGTAGGCCTACGAGCCAAAGGCTAAATGGCAGATCAGGCAGGGAGTGGCAGCCTGCCTGCTGTGGCAGAGCTGCTGGGTTATCTCTGGGGGCTGTTGCCATGATGACAGTGGCAAACAGGGACTGAAAAATTTACCAGATGCATGTGAGCCAAAGGATTAAACTTTCTCATAGGAGAGAAGGGAGGGGAGGAGGGTGGGTGATGAATTCACGAAGGACAGTATCCTAGTGAGAAACACCAGGCTCACTTTCTATACTACTGGGATGGCAGGGGGGAATGCAGACTGGCATTCCTCCTCCAGTCTAAACTCTGAGCAGCACTGCCCTGACACAGTTCCTCTTTGAAGAGAGGGTGAATGCATCCTGCTTTCACTGCATAAGTCATTGGGATTTGCATTGCTTTGGCAGGTGGAAAGTAAGAAGTGGGAAAAGATGGTCTCTCTTTTTTGGTATTTTTTCCCTATTCCCTATACCTACAAGTAACCCTAGTTCTTTACTTTGTGCTTAGAGATTTTCTGCACTAGAGTTCATGCAAATCAAGTTTCAGTGTTGCCTGCAGGTTGCAGACTATCAAACAGGGTTCTAACCAGCCTGCACTACTGTCATCAGTAGCACAAGACTGTTGTCATTGAAAATGTCTGATGCAAAACCGTATCAGCACTACTAAGGCTAGTAGTGGTCTTGACCCTGCATATGTTTTTGTTCCCTTCCCAGAGTTGGGGCAGTGTCCCTGCACGTCCGAGTTGATAGCATGGTGGGCAGGCAGTGCCTGAGAGAGGCTAAGCTTGGCAGTTTTCCCTCCACTGAAGTCTGAGGAAGTCCTATTCCAACCCTGTGCTGCGGCCTCCTTTGTGGAGGTTGACTGCAATAAGGACTGGTCCTAGGAGAATTAGTGATTTGCAGCTAGCTGGGGAGCACAGAGCTGGTGAGGGGGTCTCTGCACTCAGTGCCCAAAACCTCAGTGCTCCAAAGCAAAAGGTGGTATCACTTGGTTGTTTGCAGTACTGCAAATTATTACAATACCATCTTGCAGACAGCTTCAGGAAAGACCTACCTGGCTGTGCCTGGAAAACTTCTGAAGAGCAATATACACTAGTATAAAATGTTTGTCTGAAGGCTTAGTAAGATAGAATTGTGGTAATAAAAACTAGGTTCATTCTAGAAGGGCTTCTTCAACTTAAAACATTTATTTATAGAATGAGACACTAATATCTATGGAAATTATTGATATAGGTCTTTCCCACCTGGCCAGATCCCAGTGGACTCTTTAAGCTCCTGTGAATACAGGCCATATGTGAGAACAAGGATTTTAAGCCTCCAAAGCCAGTTCCTGAAAGCCTATGGAAAGGATTCTTTCCTTTCCTGTCCTTCATTTCTACTTCTCTTCTAGGCACCTGAGTTAGCTGGTGTAGGCTGCAGCTTGTCTTATGAAGTAACTCAGTGTTTGGATGTGCTTCATCTTCTGCAGTTACTGTCATCCCTGATAAGTCAGTTGGTATAGACTGTGGCAAGTGATAGCTGTGAAGACAGAGGTGTCATTTCATGATGTTGAAGGCAACTCTTTTTTGAAAGAGGTTTTCTCAATCCCAGGGGAGCGGTGAGAAAAAGAGAAGCAGTCTGACATAGCCTGACATCTGAGGTGAAAAAAAGGAGACTGAAGAGTTAAATCCTTAAACTTCAGCATAAGTCCTCTGTCCCCTGTTCTTTTACAGGGCCCTCTTTTTCACAAGGGGTCTCCTTGCCTGTGCAGCAGAATTTAGTCTGTAAAGTTTCCTGCAGCTCTGGAGATGGGTGAGATGTGTGTGTTTATCCAGCTCTTTTGGCTGCTAGAGACCTGATCTCATACACCTGACTTGAAATGTGACTTCATAGGGGACAGTCCAGTGCTTTCTCTGCAATGCACTTCCTATATGCACATTTCAAATTACATGGGTACCCTGGAAGCTTTTTCAGAGAAAACAGCTGGTTAAAACTCTTCCTATATTGGTCTCCAAATAAACTTTTTGTTTCTACCATATTACGTATTACAGCAGCTGCCATTCTTGCCATTCTGAAAATGTCCATGTGTATCTTGGTTGTTGTTTTTATTTTATTTTATTTATTTCCTCATATTCATTTATGTCAAAGCATATAACATTTCATGTGTAATGGGCCAAGAAATTGCCCATTGGCTGAAGGAAAAAAATAGATGTAGAAGGAAGAACTTGTCTTTATTGGCCCCTGGAAGATTTTTCTTGGAGGCTACTAGAGAGTATGGCCTGGTGATGCCAAGCAGGACTTTTCTGTTGTTTGCCAAAATAATTGGTGTGCTGTTAAGTTTAATTTTACCTGCCTCAGGGCCTGTCCATGTAAGCTTTGGGTATCAAATGTCCTCTGTTGAGATTGTGTCAGAGAGATTAGGAGCATTGAAGTTGCACAGCTTTATTTTATAACTGGTGCCTGTGCAGAGACAAAGCTTGATTCTGATTATGTGTTTCTTCACTACAAGTTAAAGTAGTGATTCATAGCTCCTGTATTATTTTAAATATTCCTGATTTTTGGATTGCAGATTGAAAAGTGGCTTTCAGTTCTGCTCATTTTTGTTTGACTCGTGTGTCATCTGGCCTAGAATCTGCCAGCTCTGCAGATAAGGGTGTTGTGTTGTGTCTGCTGCTTGTTATGAAGTTGCCTGGATTAAAATTTTTGATGCAGAGCAATGATCCACAGCCTTCTCTGTCTGTCTGAATTGCTCTTGCACTTAACAAGGATGCTGTAGAGGACTGAAGTGTTGGTCAACTTGTCCTTTGTGTGGAAGCAGTTCTACAGTAGTAAAGTGGCAGTTGAGCTCTTGTTTGTCTTCTCCAGACAGCCAAGTTCAGCAAAAGAGATATGAAAAAAGAGACCCAAGGCAGTTGGCTTTTTTGATAATCATGATCAAATATTGCTAACAAATTCAGGTGACTTGAGTTGCTGCAGACCTGGTTACAGTTTTAAGGAAGCACATTATGCCTTCTTAACTCTTTGTGGCTATGTACATTTAATTTCTTCAGTAGTCCTGAAGCTGAGCTTAAAAAGCTTTCCCTCCCACCACTTCACAAATACTCAAGAAGTTTCTTATCTCCCTGATGAATTATGAAATGTTAATTGCTGAAGTTTTTTCTCATTTGAAAGCACAGCACAGCCAAATTTCTTCCATGTCTTGGAAACAAAGCTTGGGTCTCATGGTTGCAGTTACCTTATCTAAAGGGGTGGCGGGGATTGGCTCAGGAACACGGCAACATGCAGCTCGGCTGAGCCAGAGGAACTTAAATTCTTCCTTCTGCATCTTTGAATTCCTGGATCCTGCATTGCAGTGACTTGACGCTGCTGAGATCTGCCTCCCTGTCGCACTGTTGCCTTGTGTGCTAACCAGCTGTAGTCTGATACGTACTTAGCTGGTTCATCCAAATCCACCGACACCTGATGTGGTCAGCTGATGGGGAGAAGAAGGGAACTTATGTCCAGAAATAAGCTCACTTGGTGTGGTTTCTCTTTGTAAGGCTGTGATCTTCAGGACCCTCTGTGCCTAGTGAGTTTGAGACAGAGCTGCTGGAGTTCTTGCACATGTACAGTTGCTGTGAATGCAGCAGAGAAGGTGCTGATATGGCTGTGTTGCCTTTGGAGCAGCTCTGTGTCCTACTGTCTCACTTACTGCGTGTCCACTTTAAGAGAGTTCATCTGCAATGCAGCTGTTAGGAAGGAAGTTCTGTAAATCAAGAGGGAGTGAGTGCAAGTGAGCCCAGTGTCTGCAGTTGTGGCTGGGTCCTCCCCACTGCACAGGGAAACGTGTTCAGAAAAGACTTTTTGCAGGAGGAGAAAGGGATGGCAACACAGTGATGATGGCAGGAGTCCCTCCCTTCTGTGCCTGTGTATGCATCAGCTGCTCAGGAGCAGGAAAACATGGAAAAGCACAGTGGGCAGCAATCCTGGAACTGGAAAATCCTGTCATGCTTTTCCCCTCCTCACTCTGCCACAGTCTAACCAGGTGTTTGCTTAGGGCCAGTCCTGTCAGGATGTCTTTATAGCACACTCCCTTCTTACACAGGATGCCCTGTTAGAATTTGGAGCTTGTTGTGATCTTCTGCATGTCACTCAGAGGTGCACAGAGGCCCCATGGGTCACAGGTTTACAACCGTGGTGTCATTTGTTGCATGGCTGTCAGAGAGACCACGTGCTGGTGCGAAGGGATGATGCCAGGGAGAGAGCCCACAGGTGGAGTCAATTGGAGTGCCCTGGCTGTTCAGGTGTTGCGCCTGGCAGGCTGGGGACTGCTGATGAGTGACTTGCTGTGAGGGGAAGGAGGAGGAGAAGAGCCATGTGTGCAGTAGCCCTGCTACAAGTGGGGTAGATGAGCTGTCTGAGGGGAACTCTGAGAGGATTGTAGCCCCTCCAGCACATGTGAGGAAGGCTGGCTGGGGATCTTGTGGCTTTAAGCATGTGGCTGAGGAGTGGACCATTTGTTGTTCTGCTCTTCCCTTGCCTCTCCTCTGCTTCTCCAGGAAGTAGAAGCGCCTCAAAAGACTGCCTGGCTATCAGCTATGACAGGAACACTTGTACAATTTCTTCCTGGTTCCCCATCCATAAGTTTCTGAGGATATTCTGGTGAAGAAACTCCTCTGTAACTCACAAGGATTCATAGGGCCCCTTAGGCCATTGCTGAAGAGGGCCCTAAAGGGCCTTCCTCCAAGGTGGCTGCAGCTTATAGGGAGTGCATAATGCTTTTCATTCTGGTGCTTAGCAGGCAAGGCTTTCTCCTTCACTGTATTTAAAAGTATTCTGGGCAGACTTGTTTCCAGATTTCTATTTCAGTTTCTTTATTTCCACTTGGGAAAGTGTTTCCAATTGACAGTCATTGGTGATGCAGAAAAAATTGATTTATGATTCAACACCCACTTTTCCTCCTCTGCTTTTTCTCTGCCTCTCCTGTTTTCTGGACATTTGTTGTCCCTCTTGTAATAACCAAATTGTGCTAACTGTGTGTAAGCAATGTCCCTCCCCTTTTGCTGGGGGACTGTCTGACTTGTTGTGAGAAGTTATTTTTAGGGTTTGCTTCCTGGGATATTCTACCCGTGGCCAGTTATGGTGATGAAAATGTCACTGAGATGCAGAAAGGACTCCCAATTCATTGATAGCATGCCTGATCTTTCTTTTGTAAGGGTGCCCATGGAGATCATGAGTTCCTTACAAATACATTGCCAGCGCTTCGGGACACAGCCCCAGTGACTGTGCAGCCTAACTCCCTGTTAAAAGCATAATGGGCTTCTGAATTAGCCCAGGGCAAAAGAAGAAAACAAGCAATTAAAAATAAGTAAAGACTTTCTTGGGTTGCAGTGGAGTTGGTTTCTGGCCTTTTTTTTTTTTTTTTTTTTTTTTTTTGGTGTATAGGGGTCAGAGCTGCAGTGCTGTGTGTCAGTGTACAGGCCAGTCCCTCACAGGCAATTTACTCCTTGTACTGGATGTATTATGTTGCACTGGGTTGCTGCCAAATGGCTGGTCTAGGCTAGAGGAGAAGGTGTGTGCTTATTCTTTTGAAACACCTCTCCTGCCCCCCAGGTCTGTGGCTTGCAAGACCCAAAAAAGTTGATCTTTATGGCAGCTGTAGCTAACAAAGCATGAATGTAATACAGGCAAATTACAAACCTCAACTGACCAAGGCTGTTGGCTGACAAAATACTTGGCTGAAGGAACACCTGTGTCTTCCTCTGAAGATGTCTGTTCCCTCTGTATTGCAGCACATTTCTTTTCAGTCTTGAATCAGGAAAACAAGTTCAGAAGAACCACTCTGTGAGGAATTATTGAAGTGGTGGGGACGGACAGTTATTTGTTCTGTGGGTAGACTGGAGATCTGTTTAGATCTTCATATTTCTTGGAGCAACTGTAGAAGGGGTTGCTTTAGTGTAGCTCTGGAAACCAGGATCTTCAGCAGCTGGGTCTGAGAAAGGTGCATGTGGGGTGTTATATGGTGACGTGGAGATGTTGAAATAGCTTTTGTGTGCCTGTATTGTACTCTTGGAAGAGAGCATAGGAAGCAGAGCCCCTTGAGTGGCTTTGGATCAAGGTAACGGAGAAGTTTAACTTGGTTTTCAGGCCTGATGCTGTTGGGATCAGGAAGCCGTGTGGCTGCAATGCAGGGATGGTGGCAGCAGTCTTGAGTGGGTGGGTGCTGTGCCTGTGCAACACAGACTTGTGAGCTGCCTGCAAGAAAAGCCAGTTACAGAAAGATTGGGGGAGACTTCTCCCTGATTAGATAGCATCTTCAAAGTTATCAGTGCTTAGAAACTCCTCTCGTGCTTTTACATACAGAGTTTCTGTGTGTGTAATATACACGCATAACCCTGTGTATGTTTTTAAGTAATCCTGACATTTGAAATTGTTTTAGTGAGTGGTAGCTTTTATTAGGTCTTCTTGCTGTCTTGCTTCCATACAATACCTTGAAGAGCCTGAGCACTTTATATGCAGAGGATGAAGTTCTTGGAGCCACATGGATTTACTGAGACATGGTGCACTTTGCTCTTCGGTACAGAAGTATTTTGGTGGCTCTGCTACAGGTGGTATCTGCTGTGGCACATGTGTGCATTTTAAATATTCTCACATTTAAATGTCTGGTTAGCTGCTCTGTATTTACTGCTTGCTCTGCTTAATTTAAAGTTCTCCTAACATTGCTAGGGGAACTTAGCCTTAAAATAGATGGTTTGACCTTTTTTTTTTTTTAATTATTCTAATCCCCTGAGGCTTGATGATCTTTCTTGTCAGAAGAGCGTATTTTAACAGAGGTATTATCTCTTTCAGAGAGAAGTCATTCAGCACTGGGGTGTAGTGCCATTCATCTGTGCCTTTAAGAAGATTTTGTATTTAGTTTACTTCTCTCATACATGTCTCTCAAATATCAAATCAAGGCAGCATTTCCAGCATCCGTCCTTCTCCCAGCTGGCTGGAATACCTAAAAAGAAGCAATGGATGTAGACTAGGTGTTGCATGGACACAGGCCCCACAGCATCTCCTGCAGTGAAGGATGGCATTATGCATTGAACAATGATGTTCTGCTGAATACCAGTATTAGGAGTATGTAAGAATTCTGGGGTTTTGTTTCCCTCCTCAGTGTCTCTCATTTTCATTCAAGCATAAATTTCCTTGGTTCATTCAAAATAAATCCAGCTGTTTGGTCACCAGTGGCTGCATTATCATGTACCATTTTATTCAAGAGCCACATTGTACAGATGTGTTATGGGAAAACTGGGACTGGATGCAGTAGGTGTGCAGGCTTGGACAGCTCTTACAGTGATGGCTGAATTGGAGCACATTGGGTCTGAGAAGGAGCTTTTGTAGCCCTTTGTGCACAGTGAGAGCATTATGGTTTCTCTTCATATATTGGTACAGGTGGAGTCAATGCCAGGAACTTCCTCTTCCAAGTAGGGCTTTTCCCAGGGTTTTGTTAATGTGCTTTCACCTGTGGGTGTTTAGTCTTGTTGATTCTCTTTGCCCCCACTGCTTTGTCCTTCCAAAATATGTATTCCTCTACCTGGAGGAATGTCATCATTCCACTGCAGTGTGCTCCTCTGCGCCACCAGGAGAGTGTTCCTGCAGCTTTTTTTAACCATGTATCCTCAGTCTTACTTTGTTGTGCTCCCTGTCAACTGTGTAATACATCAACAGGTTTCATTAAGTATCCTTGATCCTCCCAGTACTACTACTGGGCAGGGAAGTATTAGCCCTGTTTTACACTTGGGAATACTGAGAAAGATGCAAATTTTCAAGTGCTTTCCAGAACACTTGGCAGTGAGCCATGATGAGTTAGGAAAAGAGTCCAAGTCATATTCTTTGCTGTAACAGTGATAGGAAGAGTGTAGGTAGAAAAAAAACCTGTGGGCATTTGGCAGAAAATAACGTGGGCTAAAGCATGTAGTAGTACGAGGAGTTGTGGTATAGTTTGCTGGTTACAATAATAATATTTTAATGTGTTTTCTTTACTACTTTTTGCTCTGGTTTGCTTACTGTTTGTGTAATACAGCTCCAAAATATGTTATATTTGGTATGCCTTTGGACTCTCTCCCTTTCTGTGATTTTTCCAGGTGAAAAGGATTGAAAAGTCAATAAGAGGTAACTGCTGTTGGTACAGCAGGCTCTTACATGACAATAAACACACAATGGTTTTGTGTGTGTGTTAGAAGACCTATCAGAAAAATTAGAGGAGGTCACTTAGATGTAAAATTATTACCTTGTATTAGTCATAACTACAGGGACAGTACCATCTGCAACAGTTTATTTTCTGAAGTGTGTTAAAGCAAGGTGGCAAAAATGAAAACTTAAATCTCTAAGATAAGCAGCTGTACCTAAGAGTTAAGAAAACCCCATTTTCATGACAAGAATTTAGGTAAACTCTAAAATTGTCTGCATTTTGAGATCTAATTCATTGATTTGGTTGCAAAAATTTGGGTTATGGGATGCTGTCAGGAAACTGTTCCTGCCCCACTCTTGCTGTGTCTTTTGGCTAATAATCTGTCTGTTAGTGCAACGGTTTCTGCCTTCCTGGAGAATTTGGAAACATCCATATTAGTGCATGGTTAAGGCATTTGAAGTCTTTCTCCAGGAAACAGCTGTAGGTGCACAAGGTATACCGCTGCAAGCCCTCTTGACCATATAATGTCAAACTAATATGAAGTCTTCAAGAGCAGAAGTTCCTTTGCCACCCAGGGAGGAATAAAGTCTTGTGTGTGTTTAAGAAGATTACTGTTAGCTCATTGGAAGGAATAATGAGAAGTTATAGGACAGAGCTGAAGACCTGTCATTAACTGAAAGCCAGTCCAGGAGAAGGAATAAAAACTATGAGGGAATGACCAGAAAGCTATTCTACACTTAATAATGTGTATGCTGGGGATATTGCTTACTTTTCAAATTGTGTGATTCAGGTTTTGTTTAGAAGACAGTTAGAAACCATACTGTGGCAGTGCTGCAAGGAATAGTCATATAAGAGTAGAGGGAAAAGGAAAATAGTAGAGAGAGGTAGAATGTGATTAAGGTTAATTAAAGTGTAGTGTGAAAACTAGTTAGAGGCTCTCGTCTGCCCTTTTTGTAATAAAAACAAACGTGGTTATGCAATGAATGGAAAATTTATCTTTTCAATAATTCATTTAAAACTTGTTGCCTTTAGACAAATATTGTAGATTAGGAAAAAAGAATGAAAAACTTGCATGTAATTTAATTTAAGTCAGCATATTTGAAGAGGAATGCTTTTAAAAAAGGAATGGGTTTACAGACTTTTTTCTTCATGTTGTGTTTTGCATTGCAAGTTTCATCTGTTCTTTCCTTTGTACAGGGTGACTGGGATCATCCTGAAACATAGATACATGTCTTTTTTTAATCTTTTAATTCACTGTTGTTTTCTTCATAACTTCAGCAAAGAATACAGGCTTCCCTTTGGAGAAAAAGGTGCTCTCCTAGCACCTGAGCATGAGAGTGAAAGATGGAGGAAGGGGTGGATATTTGACTCCAGCATTGGGAATGATTCATCGTATGTCTTGATACAAAAAAGCCCAAACAAGCAAGAGAAACCACGAAAACCAAACCAAACGACAACAGAAAAAAAGTAGCAATATACATCCAGACGCTATCCTTTTTCAGTCTGTCCTTTCTGCCATCTGGCTGTCCTAATGCTCCAGCATGTTGCAAGTTGTATTGTTGTTATTCTATCTGAATTAGCAGGTTTCAGACACCCTTGGTTACAGAAAGTGAGGCAAAATGAATTAGAGGTCTGGCAATGAGTGTATATTAAATTTAGGAGCTGACAGTACTGCCTATCATGACTTGACTTTCTCCACTTTTGGAAATTGTATTTGTCTTTTTGTGCTTGAACTTCGTTTTCATCTTTAGCAGGTTTGCATAGTGTGTAATGGTGCTGAGGACTAATGCTCAAGCATGGACCTATGCTAGCACTATTGCACATAATGTTTTGGCCTCCAGGTTGCAAAGAATTTTTCTGCTAGTTTGTTGGGTTTTTTTGATGGAGGACCAAGGAGAAAAGGAGAGCCTCAAGAAAATGTAGCATTCCGTGATGCTGTTTTTAGAAATTCTGTGTGGTGCAGGTTTATATAAAAGACACTTAAGAAGCATTTCCCTGCCACCCCCAGTTTTTTACCTCCTATGAATAAAAGAATGTTAATACTGTGAAGGAGGATGTGAAGCACTATTCTTCTAGGCTCAGTCCTGTGAACAACCATGATGTGGTGCATAGTTGGAATTAACTTTTTATACTGGAGCTATAAACATTGTTCTGCTTCTCTCTGTGGATGATATGCCAGTCACCTCCAAACAAACAGGGTGTCTGTTCATGAATAGAAATTCCCTTGGAGTTAAGGAATATTTGAATTGAAAGTGTGAAGAGCATGATGTCAAGCCTTCTCCATTGAAAATTATATTAAAAGTTGCTAGCTGTTTCAATGCACAAGTTGTAGTGGTGTCAACTAACTGAAAGCCCTGGTGATTCTACAAGTTTTGTGAAGCACTGAAACACTGCAACAAGTGGGGAAGGCACTTCTCTGATTCTTGAGTGTATTATAATTTTCATGGAATCACAGAATCATAGAATGGTCTGGGTTGGATAGGACCTTAAAGATCATCTATTTCTAGCCCCCCTGCCATGGACAGAGATATCTTTCAGAAGTCCAGGTTGTTCAGAGTCCCATCCAACCTGGCCTCGAACACTCCCAGGGATGGGGCAGGCACAGCTTCTCTGGGCAACCTGTGCCAGTGCCTCACCACCCTTACAGGCAAGAATTTCTTCTTAATATCTAATCTAAACCACTTTCAGTTTGAAGACATTCCCCCTCGTCCTGTCACTACATGCCCTTGTAAATAGTCCCTCTCCATGTTTCTTGTGGGCTCCCTTCACGTACTGGAAGGCTGCAGTTAGGTCACCCTGAAGCCTTCTCTTCTCTAGGCTGAACAATCTCAGTTCTCTCAGCCTTTCCTCATAGGAGAAGTTGATTAGATCCCTCTAATCAACTTGGTGGCCCTCCTATGGACTTGTTCCAACCGACCGATGTCCTTCTTGTGCTGGGGACTCCAGAGCTGAAGGCAGCACTCCAGGTGCATGTTGTTGGCTCGTGTCCAGTGTCTTGTCCACCAGCACCCCCAAGTTCCCAGCATGGCTGCTCTGGATTGGTTCATACCCTAGCCTGGATAGATACCTGGGGTTGCCCCTGCCAGGTGCAGCACCTTGCACTTGGCCTTGTTAAACGTAATGAGATTCCCTCAGGCCCACTTCTTGAACTCGTCCATATCCCTCTGAATGTCAGCCTGGGCTGACTCTTCTAGGAAGAAGTCAACTTTCCCTGTGCTCAGTAGCTCTGTAGCTTCATAAAAGTGAAATTTTTGTTCAGGCTTCTCTTTGGGCTTCCAAATATATATATTATTTCAGACTTTCAGTAGAAGTGAGAGCTCACTGTTCAGTCTGTATGTGTGAGGGAGGCCAGGGAGGCAATATGTACTTGTTTCTTTAGGTTGCTTATATGCCTGAAATTCAAGGGTGTGGTTGCATATCTTTATAAATCCATGATGTGATCATTAACCCCAGAAAGTTTGGCTTGAGTAAAGCTTCTGTTTCAAAATGAAGTATTGTTCATTTTTAAGTCATGAGGTATAGCTTAATTGCAAACTGGAGATCTTTAAAACCATCCGTCTCTTAACTGTCTACTAATTTGAAGTAACTGTGAACCCAAATGAAGAGAAAATAGTGCTTGGTTATGAATTATTGGTATTTATGGAAAGGCAAACTGTTTCCTTCCCTCTTGCCCTTGCCACAATAAGGGCATTGCTTTTGTGCAGTGTAAACTGCATTTAGTAATGGTCTTGTGCTTAAGAGCTTGTAGTTAATGAGACCTATTAACAATAATGAAAAATGGCATGCTTAAAGTGCAGAGCTAGTCAGAAAAATAATTCTTCAAGAATGACTGGATGGCTGTGTACTCTTTCTTGGCTTATTTAATTTAAGGGGTGGGGGAGGAGCACAGTCTTGGCTCTGAAACTAATTATTCTTCTACATATGTGCCCGTGATCTGCAGTTCCTGCTGGGGATTTGCAGAGCTGGGGCTTCTAGAGGTAAAGAGCTTCCCAGACTGAGCCTAGCTGAGACTGAGGCACGTAGGCTTGGCTTTGCTTTGCTTTCCCAAGCCTCAGTGGGAGCAGCAGTAGTAAAACCTTTTTTTTCTCTTTTCAAATGAACACATCTGAGTCAACAACACAGAGCAGTTGTATGGAGTAGAGAAGTGATTTTTTACATAATTATTCATCTGGCTATGTTTGTATTTTAGTGTGTTGCCACCTCCGCATCATGTGCTGTTTTAGTTAGACAGGATATACATTGCTTTTCAATATGTGAATAATCCTGCTTAAGAAACGGGGAGGATTGGCAATGATTTTATTGGATTTGAGATACAAAAACCACTACATTCGTGCTTAGGAAAGGACACAAGGACACTGCCTGGATGATGGCTGTTCATATGAATAAATAGTAAGGCATTACAGGGAAAGTCTAGAGAAGTGAAAGCTACCTTTATCTCTGCCTTGGTGTCCTCCCACTCAATATTGCACTCCTATGTACATTTTAGTAATTTCCTTTTCAGCTAGGACAGCCTGCCATGCCAGCCACCAGACCTGGAATAGCTTCACTTAGTGGGGGACCACCTTGTCCATCTTCACTGAAAAGGATTTCTCTGGTTCTGTTACTGCTCTGTTTGTGCTAAGAATTACAGCTTTTTGTGGTTATAGGTTCTGTATATTGGGAGAACTTCCATGCCATGGGACAAAGTGGGCACATTTTAGGACAAAGGAGAGATTTTCATGTAAAGGGACTATTTCTTCTCCCACTTTGGAGGCAGCATTGATTTGTGAAGACAGACTTGATTTCTTGGTTCTGTACTCTGGCTGCCAACTAAAGCTAATGGTACCACACCCCTCAGGGTTTTAACTGAACTTCCTCTTCTAAGAAGGTACCATCCTATTAACTGCCATCTGTGGCAGGATCACATGCTCAGAGCAGTCCTAGATGGATAGACAGTGTCCAGCTCAGTGGTGATTCTTCTCTCTTTATCCTCTGGTGCTAAGCAGAAAGGTGTCAGTGTCTGCTTACAGAGGAGCTGTTTCTGTGCTATAAAGAAAGCATTTCAAGACACTTTGTCCTTGCCTCTAGCAGGTTTTGGGAGGTTCATGTATTTTTTCAGGATATTTTGTATGCAAATGTATGTGTCCTTTGTGGAAGAGAAGAGTTGAAGTGCTTGCCATAGAGCACTCAACCTCTTACTGTAGAGACTGTTGAGCCATCTGGGGGACACAATCACCTTCTTGAAAACAGTCTTCTGAAACTGTTTCTGTGTGGAAATTGGAATCTAGTGGATACCTAGGGCATGCAGGAGCACTGGCTAGGAGCTTCCTTTAAAATGGAGCCGAGAAATATGCTCCATGGTGAGCTGCTGCATCCCCAGTGAAGCTGCAAGATTGTTAGACAGGAAGCAGGCCAGTGCATGGAGGACCAGGTGGCTGTCAGTGAAGCAGGGAGCAGAGCACTGATGAGGGTATGCAGAGCACTGCTCTGTAGGTGAGAGGAGAAATTAGTTCTTGGTGCAAAGTGTTTTGTGGCCTGATGGCCAAGGCCACTCACCAGTGCCAGCTTTGCATGCACATTTGGCCGGATTTTCTTTTCCAGGTCTTGTTCTCTCCTGCTGTACACTGCCACAAGTCCAAAATTTGTGAGTTTAACCCAGAATTGCAAGGATATGCCTCTCCTTTGTTTTCTTAGACTGGTGTGTTTGAAAAGATTGGGATTTCCTTACTGAAAAATCAAAACAGAGATGATTTCCCCTGGAATTTCATATTTTCTGATAAGGTGTTAACAGAAGGAAGGGAAAAAGTAGTTCAGCAGACCTGAATACCATGATGTAAGCTCGTGCTAAAACTTGGACTTTATTAATTGCCTCTTGCTCTCCTTAGCTTGTCTGTTTTTGAGGTGGAAGCACTGAGCACCAACGCATCTACTGGGCATAATTTATCTTGACATTCCCATTGTCAAGCGTTCCTTGGGATCAAACATCTAATGATGCATTCTCTAATCGCATCTATGATGTGGCATCACTACCAATTTGCATAGACAATGTTAATTCTGCTATTTTTTTTAACTTCTAGGTATTTTGCCACAGATCCTAGGTATTCCATTTTTAAAAATATGTGTTTTGCCTACTGGATCAATATAAATATTTTTCCTCTTTCTCTTCGTTGACTTGGTCATTCAGTGCTGCAACCCAGTGTTTTATTACTCCTACTCCTGAGTTAAGTGTTGGCTGGTAGGGAAGGAAGGCTTTTACATCCACGAATCCTTTGCTAGGAGATAATATCTTTTGTAGTAGCTGCCACTTCTCCTTCTATCTCCCTTTCTATGACTTGTGAAAAGTATGCAAAAGAGCATGGTGAACAAAGATGCAGTTTGTCACAATCTGCCATCGCTTCCAAGATGTCTACAGTATCTTTTGACTAGAGTGAATTGGTATAAATGGCTGGGTGCAACTTCAAAGTGCATTTAATGTTTGGATATTAGAGCATAGTTTCTGTGTAGCTGGTATGGAAAAGGAGACACCAAGAAGTGTCCTTTATTAGAAGCACCTATAGCAAATGGGTATCTCTGGGGCAATATTACCCTTTTCCTTAAAAACTTTACTCATAGCTTGTGTAATAAGATGATAAGGGAGTCATTGCATTTTCGTGTCTGCTGAGGTTTGGTATTAAATTCAGACAGAAAGCCCAATACCCCGTCTTTTTTTTTATCCTTTTCTCTCCATTCTTTCAGAAGTAGCTAATGTCTGGTCAAAGCAAGTCAGATTATTGGGCAGGCATCATCTGTGGAAAAGCAGAGAGTCATACTGGGCCTCAACCTTTTAGAATGTAGACAATTTTGAGTCTTGGATTGTGTTTCTGTAAAATGGTGTATTCTGTTATGGCTGGAGTTAATAGGCTAGGTTAATTGTTGTCAAAAGCATCTGAAAATCTAGTGCTAGAAGTTTCATAGGAAATGCTAGATGCTCTTTTTGCAGCCAATATGAAATGCTAGATCTGTATTTTGTTTGAAGGGTGTTTAAAATTCTTCTTGATGCTTAGTCATGACCTGTCTATATGTTAACATCCATTTTCCACATAGTAAATACAAACTTTAACAATTTATGTGCTGAGCAGAAGGATCTTTCCTATAACATGAAATATTTGCTAATAATCTGTCATGTTTTGGGTCACTCTGGTCAACTGAGGTAGATGATTAGAGCTGGTCTAGTGATGCCCTTAGAGCTTTGCTAATCAGAGTCTTATGAACTGAACCAGGAGCAAATATTTTATCTTTGTAATAAAATTTCATAAGCTGAGGGATCTCAAATTGCATTCCAAGCTGACAGTGGTAATGGGACCACTGAATTGCAGTCATAGGCTGGGGAATCACAGAACAAAGCTGTATCTTAAATTGGAGCAGAATCTGAATTCTCCTATTACATAGTTCAGACATGGTGAGGACAGTTAACATGTTGGTAATATGATGGTTCAGCATAAAATCAGAAGAAATAATAAAACTTTTTTCTTGGAGGGGGGGGAGTGGTGATAGTTATTGCTCTTTTAAAAGTATGAGGAGCAGAGGGAAGCAGCCTTGCACTGACGAACACAGGAAGATGCAAAATAAAGATCTGGTGTATTTTTGCCAAAATATGACTCATTCTTTCTCTTATCCGACTTATATTCCTGGGAGCGTCTGATCACAGAGTTGCAAACTGATTTTGCCCAGTGGTTATGACTAAAGTATACATCTTGTTATTATGAAGGCAACCAAAAGCTCCTAAGGACTGTCTTTTGTCAGAATAGCTGGATAGGACAAAATATGTTTACTCAGCAGGAGGCAGAGAAGACTGGAAAAGCACCGTAGAGCAGCAGACATTTGGTTTTCTGAGATATGTTGCCCTCTTTCACCTCTGATGTCAGAAAGCTAACTGCCCCAAGTCCTCCTATGTGAGGACCTGCTTATTTGATAAACAAAGCAAACTCTTCAAAATCCCCTCTTTTCCTGGTAAAATGGGTGTTTTCCCTCTGTGGACTCCACTTATCTTGTCTTCCCTGTGCTGCAGATCAGAGAGGCCAAGACAGGTTTATCTTAGCCCACAGCAGTGCAGCCTGCCATCAGTGTGAGTCTGGCACAGCACTTCCCGCCAGCCATGGCAATTGGTGGTGTCACCTGGCTCTTCCTTCTGAAACACCTTCCTCCCACATCTGCCTGGGCTATTTGGTAGCTGCTTTCCCCAGACATGTCTTCACTTTGTTCCTGTGGAGCCATCTTTGTGATTTTTCTCTTAGCATGCAGAATTATGTATAGGCTGTAATAAAGAAGAGCTTCTCACATAAGCAGTCACTGATGTGCTTTTCTGGATAAGTTGCTGTTCCCTTGAAGCTTCACTTTCTTTTAATTGCGGAGTCAAGTGTCCTGTTTCTCTAATATTTGAATAATTCTTGATGTGTGGCTTTATTCTTGTCAGGCAAACTGGGAAGCTCTAGCTGTCTCCAGTTTTAACTTTGGATGCTTTAAATGCCTCAGTGCTCTGACCTAGTGGTTTCCTGACCAGCTAGAGCTGGAGAGAGAATTGCTCTTTATGCTTATGGACATAGGAGGAGATGCTGCTCCTTGCGAGTTCTTCAGTATATTGAATGAATGAGAGGGGGCTAAATGCAGATTTAGGACTTGGTAGACTGTAGTTTTGGCTGTACTTGTTAAAGAGCAGTAGGCAATCTGAAGGGTATCACGCAGTGTGTATTCTCATGGGAGAGATCCTTGGTTCTGACTGTAAGCAGCCAACTGCATAATAACTTTTTGGGAAATTGCTGTGTTTCACTGACTGCTAAACAGCCCATCTTTAAGCACTGCTGTCTCAATAGCAATGTCCTATTTGCCTTGATACAATCCAGATCGCATGTGATACCCTGGTATTCTATGGATTGGGTTTTATTTCTTTATTTTAGGTGCAGGATCTGACTCCTTGCAAATTTCAAATAAATTGCTGTATTCTCACTCTACTTTTTTGATCTCCAGAACTGAGTATTTTTCTTCACTACATGAGGCAGGGATGGTAAAGATAGATATTCCTTATGTACTTATAAAAATGATTGCCTCTGTATGAGTGCCAGAAGTTATGAAGGGAGAATATTAGGGGAGCTCTGAACAGTTTTCTCTTATGATGGAACAGAAACTAGGAGTAATTCAGTCAGGAGACTAGAACATCTCATGGTCTGACATGAACTGTGTGTGAGCAGTATCTTGGAGTATCACAGCAAAGGGTAGTTGAACTGTCCCCTATAGCAACATGAGCAGTCTCAGCCAGCATGAGCTCTGCTGCTGCTGAAAGAGGCAGCCTTTCTTCTGGCTGTTCCCTCCTTGCACTAGCACAAATTCTTTATATAGGTGTGTAGTGAACCAGGGTAATGATGGATCAGTTCAGTTATCCAGTTCAGTGCGCTGCTGCACAAGTGCTCGTGTCAGCATCAAAAGTAAAGAGGATACAGGGCCATTAGCAAGAGGCAGGGGAAGGATGTGACTGCCAGCTGTGCAACAAGGGGATCTCCTTTACCTGCTGTTGGACAAATCTGCACCACAGACAGAAGAGTGATTTCTTTTTTTCCTAGAGATACTAAAAAAAAAATCTGGCTTTATCTTAGCTGTGGCCTTTCACGGGAGGGAGTCAGGGTACTACATCAGTGCTGTAGTGGGATGTTAAGTCCTACAGCTGTACCACTGAAACCCTCGATTTCAGTAGCTTATGTAAGGAATCAGAGATGCTGTTGCATCTCTATGCAGCTGAATTACTAAAATGCTATCTAAGGGGTATCTGGGCTTTTTTGGAGGAAGTGTGAGGTTCTTTAGGGTAAACAGTGTCTTACTGTGGTGCTAGCTTTGCTGATGTGCACTAGCCTTTGCTGAAGGAACTCTTCTAATGCAACATCCTGGAATTGTTATGCCTATGAAATTTATTTACTGGTAGACATGATCCAGACAGAAAGGAAGACCAGCAGTGGTTAGTATCACCTCTAGCAGGGAATTTTAATGTTCTGGAAGCGTAGTCTTGATGGTGTTTTCTGTCTCCTCAAGCCTCCGTGTCAGATGCTGAACCCAACATTTGGGTCTGAGATTTGTCTGATTATCTATTTAAAGCTATTGCATGGTTGAAGAGAATGTCATACAGTCTTAAGATCACTTGAATGAAGAGATCTCTATGCAGTGTGTCCTTTGTCCCTGTGGCAAGTCATTTCATACAATTCAGGAGCTAGGCTCCAGGAGTGGGAGCAGTTATCTACGTGATCCCTCGCAGTGTCATTGCCCACACGGTGAGTCACTGGTAATGCCTGAGTTCTTATTTTTAGTCCTGTTGCTGCCATCGTGCTGAAACCATTGGCCGGTAAGAGACTTAAGCGAGGAGATAAACATGTTAATCTCCCTAGACCTTCCCCCTCAGCTGCTGCCGCTCTGCTTTTGTGCATCTCAAGATGTAGCCTTTCCTGGACTATTGGGCAGAACAATGTCCCCTGTGCACCCTGATGGGATGTCACTCAAATATTTTCACAATTAAGCGCTGGAGCTGGGAGGAATGCCTTCCATGCACGTGGGTTTGCATGTGCAGGCAGGCCACTGTGCTTTGTCAGCGAGCAAAGCAAGCTGAGCAGGCTGTTACTGTTCACCCAAGCATCTTTGCCATCAGGGCTTTACAGGGAGCATCCACTCTTTCCTTGGGTCCTGTCACCCAAGTGCCTTTCCCTCAGTTCCCTCCGAAGAGTTCTGAAACAAACCAGCAGGATTCTTTTGTATAAGCTTGCTGTAACAATTAAGCAAGTCTGTCCCTTTTGGTAAGTTTTTATAGTATCCTGTTGAATTCTTGGGCGAGGCCTGTTCTCTCTGATATATTATTTTACTCTAATAACTATTTTTGCATTTATTCTTAGGCTTCCTATTTTACTTGCTTTCTTGACATGGCAAGATAGAGGATATGGGAGTACTAGTGACTGCTTCTTTGCCCATTAGTGGGCTGGTAGTGATGCAGACTGAATAGAGTGTTTTCTTTTGCCGCGTCCTTCTTGTGCTCTCTTTCCTAGATACTTCTGATCCTGCAAAATTAACTAGTTTGCAGATCCCTAGGGGTCCAGCTGGTTGTTTTCTGTGGTTAATTTTGTTAGCTTGTCTGTCTCCAACTTCGGGGACTCTTAAACAGATTTACACTGTGTGAATTTTAAGGGAAGAGAGTGTGTTCAGCTGTTCTACCATTTTGTTAGCAGGGTTGATTATTTTCTTAAATTATGTATTTTGAGGGTTTTGCTTGGTGAAGAGAAGTGAAGGAAATACAATCAGCTGGTGGGGGCTTGCTCTTGCTCCAGCAATAACCTGAGCCCTCATGGACCTCATTGTTCCAGAAGTCCCAAAACACACATCCATAGTTTGTAGCACTGTGTGTTTATGGGTGATCTGCTTCTCAGTTTCTTTGACTCAGTGGCCTCAGGTAGCCAGCTGTAGCTCGTAATTTGAGTATGGTTCAGACTCCTGAGCTCCTGGCAGCATGTTGATGGTACAACAAGCACATGCTTAACTGGGATGGAGTTCAGTCTTGTTGATGATGGCTCTGTTGGTGTCATTCTTCTGATCTTCCTGGTCCAAAGCCTCTTTCAGTTCTGTACCCTCATTTTTGTTCCTGTCCATGTGCCTTTGAGGGTAGCCCAATCTTTTTAAAATTCAGAATGATAATTTTGAAAACCTCTTTTCTTTCTGATGCCTACCTTTTGGAGGGAAAATAATGAAGTGCTGGGTGATTGAGGCCTGGCCTCTTTTTTGTATGTCTGTTTGCAATCTCTTCTGACTGTCAGACCTGGGACAACATTAACTCAACCTAGGAATTGCACACTCAAGTATAGAGTTGGGCCATTGAACACAGTAACTACGAGTACTGCCCCATCCTTCTGGGTGATGAGATGTAGAAAGGCAGGTGAAGGGAGTGATCACAGTTTTGAATGAGGAAGTAGTGCTGCCAACATGCTTAGATGGGGGACCAGTCCTGTGTGTGACTGAACTCACCTGCAGTGTCTCTGGAAGCTGCTCATT
The DNA here is from genome assembly GCF_031753505.1 of Anomalospiza imberbis. NCBI lineage: Eukaryota > Metazoa > Chordata > Aves > Passeriformes > Viduidae > Anomalospiza > Anomalospiza imberbis. Next base: position 14,915,644 of record NC_089688.1, read on the forward strand.
GCACTGAAAATGAAATTGACTGTGGACAGAGGAGTTGTGAGAGAGGAAGTGTAATCACTTCACCCACATGTGCTGTGAGTTCCTGGAGCTGGTCTTCATGTGTACAGACATGGTCTTGATGTGTTTTTATGTTATTATTATTTATTTATCCAGTTACTGTTATTGTATAATTTTGTTTCTGGATGTGCTCAGTGTTTGAGAGTAAAAATGTGCAGGACTGGACAAGCAAAGCATAATTAGTAATACTTCAGTGTCTGTATTCTCTCTCTCTCTCCCTCTGTCCATTCCTTTTGCTGTGCTACTCCTAGTCTAAACACAAGTACTAAGCATCTGAAGCTGATGAAGAGAGAGCTGAGTCTCTGCTGATAGTGTAGCAGAAGGTGATTGCAGCATGAAGGACATAGTTCACTAACTTTATTCTCAGTGGTGTAGAGATAATAGCATTGAAACCCCAGTGATATGGGTTTCAGTGGAGGCTAGCAGCTTAGGCACATATGTAACTCCCCAGCAGGCCTTAGAATTTGTGTTCAAGTCTATGAATCCTACTATTACTAGTCCTGCTAGTGAGGTGTAGTGCTAACATGGATATGTATGTTCATGCTGCGATTAAACCTTTGATTGTGGAGTAGACATCTCCATAAAGATTTGAGTTCTTTTCCAAGGACAGAAGGTGCCCAGCAGGAGCAATATCAGAAGCTGGGTGTCTGTCTCCTGCTCATGAGTGCCAGTTCCAGAAGAAATTGTTATGTAGTTTACTTATCACTTCAGTTTTACACCATCTCTCTCTCTCTGCTGCTGTACTTTTAAAAGTGAAGGTCTTGGCTTCTCAGAGGACAGCTGCTCATGATATCCCCTTGCACAGGGTCTTGTTCACTGAAGTCCAGCCTCCTGGAACTTTTCTCCTCTCTAAACCTATGGAGAAAAATCTGTGTGATCACTGGAGTCCTTATAGGCAACAGCTTGTCCACGATGCTGGATTAATCATCATCATCAGATCCAAGGGACGGCTGATTTCTGTCCCCTTAGTTGAGGTGAGGAGGCAGATGGATGGAAGACACTTTGAGAGCCATCCATCTGTCCATTCATGGCACAGTAGCAGAGAGGGTTCTAGAAAGCCAAAGGATTTTGATAGCCTGTGTCTGTGCTAGTTGTGGTGTGTTAGGGATGCTGGTGTTTTTAATGTCCTGGAGGTCATGAGAGTTAGTACTATGGCTGTAGTGTGCATGGGGAATTACCATGACTCTCATGGCTTATGAAATGTGAAAAAGGGATCTGAAAACTAGGAAAGTGACCACAAAGCCTAGTAACCCATGTGTGCTGTAGTATACCTTACTTTGCTCCTCCACACACCTTTCCTGCCAAAGGAATGAAAATGCAACCGTGGGAATTATTAGCTGTGTTGGTGTCAAAGTTTCAGCAGAGGGATTGTTGGGTTGTGGTTTGAAGAGGCCTTGGTTTTTGTTGTTTGTTTAGGGTTTTTTCTCCCTCCTCACAAAGCTCCAGAGAAAACTGTGTTCTTGGAAAGGTGACTCAACTCTGCCCCATGGACTTGATAGCCCTTCAGCTCCCTGGGGCAGATGCCTCAAGCACTGCAGTAAATAGGGGAGAACTCTGGGGATGGCAAGGCTGAAACCAAGATCACCTGATTCTAGAAATCAAAATAAGAGATACTTGCTGCTTGCCTGCATGCTCTGGGTGATCTGTCAGATCTGGTGACAGGTTCTGTGAACTTCATTTTTCTGGTGCTTGGCTCTTGACACAAAGTTCACCAGCAGTATTGACTATGATCATTGCAGTCAAGGCCATGGAGAAGTTACCCTCTTTTCCCTGCCAGAGACCTTTCCCTGCCACCTGGTCCTGTGTCTGTTATATGCTTCCTCCAGTTTGCCAAGCAATTTTCATAATCTTTCCTCCTGTTCACTTGGAATCTCCTCAGCTGTAGATCTCTCAAGACGCTGTTCTGAATCAAGGTTGTTTCCCCACTCTGATATCACCGTGGATTCATGGATTTATTCAAGGCTGCTGTTAGCATCTTGGGCTCTGTGAAGCAGGAAGTGGACAGTGAAGGTCGTTTATCATTGCTGGATGGGATGCAACTTTCCTGTGTCCCTAAGTGTAGTCAAGTAGTCACTGTGAAAATCCTTGTTGACCTGTTCTTCAGGACTTGTGCAGCCTCTTTTTCTGGATTAGACAGAGACTCACCCTGGAGAAGGAAACAGCTTGAATGTAAACTGATGGCTCAGCCACCTTCTGTTACTCCTTTGCAGTAGCCTTAGCTCCATTTGAATGGCTGTTTCTGCTGGGCACTAGAGTGAAATCCTGTCCCTCATGCTGCAGTTTCTTCCCCCACTTATTCTTCCCCAGGCTGACATCCACAGATGCTCTGTGCTGGCCATGCCATGGACTGCCTCTGAGCATTCAGTTTTTCAGTGTTCCTGCTGCTCCTCGGTTGGACACAACTCTGGATACAGTGTCTGTGTTGTCCTTCTTTGTTGTGCTTTACAACTAGTTCTTTGCTCTGAACCTCAGTTGTACTGATGCAGGGAGTTCCTGTCTTGGTTCCTGTGTAGCTCTGTGGCAGGAGATGAGAATTATCATCCAGCTTCTGAATGAGGGTACAGCCAGAAGGGAATTAGCCTCTGACGTATGGTTGAAGGGACAGTGAACGCACAACATCACTGATGGCATGTGGGCATAGGTTAAGAAGGTCAGGATAGCAAAGCAACATCTGCGTAATCCCTTTGCTATTTTGTGTGAAGATGAATGAGTGGCTGGGCAGGGGAAAGAGGCAGCAAAATCACAGTTAGCAGGGCAGACTAGAGTGTGGCTACAGGTTTGATTTTTGTGTTGTTTTTTATTTAAATTTTTTTAGCAGAAATGAACAGGTTTTTGGTATAGTAGCAGTAAAACATGCACTGAGCTGGCAGCCCTCTTCTCAGGAATTTGAGAACTTCCTAGAATTGCTCATGTGAACTGGAGGCAGATTCCCCACAGCTCAGAAACTCTTGAAGCGTTGATAACAGCTCAACATTTGAAGGGACAGCATAGTTACTTTCTGATTACTCTTGCATTCCTCAGCCTGCCTGACCCTTCAGCCCTCTGGAATGCGAATCTCTCTGCAGGTGCTGGTGGAAGCACAGCAGCAGCATTTCCTTGGTGGTCCCTTCATGCTGAGGGGCATGTCCTTCTTGCTGCAGCCTTCCTTGTTGGCTGTAGCCAACACATAACAAGGAGGTGTGCAGGAAGAGATGATTCCTGTTGGACTGCTGGGGATGAGGCGTGCTCAGAAAGCTGGAGCAGGTACAGAAGCCATGCAGAAGTACAGTGTAGTTCAGACACCTCAGTCAACCCTGGCTAGGGGAGAGTCTCTGTGTATTTTGGGCTTTCTGCAGCATGCTGCAGCTTTAGGGAGGAAAAGAGGAGTGGCTGTCTTTTCAAAACCTCCAAATTGCTTGCCTTGCACTCTTCCTTTGTGGATGAGCTTTCATGAGAACAGTGACAGCTACTAGAGAAGCTGCAGCCTCAGGATTTTCCTGCATCTTCTCCCCACCAGAGCTGGTGGTGCTGTTTTGATGTGTGTTTAATAGACCATGCCTCAAGACAATGTGGGCCAATGCCAATTGGAAGGATCCATTTTCCAGCTGCTTCTTCCTAGTCGGTGTCTGTCAGAGAGCAGAAAGCAGTGCCTAGATGAAGGGATATGAAGACCTTGTGCCATTACAAGCACTTTCTGGAAGGAAATGTGCATCAGCTGCCCTTTGGGGCATGAAGGCCTTGTCTCCCATGGAAGCTGGGAAGATAGAGCCCTCCTCTTCTTCCTCTGGAAAAAAAAAAGTGGATAACTAATGCACTCTTTGTAAATACAGCTTGTCCTATCAGTCCTATCAGTGACTAATGAAGGCCTTTTCTCCCTTCCCGTCCTATCTCACTAATATAATAAATGCAGTTGCTCAGAGCTCTCTTTCCTTTTGTTTTATTTTATTCTTATCAGTGGTGTAGTAGGCAATGCAGGTCTTTTACAAAAGGCAGCTTATTGGTCCTTTTTCTCATGTGATACTTAATTCTAGATGCTAAGTTGTGTATTCTTTTTTTTGTGAGGGTCATGGTGCACTCCTAAAGTGAATTTTTGTTCCATATGCTGATCTTTGTTTCTCATATTGGAACCTGTGCCATGTCTACAATGCAGGAGAATGCGCCGTTTCTTTAATTTCTTTGGTTAGACGTGTGACAGCATGCAGTTAGTCCTGTACGTTTGGACTGTGCTCAGACTCTTGCTCCTGAATGCACACCTAATCCTTGTGAAGGGGCAGGCATTTTTTTTCCTGGCATTCTACTAACAGACAGCTGCCAGCCTGCAGGTTAGGAAGCCTGTGGGCTTGCTAAAAGCTCTTGGAGTGAGCTCACTGTGCTAGTGCCATGCTGTCTGGCCCTCACAGATACACACAGTATGCTAACAAGCTACCCTAGAGAACCAGAAACAGTATTCACCAAGATGTCAAGGGAGATATAACTCATGTAGTAAGTGCATTATTAAAAAGAAGGACTTGTAATTCAATAGAAAGCTTAGTTTTAGGTTGAAACGGTATATCAAATAGAAAAATTGCACACAGAAGTTCTCTGAACCCCGGTCTGAATTGTCTCCATAGTCTCAAAGGTTATTCATTGTCAGAGACAGATCCGTAAGGGACTTGGAAGAATAATGTTCTTGAGTGCTGTCTTGGATTTGGCAAGCAGATTCCATAAAAGCCTATCTGACCTTGTCACATTGACCTTTTCTGAAAAGAAGTCTAGAAAACTGCTTGTAAGTTGGGTCAGGTTGTTTTGCACCTCAGATATATTTATATTGTCAAGGCAGCAAGGACTGGAAAAGATGTCTTAATGCTGTCAAATACTGTCCTTCCAGCTCTGCCTTGTGAACCTTCTGGAGAGAGCAAAGAAGAGCAGTACTTGGTAAGACTATGTGTCTTCTTTTGAGGAGGCCACCAAGTGCATCGTCTTCCTTCCCACTCTCTGCAAACCAGCCTGTATAACATTCCTCTGGCAGTTCTATGTTGCTAGAGTAGTAGTTTAACTGTCACTGCAATGTTTCAAAAAAGAATTTTTCAGAATTTTTTTTGTCCTTTGTCAGGCAAGATCATGCCTCATTTACTCTCTGTTTTGCTCTGCAGCTCCCATCCTGCCCTTCCCTCCACCAAATCATGACTTGTTCTCTTTGGTTGCTCTGTCTGCCTGTCCTGGTATGACACCAAGTCTTCACTGCAGCCTTTCCCCACCCTCTCTTTATATCCAGCTTGTAACTGACCTTAGTTGCTGCTCCTTTGGCAGGCTAGCTGCTTGCTCTTGCCTGCACTTGTACTTGCAGGTCTCTGGGGTGCTTGTAGAAGTGAATCATAGAATCACCGAATATCCTGAGCTGGAAGGGACCCACAAGGATCATTGAAGTCCAGCTCCTGGCACTGAACAGGACCATCCCCAAGTGTCTCACCAGGTGCCTGAGAACATTGTCCAAACACTCCTTGAACTCTGTCAGGCTGGTGTGACTACTTCCCTGGGGAGCCTGCTCTAGGGTGCAACCACCTGCTAGGTGCAGAACCTTTTCCTATCCAACATAAACCTTCCCTCAGCTTCAGGTCATTTCCTCAGGTCCTGTCACTGGTCACCAGAGAGGAAAGATGGGTACCTGCCCCTTCACTTCCCCTCATGAGGAAGTTGTGAGTTGCAATGGGGTCTCTCCTCAGTCTCCTCCAGGCTGAACAGGCCAAGTGACCTCAGCCATTCCTCATAAGCCTTCCCCTCAAGGCCTTTTGCAATCTTCATAGTGCTTCTTTGGATGCTCTTTATATGTTTCTTAAATTGTGGTGCCCAGAACTGCCCCCAGCACTCAAGGTGAGGCCACCCCAGTGCAGAGCAGAGCAGGACAATCCCCTCCCTTGCCTGGCTGGCCATGCTGTCCCTGATGCCCCCCAGGATGTACTTGGCTCTCCTGGCTGCCAGGGCACTGCTGGCTCGTGTTCAACTTGCCATCGCCCAGGACCCTCAGATCTCCTTCTCTAGGGCTGCTGTCCTGCATCTCATTACCCAGTCTGTACACAAAAGTGGAGATAGCCAAATCTTATGGTCCTGCCTGACTTTCAGAGGTCACCAGCAGTGACCCTCAGCTGTCTTTTGGGTACCTTCTAAATTAAGATTTATATGAAGTTACTTGCTGACTTTATTATAAAGAGCCAAAAGTATGCATTTTCTTCTATAGGCCTTTTGAGTTTGTTGTTTATATTTCAAAACAAAAAATAGTTTTATTTATAAGCACAAATTTATTGGTTAAAATGTGAAATAAGGAAAGAGTCCGCAACGGTGAGATGGAAGGAATATAAGAGAGGAAACTTGGACATCAAAAGCAAGAAATCTGTGCTGGAATCAATCACAGGTTTATTCAAAGTCAGGTCATGAAATGGAAACAAATTTGCCATATAAAAGGTAGTATAATTGCTGGTAGCAACAAGCTGTTTCTCCTAAAAATGTTTCTTTCTCCAAAGAACATAGACCCCTGCTCTATCCCACACAGGTTCAACAATCCCAGTGACTTCCTCCTCCCACAGACCTTTTATCTCTGAGTTCTTGGTCTGCTTGACAGCTCAGTGAGCAGTCTCTTGCCCTAGGCTTCAGAGTTAGGCTAAAGAAATGCCACTCTTAAATATGACAAAGTGTGATTAATTGCACAAGCAGGACCTGAGCCAGTTGACATGAATCTGCCTCTGTCACAGATGTGTAAGCAGTGGGGCACATGACGTATGTTCTGTGCTCAGGAGCCAGATGCTTAGGGAAGAAAAGCAGAGATTACTTTAGAGTGGTATCGGATGGACCAATCTTGACCGATAGAAGGAAATAAAGAAGTCTTCCCAGGTCTCCAAGTCCACTGGTTGATTTGTCCATTGCTGTACTTCTACATGAGCTCAGTATAATGGGAAGATGCTTTCCTCTGCCCCTCCACAGTTCATTGAGTCCCTGGACCATTTTCTTCTAAAGCAAGGATTTGCTGGTTTAGGATACCTTTGCTAGAGCTGGGTGGAAGACAGAACTTTTTAAGGCAGGACATCTTTGCATTTTCAGGAGACTTTAGAAGCCTCATTATCTTAGGCTAGCCTGGTTTTTGGCACATCAGCATTGCTAGCCAGTTGTTTTCTTGGAACAGGCAGCAGCACTGGGTGCTTCAGAAGAACCAGTGTGCTGGAGACTGGACAGAGTGCTTGTGACTAGTGTAAGTCCGTTTGCTTTGCCTGTCTTGGGGTACCATAGGCAGTACTTTGTGTCTTGACCACTCGTTTCATTCATTCTCATGCTGTTTCCCAGTGTGCACTGTGTTGGTCTGATGGATCTAGAAATCTCTTTCCTCTTCACTTTTTAGTAATGCTGTAAAGGAGCTCAGATACGCTTGTTTTGGCTGTGTCATTAGAGAAACCTGGTATCAAATCTTTCCAGCAATTCCACCTGCATAGGGAGCTGTATATAGACTGCACAAGTAGTTTAATCCGTTGACCTTTTGTCAGTATTTAGTTATATCAGTGACCCTTTATGGAGCTATTGCATGTATGTGTACTTGGTAGGATTTGTTGTTAACATGCCCTGGGTTGAGGCGGGTGCCCTCTGCAGCACCTTACTCGCTGCCTTATGCTGCTCTCTCTTCTTCGTATTTTCCTTGCTTTTAACCATGTGTGGCAACACTGTAGTTCTCCCATCATGTGTCAAAAGTTGCAGGCAGGAAGTTTTACAGGTGTATCTAAAATGATTGGGGTTTTTTTGTGGTAGGGAGTGGGAAAATCACTGTAACATATATTTTCAGGCCAGAGGGAAAGATGGATTAGATGAAGGATAAGCTGTTCTTTTATTTCTTTGGATTCTATAAAATACTTATGATAATGACTTGGAGGAGACACCAGTGCAATCTTGGTCAGTTTTAACTGACCAAGTACAACTGTACAACTGTGTTTTGCCCAGGGTTCCATTTGTCTTGTAATTTCACAACCAAGAGTCATGAGGGAAGTTCGCAGAACTGTGTGACATAGAAAGTAGAATTTAGAAAATTGCGAAATGTAGCATCATTAGCCTGAAACTTGGAGTTTGTGGCCTTTCCTTCTTGGTATGAGTATCAGCTAGCCAGCTTCTGTTTCTGAAATCCTTAGCATCCAGCATGTACACCAGTGTTGTAGATGCAGCTAATTGAGACTCTGCTCCTTCGAGGTTCTTTTCCTTTTCTTGCCATGTTCCTTCTGGTATATTTGTACACTTGGGGAAACCAGGGTAAAAAAATCTGTCACATTCTCAGGGGGTGAGGACAGTTAACACTTCAGTAGCTGTACCACAGGGATTGCATTGGGCACAGGACTTACTTAAACTCCTTCATTCTTAAAACAATTAATGGTGTGACTGCAGGATTTGCAGCAGTGGTGCCTCAATATTACAGCATTTAAGGCATTGTCTTACGGAGATCTAACTAGCTGGAGTGTCTGTTTAGACCAGTTCCCTGACCTTGGTGCATCTGTAGTGGAGATGTTACGTGTGGTATAGACTTGAAACGATCTGCTCTTAATTCTGATGCAATTTGTGCTTTGGGTAATTCTGCCTTCATCCTAAACTTCTGCATCAAGGTAAGACACTTCCGATCCACCAGGACTTGTTGCTCAGATGGTACAAATGAGCATCCTGCACTGTAAACAAACTAATGCCAGTGCAGGCACTCAGAGCAACATCCTACACAATGTCTTTATTACTATTGTTATTATCTATTTGCTTTCATACTTTTTTCAGTGTTTTCCTTGTCTAAATGGGCAAACTTTATTATGCATTCTCACCTGCCTGAGATCTCAGCCCTTGAGGGACAATTGCTGAAAGCAGGAGCAAAGGCAAGAAGAGACATAAAAGTCAATCATAGCCAAATGGGAACACCTGAGCTCTAATGGTGATTGTGACTACCTCTTGCTTGCCCACTAGCACAAGGATGGTGTTGTTCAGTGCAGGCTTTGTGCCCAACAGGAGATGAGCAGCAGGGATGCTGTGGGCTTAAGGGTCTGTTTGCAGCACCCATCATCGACTGGCAGCAGCATTTATCTAGGCCAGCAGGGATGCAGGGAGTGAGTGACTCACTCGAGGATTCATGCGCGCTTTCCCCCTCTCCTCCCCCACCCCGGCACAGCTGTGGCTTGGTCATCAGCCATTTGGGAACGAGCAGCTTTATTTGGTTGCTGTTTGCAGTGGGCAGTTTCTGTTAGGGTTGTTAATTTTATCAACTGCTTTCAAAGCTAACTGACTTCAGAGAGGACTTAAAATTGCCTTTGCTGCTCTCTTCTCCTTCTCTGCTCATAGGGCTGTCACCCAAACAGCTGATCTGGCACTGAACTTGCTGAGGAGGTGAGAACAAGCAAATGGGCTGGAGGCAGAAACTTCCTGAGCTGATCTGCCAACAGCATGGCCATCATCCGTGTTTTGGGTGGTGGCTGTTGTGGTTAGACTGGTGCCCTCTCCGGGCACCTCCTTGGCTGTGCTGTGAGGACTGGAGGGTCTTATGGCTTTGCTCCAGCTGAACAGAGAAACATGTTTCAGTGTGTGGTGGAGGAGTGAATATGGGTACAATGTGAAGAACAGGAAATTGTTTAAATAATTGTAAAATGAAAACCAGATTCGTTTGTGATTATAACAGTTGCTAAACTAATCAGAAGTTGCCAAACTTAATTTCTGTTGAACTCTGGGTGGCATGGTCATTAAGGCTGCTGAGGGTTATGGCCCATGAAGGAGAGCAGCCTGCCCTTTGCTCCCGTTCACCAAAGCCAACAAGTCACATCTCTGAGTTGGGCCTTCTCATCTCACATGAACCTGTTTTCCTTATGCTGCCCCTTTTGGTGGGTTCTCTGTCCTTCCCATGCTTCATACATGTGGCTTTGTCTTCCCTCTGGACACTTCTTTAGTTGTCTTTGTCTCCTGTCTCTCTTCCTGTCTACAAGTGCCGTTAATGTTATTCTTTTAGAAGCACATTTTATGCTTGCATTTCCCAGGGCCTGGAGGACACGCTCTCTAGGCCTTTCTGCCCGCTGGCTGCTGTCACTCCAGATCCTGGCTGTGTTAGATATAAGCAGCTTGGGAGACGTGCTGTCCCTAAGTCCTGAACACTGCTTCTTGCTCTGCCACTGCTCCCCTCCTCTGCTGGGTCATAGAATCCAGGAATCTCTTTTTCTGCAGAGACCAGTCCTACAGCACAGGTGGCTAGTTAGTTAGTTATTTGTTTTAGGTAATGGGCCATACTGCTTTTTTCCATGTTCCTCAGCTGTCTGTGAGCTTGTGAGCTGTGTATTTCTGTGCTGAGGCTGCAGCAGTATCTTCACAGTATACACCTGTCGTTGTCCTCTGCCTGCTGTGCTGGAGGACTGCACTATTTGGACACACTTCTTGACAGAAGAACTGAAGAAAAGGAGAGAGGCTTAGAAAGGGGCAGGGATCACCTTTGTTAGCATTCCCCTTGAAATGAAGATAGCAGCTTTAGTGATAGGATGATCAAGGTCCCAAATCTTATTTTGCTAGACCAGCTGTCCAGGTAGAGATAGCAAAAAAAGTAAGCATAAGGACACTTTTTTTACTGTGCTGTCTGCTGCGAATGGTGCCTGTTCAGAAGCTTCTTCTACCAGGGAGTGCTGCAGTCTACAGCCCACCTTTGTGCTCCACAGATCTGATATTGGACTGTGAAAGCTCCTCAGGCACTGGCAGAGACGAGACCATGCTCTGCTGTCTTTTTTGGATTTGAAATTCAAACTCTTTGTGGAAATAACATTTGTAGGACAGAAGTGTTCCTTTTAGGTCAAAGCTGAGGCTGCCTGGTGGATAATGTGGAGAAGATTTTTCTGCCACTCTTCTCATTTATGTGTTCTGTAGACAAAGAAGGGTTTAGTCTTCAGATGGGTTGGCTTGACATCTTAACCGCCACCTCATTAAAACTGAATCTCAACAGAGAAAGTTCCTTTGTAGCCACCAGTGTTAGTGCTTTAATAACTGTTTCACTGCATTTTCTTTCTCCATCTGACACTCTACCCTTTCCCCTCTCATCTTTTGCCTCAGATAGGCAGCAATTTACAGAACTGCGTGCTCTGAGATAGCATGAGGGCTACAGTTTCAACCCCTCATCTTCAGTGTTTGTGGCGGGGTGGACTTCATCAGTGAGAATGTTCTGGGTGTGTTGTCTGTTAATCAGCAAATCTGACCATCTCTTGAGATTCAATTCCAGTCTGTTGACTTGATATGGTGCTGTGCAATTCAATGCCAAAATGTACCACATAATTTAGATCCAAATCACAGCAAAAGACTTGGTGGGGGGGAGGTGTAGGTGACCTTAAAAGCAGTATTACAGGAATGTAGCAGTATTAAATGCCTCCAGGCAAGCAAGATCTAAACTTCTCTGCCCAGGAGCATTAAACATTGATCAAAACAAGAAATTACCTTAGCCAAAGAATAAATCAAAACTGTAGCATAACAGCTGCTTTTTTGGAAAAAGGTGCAAATCAGGTGCCTCATTCCCTGAAAATCTGAAAGCAAGCATGGTAATGGAACAGAGTGACCACTTTAAAGCTGTTGTGCACACCAGATTGTCCAAATCTGGAGCTTTCATGTGAAGGAAGCTCTTTTCAGGCTGTGCTCTTGTCAAGTGCAATGCAGTCTTTGTTGGGTGGCAGTTCCCAAAGAGACTAAATGTGGGTTTTTTTAAAAGAAAAATATTTTTTTTCCAATTCTGAACACCAGACCTCTTAATAAAAATTCTTTAGGTCCTCGCATGCCATTGAAGTCAGATTTCATGCTTCCCAGAGTGAGACATGATGGGGTATCACAGCAGTACTAATGCTGCCTCTATCAATTTTTGCTTTGAGTGTTCAAAATCCATTAGATCTGAACTGCATTGTTTCTATCTTCATTTCTTTTTCTGCAGAGGGATGAAAAACAGTGTAGTGAAAGGCTCAGATTCCAAAGATCTGAGTTTGTTCACAGACTTGTCTCTGACATGTTCTCTGGTTTTAGTACCTCTACTTTTCTTCTCCAGCTTTTTAAAGGTAGGGAAAGAAAACTCATGCTTCAAGGGTTTTCTGGCCTTATAGTAAATATTTAGACAGCTAGAGATTCTCCAAAAAAAGATAGTATTGAAGTAGTTGTTCATTTATGAGCATATTTTGTTTGTTTTCTAACATATTTTTCCCACAATTTAATTATCTGGCTTTTAGAAATTCACCAGAATTTCTATTTTCCCAAATCTCTGCTTGTGGTGTATAGGTTTAGGGGGAATTCAAGAGAGGTGTCTAAAGAGCACCTAAGGAAATACATTATTGTACAGCTCTGTGTGAACTAAGAGATGCTGCCATGCATATTACCCTGTCTATCTCATTGCAGAAAGCATATGGAACCCATCTAAAATTTAGACTTTGTATTTTTTTAAAGATCACTTATCCCCTCCCCATGTCTCTGTGAGAGCATATTGGGATGCTCTTTATTTAAGCATGCATCCTACAGCCAGCCTCTTGGATCTAAAACATTCCCCCTCAACTTTCTAACCAAAATACTGTGGTGTGTTTGTGTAAGTTTGCATTGGTGTTGCAGCCTCCTGCCTCAGCGTCTCCTAACCCACAATTTCTCCCATTCTCTGTGTGGGAGCCATAACCTTTGTGGGAGAGATGAGCTCCTTGAATGTTTGCCTTCAGTGGATCCGCTGGGATGCAAAGCTGGTGTCCCACCTCTTTTTGGACTTGATGGTTGGCTTGTAGGCATGTGAGCTGCCAGATTCTCCTGTTGTGCATTTGCTCTGCACCTCTGCTGTGAGAGTGTGAGGGGAAAGGGGCTGTGGTAAAGGAGGGGTGCAGGTGGAGGATCTGCTCTTGGTCTTAGCAAAGTTTCTAGTAAGCTGGTCACATGAAACAAAAAATACATCAGCTCCCTTCCCCCATAGACCAGAGTGTTTCTTGGCTCGGCACCCAAACTAGCAGCTGATCACGTGAACTACTTGTAAAATGCACTTTAAAAAAATGGTGCCCTGGCAGATGGGAAACTAGGGATGGGAGAGCTGGACTGGGCTGCCCTGTGTGCAGCTGGGGCTGCCATCAAAGGGAACAGGGGTGTCTCTCTGCTGAGTTGCTGAAACTGGGGGGATGTGGGGCTGCAGAGGAAAGTGCAAGCTGCGGCAGGCAAAATGGAGGAGAATGTTCTGAACCACAGCCTTGGCGGGGGAAGGAGGTGGGCGTGCTGCACTTTGAGGGTTGGGCTACACAAGAACTCTGAACTGAAGGTCTTCTTGCAAGAAACAGGGTCTGAAATGATTGTGACAGAGAGTTGTAGTCATTTTTGCTCTGGTTTGGTGCAAGAAAGGGAAGGTTGTTTGACCATTCACAGCTGGGGAGCTCAGCATCTTCAGTTTTGAAAACTTTGTTCGTTTTACTAGTTCTGCTTGTACCCCACAGTTCTTCTCTCTGGGATATAGGCTTTTGAAGGCTTTTTAAATTACACTAAGCTAATATGCCCAAGATGAGCTGAAATAAGCTGTTATGCTCATCACACACTTAGTGGAGGCCTTCAAGCAAATGCCCCCAATGTGCCAGGCTGGCCAGCAGGGCAATCACACCATTCTTAGGGGGTGTGCAATTGCACCACCTTTCTTCCCGTGTCAGGGCTGTGATGGGTGCACTAATGCCTCCTGGCCACAGCAGATAATATTTGTGCCCTTTGCTGTGCTTCTGTCACATGACAGAATTTGTGGTTGGTGATCTCCATTGCTTCAGATTAGGAGGAAGGTGGCTGCATTTTTGTTCTTGTTAGCTGGAGGATGTATTCCTTCAGGGGGGAACTACAATCTGCTGCTGCAGGAATGGTTGCCAGTACCTCCCACTGCAGCACTGATTTTCCTTATGTTCCATCCCACCCTGAACAAGGAAGAAGTTCGTAAAGCAAGAATTGGCATTCTTTGCAGTAGCCAATGGAACAGGTGGAGTTGGTGAATGATGGGTAATTTTAATGGTCAGTTTGTAGAGTTCTTAATTATTGCAGCAGGCTGTAGGTGTTAATCTAGCACACAGATTTACAGGCAACCTCTGAGCTGAAATGTTTCCTTCCTACCCATTCACCACCAGCCCTGGAAGGGTACTTCCTTCTGTGACTTGCCTCCATCATGTTGACATGAAATAAACTGATGGTTAGCAGGGAAAAAGAGGAGGAATGAAATTCAAGTCAGAGGTTCTTGAAAATTCTTCATTGGTTTTTAGCAACTAAAGTAAATATTTGATGGGAAAAGCAGATAATATTGAAGCAGAGTTGGCACAGGCCTTGTATATGCCACTGGTGGCATGGGAAGGATGACTGGGGAGATGGAGAGATGTTTATCTTGCCAGCAAGAGAGACTGATATGTCCTGAGAAATGGGGACCACAAACAGGGCTCGCGCATGAGATGGCATGTGTGTCATGTCAGATTTTACTGAAGACTCTAACTGGGGCCTCAGTGGTGCTTTGGCTTCTGTCAGTTGTTCTGTAGTCCGGTATCCTCCACTCTGCTAATGCAGTCATGCTGCTGGCTCATTTGTCAGTGGCTGCATTGACACCAAGGCTTCCAGCTGAATCCACTGGGCTCTGCTTGGCTCATTGCACTTTGCTGAGTAAGACTGGGAACAGTAAAGCTTTTAAAACAGCCTGAAGAGCAGGGGCTGCAGGAGCCCGTGGCTCATGGGGAGGGGGCAGTGTATGTCGTGGAGGGATGTCTCATGAAGGGGTTTATAAAATGCTTCTCTGAGTGCTGTAGAAAGGTCAGAAGGAGTTCCCTTACCCAGATTCTGAGTTTATCTCAAGTTTGAAGCCAAGGACTATGTCTGCAGTGGATGGCTGGGGTGCTTGCTCCTTCCCCTTCCTGAATGCCCATGCAGTTGTATTTCATGTTGCTTTGCAGTGCTGGCTTTGGTCAAACTGTGCAATCTTCTTCTGTCAAGAACCTAAGTGAATGGTTGCCATTCTCACTGAGATAGTGAAAACACAAATATGGCTTTATCTGTGCCTTTGTAGGCAGAGAATGGTGTGTTAGGCTTGAGCGCACTTAGTCTGCTCACATCATTAATTGCGACAGAGATCACTCTCACCTATAGCAGTGAGTCTGTGCTGACTCACTTATTTCACCTGCTTTGATTCTTGAAGTTCCTGGAAAGTTGCTGGTGGCTCTGAGACCCCAAGCTCCCTACTTCCTCTTAATGTGCACATCGGAGTGCTGCTGGTTTGCTTGATAAGCTGTACAGTAGGCAGTACTCAGGGTATGTGTTCCTGTTAAAAACAAGTGGATAGGAATTATCTTATCAGGTCCACCTGTTGGATAATTCAAAGAAAAATTTTGGACAAGTTGTTAGCTGATAAACTGAAAAATATACATGTGAATAGAAAAGGCAGCTTTGAGTGTAGGAAGTGCAATGTCAAAGGTGCACACTATGACATTTTTAAAAAGATTCCTCTCTTCTAGGTATTTTTAATAGCTTTTTTGCTTTTGCCACTGTGGTATACATATTAATATCTGCCTTCAGTCAGATTATCTTTGCAAGGTAAGTACAAGGTAATGAAATACAGGAAAAGAGAATAAATTGCTTTGGCCCACTCTTCAGGGTGCTCATTTGAGATACAAATAGAATTACTTAAACAGTCTTGATTTCTACTCTGTGGTGTTCAAAGTCTAATTTCTGTGTTACTTGAACAGAAAAGTGAAGACTGTGCTAAGTTTATGTACGTTCTTTTAATTTGTTTGTTTTGGTTTCCCAGTACAGTAATACCAAGGAGTTCACAGATACTAGTGTGTGTAAACAGAGCTTGTGGCCAACGGTGTAGACTTTAGGTTGCCTTTAAGATCCGTGTGTATATGTACTGTTAGGGGTTGTATTACACTTTTACACATGGAGTTGTTTGTTTCTGGGAAGTTGTGAGAGCATGGGAAAAGGCTGTTACAAGGTGTTGATGTTAGTGGTTTTACTGGAGGAAAGGCTTTCAGAAAATATGTTTGCCAGCATTTCTTGAAAAAAGTCTTATATTTGTTTATTGTGTCATGTTGGCACTTGAACCTCCTCCTTTTGCCTGTAGCTGAAGGCAAGAGATGAGGATTTTGCCACTGTCTTGTTTCTCTAGCTTTCACTGGCTGAGAAAAGTGGAGCTTGGCTCTTTCATCTTCACATGCTGGCTCCAGACGTGTGTTCCCCTCGGTGACTTTGTGACTCTTGCACAGTTGCTACTGCAGCGGTGCTGGAGGTGCTGCTGTTTGGGAGCCCCTCTGCCCTTGCACCTGGGACATCATGGCACTGGGATCATTCTGCACCGAGAGGCTGGAAAACAGACTCTGGCTTTCAGAAATGTCACCTGCAATGGCAGTAGTATGCTGCTACAGATTTATTAATTTTAGCTGGTATTTGAAATGGCAATGTAGAAACACTGAAATGGAAAGGAGAGAGGGAGGGGTCATTATATGCTTCTTTTCTTTGCATTTTTTCTTAAGCATCTGCTCTTAGCTCTTGTCAGAAAGAATATACTGAATCGTTGGGGGCCTCTGGTCATTCCTAAGGCCTAGGATGATTTTTTATGTTTGTTTCTACTAATTCTGCAGATGGGGAAGTGGTGTCAGTCTAAGACTTGCTGGTATCCCTGTTTAAGGCGGTGCTTTGGTATGGCATACTGTCCTCTGCTACCCTGTTGCAAATGCTGAGACATGTCAGTTGTTCTGTAGTACAATCTTGCTGGAAAAAATGACAGGATATGGGGAGAAGTCTGTGTCTTGAAGTGTAGGATGAGGGAGCTAATTCGCTTTTGCTGAGAATGTCTCAGAGAGGAAGTTTAAATTTAAACAAGCATGAAGGAACCTGAAGTTTCAGACTAGTCTCACACTACAAAATGTATTTGATGTAAATTCGGTTTCTGTCTTGAAGCAACTCAAATGATATCTTAGCAGCTGGCACCAATTGACTATCTCCCAGAATTGGCATGATGACAGCAATCAAACTGAATTTATTGCTTTGAGTTTGATTCTTCTTCCGGACTCTTCCCATTCTCAGAAATGTAATCTAGAAGGTGTTCCCACAGGAATGATAGTTGTAAGCCTCCTTTAACAGCAAGGACAGAGCATGGTCCTAATGCAGGGTGAAGACAAGTGGACAGCAGTATTGAGCAGCCAGATTGTATATTCCAGTTGAGAATAGGAAGAGTATGCATTTGTAAAGGAAGGAACACTGTTTTTTTCTTCATGACGTAGATTCTTATCACAGAGCTGGTTCACATCTAAGTGTTAGTTTTCTTGATGCTTCTTTTTACTGCTCTAGGAAAGAATCTGCCTTTTCACTGAAGTGGCTAAAATTTAGGCTGCTAAAAGTTATCCCCTGCTCATTTTTTTTTTCTTTCTTAAGGCTGGTGTACTAAATAAAGAGTGAGCTTTAGACACAAGACCTTAGTGTGTGTGTGTGTATATATATGTGTGTGTGTGTGTGTAACCAGCACACTATGGTTTGGTAAAGTAAGCCAGTAAATGCTGCAGTAGATGTAGTCCTTTGCACAGGGAAGCATTTTGAAACAGTGCTGTGTTTCTAATGCTTGTTGAAGAAAGTATGTTGGAATTAAGTTTTTACACCTTGTTTTCTGGTAGGTGTAAAAACAATCACTTTTACTGATAAATCTTGGTTTATGTCAATAATTGTTTCATCCAGTATTTAAATTAGTTTTTAATACTGACTTCTACCTCCTCTTGCCAGAAGAGGGAATAACCTGAAACAGGTATGCTTTTGCTCACATTTGTTCCTAAAGCAATAAATAAATTTCAGTGGAGGAGGATGGGATTCAAAAAAGGCACTTCTCTTTCATCCTTCCTGGCAGGTAATCCTTTGTGGAGCTTATGGCAAAGCTGTGGCTGGAGGCCATGTTCACATGGCAGCTGCCCATAGCCGGAACAGAAGCCCCCTGTGCATCTCTTTGGAGCAGGAGTCACTCAGAGCATCACAGCTCTGTCTGAATTCGGGAGGATCTCGTGCTGTGTTGCCAGTGCAGGGTGGCAGTGTTGGCACCTGACACCCAACCAGCTCCTCCTGCTCTCTGGCTCGGGTTTGGCCGTCACCCCGCCTGCTTGGGACTCATCTCCTTTTTGGGTTTGTGGTAGGTGTCGTTCTCCAGGCTGTGCCTCTCACAAGCATACCTCAGCTCCGTGCAGACAGGTCTCCCTGTGCTTCCTTGGCAGTCCCTTCTCACACAGCTTCCTAACAGGCTGATTAGGCACAGTGAACTTTTTCTTCATCTTGTTGTTGTTATGTAAATGTTCTCACTTGGCAGCTCTAGACTACTGGGATTTGTAGATATCCTCTACCCTTCTGTGTTTGAAAAGGTTCTCCAGGTCTTGGGTGCTCTTGGAGGAGAAAGACCTGGTAAGGATGAACCTCCTGCAAAGCAGTCATGAATGTAGTGACTACAGTAGAAAACTGGGAACTATTTTGCTGGAGAAAAATGGAGCCTAGAAAATGGGTCTCATGTTATTCAGCCATCTCTGCCACTGCATCTTTAGGATATCAGGCAGAACTGGTCAGACAGTAAAATTATTTTCTTAGGAAACAGTAAGAGATACTCTGCATCAGTATAAAACCAGTCATATTCCACTCTGCTGGAGGTTGCCAGGTGTTTGTGAAATTGAGTTATCTGCTTTGTAGATAACTTCATAGATAAATGATAGATAGATAAATTCATAGAATTTAATTTCTGTTGGGTATACCTTTTTTTAGCATCAAGTTATCCTGAGTGTCTGCTGAAGTTTGATGCACTGTGGAAAATCAGGTCTGCTTTTGGTCTGCTGTCTTTTGTACTCAGGCAGGGTTGTTGTTTTAACCTTCCCAGTTAGAGTTTCTTACAGGGGTGACTTGACTGATTGTGCACAGCCATTTCTGTCCATCCATTGTGCATGAAGAGTCCTGCCTCAGTGAGTGGACTGCATGTTTGTGTGAAATGCAGCAGTTTCATTTTTATAGCTCCTTAACTCTTACAAATGATGGCATTTGGTTATGGAAATAGAAAGCCATTCTTGCTTTCTATTTAAGTAAATCAAAATCAAAAGCCATCCCAGAGAAGTCCCAGTTCTTTTAAAAGGCATTTTCTTGTCAGGTATGTTCTAAAGAAACCCAGCAGTAATGTCACTTAAATGACAGTGCTATGTTTGCAGAGCAATGATGTTAAAGGTACTTGGGTTAAATGCAGGTTTACGTGCTGAACAGAGATACAAAAATCATACTATATAAATAACTGATAAAGATAAATAGATAGTCACACTTTAGTTTGTGTATCAAACATGGGTAAATTTTCTCTTTTTTTAAGCACCATCTTAAGCATTTGCATTTTAAGTTTTGCTACAAAAGAGATACATAGGCTGCACTTTGCTGTCTTTGTAGATACTCATTGCTTCAGACTGCAGATAGAATAATTTTCCAAATTGCGAGATTCTTTTTTTTTTGGCTGGAAAACAGTAAATGAATATTAGATGAGTGTTTGTAATATCCTGTACTTAAGTTTTGAGCATCAGCTATTGTTCATGGCCAGACAGCTCTGTAACATATCAGGAAAAGAGCTTAATGAAATCCAATATTTGAAAGCAGGAGGTGGATGAATTCAGACTTGGAACAGCAGTGCAGAATTTTAACAGGAAGGATAGCTGACATTTGCAGTAATTTCTATGGGTGTATGACTTTATTTATCACTTGAATTCTTGAATGTGAACCCTTGTGTTTTCTAAAGGATATACTTTGGTTTAGGCAGATTATGGAAATTACTGGTTGAATTTCAGAGTTTTGTGAAAGGTGGGAAATAGGCCCAATGTCCCAGGCCTAGAATCCTGTAAGGCAGGTCAGACGTGTTGTTGTGCTCCTGTTAGCTATAAGGTTCCACTGTGCATTAGGAATAAACACTTCCTGTCCACAAATGACCTGCAGAAATAAGTTTTATCTTTAGGGCAGAGGGAGGAGAAATTATTTCTTTGCAAGCTCTTGGTAAGGAAGGGATCTTTTAATAGTTATTTTAATACACTTAAGACTACTTTGCATTATAAAGTTCAGAGAGACCCTGTATGAGAACGGTGTTAAGGCCAACCCATTCACTGCTCTGCTGAACTCAAAAAATTTTGGATATTTTGTCTCCTACTGGGAAACCTTTGTTAGACCAGAGTAAAGTAGAAAATGGAGGTTTTGTTTTTATTCCTTATGTGTTTAGGTACCAGGTTGTTCCCCATAAGTACTGAGTTGACTCTGGTGCTGATTTGATAAGAGTCAAATGTTTACACCGTGCCAAAGGCCACCAGGTGATGAAGACCTTTGGGGATGGGGTGGGTGAGTGTTTATCAAGTCACTGGTTGGGCTGTGTGCTGGTGCTGCCTGGAACAGGACGAGTGATCCTGCAGGAAAGGGAGCTGTGATCCTCTAGGACTCGCGGCAGGAAACCCGCCCAGCCTGACCTTTCACTGCTCTCACTTGTGGCGGCTGACTGCTGCAGGCTGGTGCTCCCAGGGCTGGAGTGTGCTTTTTCTCTGTGAGTTGTGCTTGAGTTGGCCTGTTTTGTTGCCCTGGAGACAGAAGAGTGTGGTATGCTTTCCCCCCGACCAGAAATAGTTTCCTGTACCTTGTGACCGGAGTGCTGTACTCCTCCTCTGGTCTCCGGCCAGGCTGTGTGGTGCTGGAGGGATGGAGTGTGGGGTGGTGACCTCTTGTCACAAGTTCTGGTGTGGCTGCTGCCCATGAACACTAGCTGCCCTGCCAGCTCCCCTCCCTCTGCACCATGGTGTAGGATTTCAGGGGAGCAATTGCTCTTGATTTACATCTCCCATGGCATTTTGATGGTTATGTCATTTTGTTTGAGCCTTGCTCCTGTCAGCTGTCTGTCCTGACTGTCAGGGCTTGGGAGCTGAATAGCACGTGGTGAGCTCTTGCCTCTTCTTCCCCCTTTGCTCAGCTGTTTTTGCTGCCTGCTTCTCTGCGTCCTTGTACTTGGGAACAGATTCTCAGCAAGTATAGCTGTGCACGAGGGCAACGTGATCTGGGTAGATGAAGGATCCCCTTCTGTAGGAGTTCCAAGTAGAGCTGGGAGGGAAAGTGGGGAATTTGCAAGGCCAAAGCATGCGAGCAGGCTGTGGATAGTTTATCTTAAACTGTTGTCCTGCTGTGAGAATCTATGCTGAGTGCAGAGTGTGCGACCCTCTCTGTTGCTTTGCTACTGTGTTTTGCAAAACTTCATGTGTGAGAGATGTTGCTAAAAGGGAAGCAAAGACACCCCCACCTCTCCCAACCAATGCAGGTGAGAAAGTGCTTGCATTGCACCAAGGCCTCAGGAGCATGGAAGCTCTCCCGGCTTTCTTGCTGCCTGGTATTTTATTGGAGAGTGGTTCTGGCACAGAACTCTAAAATATATGCAACAGCAACAATAATTTCCAGGACTGAGAAAGAAGGAGAGATGAAAGGAGTAATTTACCTTCCCCCATTCCTGAACAATAACAGATGAGGATGTAAGCACATTTCAGCCCTATAATGTATTAATTGGGACATTTTCTATGGTTCAGCAGTGGAAAAGAAGACAGGAATCATGCAATGCCCTGAGCTTCTGTTCCCATCCTGGGAGAGAAAAGTGTTCTGTGCTGAGATTTGGCTCAGTCTCTGTCTTCTGCTTATGGGGAAGAGAACAATTGCCCAAAGCCTCCTTTACAGAGAGAAGGGAAGATGATGCAGAGACCAAGGAGCTGAACAGGCAATTTTCAGGCAGAGTAGTGCAGTGCAGTTTTGTTGAAGTGGGTCTCCAGTGGGGTTCCTATAAATCAAAGGGTGCTGCATTCCTACCAGTGATCTGCTGAGTAGTCCAACCAGCCAAGGGTCTTGTTTACTCCTGTAAAGGTCTGTGTGTCACAGGGATACAGTCACACCTGTGCTGAAGATCTGCTAGAGATGAAGTGTCAAGAGTGGGCAGGGACTGCTACTTCCCTTTGCTATGTTCTTTAGATGGCTGGAATGGGAAGTCCAAGGACTGGACGTTCTTACTTGTCTTGTTCTAGGCATCTGCATCCACAAAAGTCTAGATTGTAGCAGCTGCCAGGGCTGCCTAAAATATTTGTCTCCCTCAGTTCCTTTCAGTCAATCTGTGCTTGTCCAGTGTGAGCATTTCACAGGAGAAGATGGGGTTGTTGTAGTGTAAATTCAGGAATCAACCACTGCTGTAGTGAAATGTCTCAGTGCCTAAAATGCCTCCCTGCTCCTTGGCTGAGAAAGGCAGAGTTGTTCTAAGTCCTTCTCCTTTCCTTGAACTCACACATGGGAACAGAAACCATTTTTTAGTCTCCTTGATATTTTTCTTTAATCCAGATGAATGTCGTGCTTGAACTGATGTTGCCTTTGGGCTGGAATAAGCATACTTAGCATTTGAGCAGAACTTCTTGCCTGGAGATTTCTAAGTGCATGATCAGCATTTCACCAGCGAGTCTGTCCATGGACACTGAAGTATAGTTACCTTTACAGTTCACTGAAGCTGGCAGAGTTCTCTATTTCATGTGATGGCTGTGCACTGGCAGGAGCTGTGTATTTCTCCCTGCTACTCTGCCCTTCTTTTGCAGTGTTTCTTTGGAGTGGAAGCAGTTCCTTTTCCCATTTCATGTGTGTTATTTTTTCTGAGATTTTTCCTCCAACTCTCCAGCCTTGGAGAAAGGATACCTCCCAGAAAGGGTCTCATTGGAAGTGGCTTTGCATATTTGAGAAGCTGATGGAAGAGCAGTGCCTTTCATTCTGCAGCTAGTCACTTTGAATCAAAGGCTGCAATAGCAATTTAGTGCTGGCTCTGTAGTGTGAGCAGCAGTCCTTGTGCAGCCTCAGCTGCATAGCCCCCTCCTGAAATGCCTGTGAAGTTTTGGGAGACGGACATGTTCCAGCAGTTCTCAGCCTTCAGGATGTCTGCTGGGTCACTGTATTCCTCTCTCTGTTGAATATGAGCAAGAGCTTAATTCAGAGTTGTGGTACCTAACACCTTGTTTCTTATTCTCTTTCAGATCACCAGAAACTGGAACGTGAAGCTCGAATTTGCCGACTTCTGAAGCATCCAAATATTGGTAAATTTCCTTGGGCTCAGAGGGGTAGGGGTGAGACAAGAGTAGCAATGCATCTCAGCTAGCATGGTGTATGAATACAGATGTATTCTGAATGTTCACAGCAGCTCATCAAAGTTGCCTGTTGAAATCACATCAATAGTTTATCTCTCTGACCAATTCTGCATCTAACCCTGTCCTATGCCTTAGCATCCTGCCCCAGACGTTCACCAAAGAGGGCCATGTTCCTGCCAGCTCACCCCTGCAGAGCTGTCCCTGCTCTTTGGGTGAGGCATGACTCTTGTCTGCTCATCTGACATTCTGCAATGGAAGTGAGGTGTTCCCCACATCCATCCTCTGTTTGTTCTCCTTGGCCCTTACTGACATGTCAGTTTAAATGCACTATTCAGAGGCAAGCCTGAACTTAAAGCGGGGGTGAGCCAATACTTCAGCTCCTCTCATTGCAGTGGCCACTTACTCTGAAAACAAGAGACCAAAACTGAATTGCTTATATTGAAGGGGGGAAAACAGATGAATACTGGAGCAAAGGGAATAGTTTGTCTAAAAATACAGAGGGAGGCAAAATAAGGCACAATATTTAAAAACCTTCCTTATTTACTGAAATGTAGAGAGAGGACATGGTTTTTTTCTAGTTCCAAAGCACCATGGAAGCTTGGACCATTAATAACCCCCTTTTCAGCTTTTTTAAAATAAATAAAGCCTCTAGGATCCTAGCTACAATCTGATTTGAGCTAATTTATTTAAGAAAACATTAAGAAATACCAAACTATCACTTTTAACCAACCCACAGTTAAATGTCCATTCCTGGGAAGACTATGATGTATTGCTTTGTATTACTTTTGCATAATTCAGTCACTGGAGATAATACTTTAAGGGCATCTCTGGTCTTCTGACTTTCAGCTTTGTAATCATTTGCTCCTGTCCTCTGAGGGCCTGGGAGAGGAAAGGTGCCTTAGAGCATACCCCATGGACTGGCATCTGTACTCCATCCCATGTGGGATGGACAAGCAGGTTCCACAAGCTCAGGACCTGACTTAATGCGAAGTTCCTTAGCAGCAGCTTTTAATCAGAAAGAGTTTTCTTGCATCTGAGTGTAGTTGTGATATAGGTATGGCTTGAGAGGCCCTGGGGCCACCTTCTGCAGTAATTTGCACTGATGAATATATTAGCCAGTAAATTAATTGCTCAGCAGTATTCAGACTGACAAAAACTCTAGTTATTGCACTTCGTTTGCCCTGTAAGACTTGCTATACTTAGTTTAGTAGGTGATGTCCCTTTATATTTTGACCTTAACTTCACTTCCATAATCTCTCCTTTTAATAATTTCTTACATCTTTTCTTTCCAAACCTCTCACAGAGTAAATCTTATACACAAAAGGAAAACCACTCTTATAAGTAAACAGCATGGATAGAGAAACATTTCACCTTCCTGGGTCAATTCTACAGTTGTAATGAGTGACAGTGCTAGTCTCCTGTTCTGTTGTGGTTTGGAAAAGACAACAGTTTGGGGGAATATCAATGGTCCCTTGCATTTTCTACAGAGAATTTCATGTCTTCCTAGAAAGAACAGTTTTTCTTTTAAGAAAAGGAACTAGTCATTGTAAACTCAACAAATGCTTACAAATAAAAATAAAAGAATTAATCTTTATGCCTACAACACAGAATCAAAGTGCATTGAATAAGACCTCAAGAAGTCATAATGGTTCATTTTAGCAGTCCTGTGAAAATCTTTTATACCTGGCTGGTTCCAGACATGTTTGTACTTGAAACCTTTAATCCTTTCACAGCCCCTGGTGGCACTCTTTCAAATGTTTCATTTTTCTGTCAGTTAAACATTAAAAACATAATTTGCCTTTCTCTTAGCTTGTTGTTTCTAGCTCTATCTGGAGTATCTGGGGAAAGTAGTTTTTCTTTCTTGTAGCAATCTTTTACATATTTGAAGACTGTTATCATGTCTCTTTTTAGTCTTTTTCTTCAGACTAAACAAACCTAGTTCTTTCAGTCTTTTCTCATATGTCATATTTTCTAGACTTCCAGTCCTTTTTTATTTTTTTTTCCTTTTCTCCTTCCTTCTTCTCTGGACTCTCTCCAGTTGCTTCATATCTTTCTAGAAATGTGAAGCCCAAAATTGGACATGACTGAGGTCATGTCAGTGCTGTCCAGAGGGGAAAGAATTGGCTCACCTGTCCCACCAAAGATGTTTGTTTTGTACATCAACCTTTGAAGCTTTTCATTTAAATATATTGTTGGTGCACATTTGGTTTTTGATACCTTATTGGTCCAGACTACTTTCTGCACAACTTGTGGCAAGCAAATTTTTTTTTTTCTTGTATAGAAGAGGATCCCGATTGAACTGCCTGTATATTACCTTTGTCTTTATTTAAAAAGACAGAAAAAAGAAGAAATGCAGTTTGGAGGTTTGCCTCTCCACATTTGTCAAAACCATTTTGATTTATCTTCTGATAGTGTAAAAGGGTCGCAGCTCCCACAGTAACGTGCTCTTTGATAACAGTGCCATATATTGAATCATGTAGCTAGTTAATAACACTGTTGAATACTGTTGGACTCCAGTCAAACTCTTGAAAATATCACTTGATACATTGTTCCAGTTTGACAATGATCAATTTAGAGTATTTTTCAATGAGTTGTATACACTGTTGTCAGCTAGTTTTGAATACACATTTTTTTCTTAATTGCTTGTGGAAAGAGCATGTAAGATGCTGTCAGAAGCTTTGCTGAAGTCCAGATGCTACATGCATTGCTGCTTCCATGTTCCTTGGACTTGTTATTTTGTCATAGAAGGGAAATGTTGTTCTGATATAGTGGGTTTTTTTCCTCAAAATGTGTATTAGCAGTTAGTAATCACCAAGTTACTGGCATTCCATGTTGTAAACTCTTCTGAGTGAGTGCTTGGTGTTCTGCCTCAGTGTGAGCTGTGTGAGTAACACTGCACAAACCATAAGGAATTCTGCAGCTTTTGCAGTTGCTTTAAATTTCAACTTTTGTTGTTACTGTTTTTGTTGCAAACTGTGTTGCAGCAAGTCAACAGGGACATGAGCCTGTAGCGAGTCTGGGGCAGAAGACTGAAAGTCAGAACTCTGTGAGGCAGGCTGTTTTTCCCTCTTGCCTGTACACAGGATATAAAGCAAGCCTGTTGTTGAATTTGTGGTCTTATGCATTTACTGCAGGACAGTTGATTCTGAACTGCAATGCACTGACCATAGCACTGCTACTCTGATAAAAGAAAGATTCCTCTAGATACAAAGTAGAAGTGATATTTCCATTTGCTGTTGCTTTTTTTTTTTTTTTTGGAAATGACTGCTGTCTGAGTTATCCTAAAATGCCTTCATCAAATATCAGCTCTAATTACAGGCTTTGGCTCTGTAGCTGGGTGTTTGGCTTGTCTTTAGATGCACATTATGGCCAAGGTAATCACAGTGGAGTAATCCCTCTAAAAGCTTGGTGTTGCAATAAGGATTTTTTTGTCTGGACTAAAGAAAGTTGACTTGAATTTTCTTCTGATTTTTGACTTATGGTATGCATGATATGGAATGTGTCATTGTAGCTGGTCAGACTTCACTAGAGTAAGGACTTCTTTCCCTAAATTTCAGTTTGTTCTTTCTCCTTCTGACAACTCCTAGAGAACTTTGCATTCTGGCCCAGAGAGACATTTGCCAGCCATGGTCATCAAATTCAACAGAATTGGATCGAGATCAGTCAGTGATCTGTTCTTTTCAAAAAAGGCATCCATTACTGAGGATATGGGTGTGTAGAAGAGGCAGAAGACAACATCATTAAAACCCCACTGTCCATAAAGAGATAAAGTGCCTGTGGAAGTTGGCAAGAGTTATGGCTGTGTGGGAAATTCCACTTCTAGAACAACTTAGTGTTCCAGTGATTCACTTACATAGAGATCTTGTGACATTAGACATGGATGTATTTGTGAATGTGTAGAAGCTGATGATACAGCTGCTTCCCCCTTAATCCCTGTTATGCTGGAAAGAGGCAGATTTCTATAAGAGCACTCACAGCCCTCACCTTTCATTTGCAGATACTTTGTTGGTTGTGCCACTGAAAATTGTGCAATTGCTAAGATCAGAGCTAAAATTACAGTGTCTTGAATATCAATTCCTGCTTACAGGAACAGCTCTTTTGGTCTTCTGCTTAGTTGAAAACTTTAGTCAGTCTGAAAATCTGAATTTGATTTTTAAGTCCTGTAGTTCATCCACTACAGACGCTGTCTTGTGAAACATTCATTTTTTTCCCATGCTTCCTGCTACCCATCAAATGTTTAAAGCAGTAACAGAGCTGGGAACCCTAGAATCTTCCTGCAGGTTTCTTCAGTGCAAATATGAATTTCAGAAACATGTTAAACATGACCTTTCCTGTCTTATTTCCCAAAGCAATAATGATGCAAAATTCAATCAAAATAATAATTCATCATTTTGAAAAGTCTTTTCTAGCATTCTCCTACAACAATAGGGTTGTGACTTGTTCAGTCTGCTCTGTGTGTGGATTTTGTCCACTGGGTTGTTATGTGCTGCCCTTCTCCTAAATTTTCTTTGTTATGGCAGTCTAAATATGGGCCTCTTCTCTGGATTTGTCACCACTTGATCTGTACTCCTTCTTAGGTATTTTTAATCTAACTGTACAAAAGAAGGTCTTGAATATCTTTTGTTCATAGTTGGAACTGAGCACTTCTGGTTGGTCATTGTGCCCCAGCTCATGGCAGCCCATTGCGGTGAAGAACTGCATGCACTTAGGTCTAGAATAATAAAAACACATATTTTAAGAGAGATTGGTAGTAGCCCAAGAGCCAGAGCCAAATTATTTTTCTGATTTCTGCCTTTGTATCATCTGCTGAATGCTTCAGAGTTAATTTCTTTGAGGGAATTTATAGCAGTGGTGAAATGCTGTCGTCAGCATCTATCAGAATTATTGCCTTTTCAGGTTTTTCCTACTTCAGACTTCTTCTCCAAAATATGCTTGCACCTGAATTCTTCTTATTTTAACTTCTATCTGTTGGCTTTTCTCAGCATAAAACCACAATTTTGGGTATGTCCTTATTTGAAATGGGGAGAAAATGGTATAGAAATCTCCTGTGAATTAGAAGAATTTATTTTGACCCAGTTGAGTTTTATTTCCTTTGACAAGTGGTCTGTCCTCCTAGTACCTCTGAGTTGTGGGAGTGATTTTGATGGATGTGTATAAGAAAAGGGCTCCAGTTTGTGTGCCCTTAAATGATGGTTACAGCTGAGGTCTGAAGTGGGGCAAAGAGAGAAAGAAGGATGCTGTGCTTCTGTGACCTGCCCAGCTGGATTATCCCACAACATTCATAGCGAGCCTTTGTGGGAAAGAGGGTGTGTGGATCACGTCTGCAGACTTCATACTTGTCTTGGTGGTATCAGCCACAACTTCAAGTTCACTCATTCCTGTGAGTTTTAACATACTAGTCTTGATTACAGAGCATTCGGTATTTCCCCCCCTGCTGCCATTTGGAATGTTTCCCTATCACCTTTTCCTTAACAAAAGATTTGAATTGCTTCCTTAGTGAACAAGAAAAAAAACTGTAGGCTGTGTTTTGCTGTAAACAGCAGATTTCCTTGTTTTTATTTGGCTGCAGGCATCCAGACTGCCTTTGGGACAGAAAGAATGTAATGTGCAAAGAATAGTTAAAATGCTGGGGATTCTCCAGTGTTTTGGCCATGATTGCTGCCCTATGGATACTCAGTGGTATCCAAGTGGGATGCTCCTGTGCATGGCTGCCTGTGTAAATCTGCTGCCCTGCAATTTCTATTGCTGGGGGACTGTTTCTGGTGCAGAGGAGATGGTATGGGGAAGGTGGAGCAGGGGGAAAAAAGACCTTGTAGTAAGAGTTACGCTTTGAGACTTTCTCAGTTACTGAGCAGCTTTTCCTTGGAAGTGTCATGGGGCTGTCTCAGAGGACAGCAGGTTGCTGAGCTTCCTAAGGGTTAGGAAGCTCAAACAATAATATTCTCGGACTTACACCTTTACCCTGCCTTTACCCTCTCTTCCTACCTTGCCAAAAGGAAAAAAAAAAAAAACCACCAACAAACACTCAAAAATCCCTCAAACAGACTATCAGCTGAAGTGAGTTCCTGCTGGAAAGTTTGAGCCTTTGAGCTGCAATTTACCATTTGTTATTTCTAGTCTCTTTACTGTTAGAGATTTAGGTGAGTGCCCATGCATGTTTGCCTGCTGGAATGCTCCCCAAAACCCCAGGCAGTCATGTCTCATTCTGATTTTCACAGTTAATTATTTCAGTATTATTTACATCTGCATGTTTTCTTCTTTTACTGCCACCTCTTCCTATAGCTTTTCCTGTGGTTTTAAGAAAACCATTTCTCCGTAATCCATCTCAATTTGGGAATGGAGTAATAATTACATTTTTTTCCTTGCCAGGGGATATATTTATTCTGTATGTCTCTCTGGTCTGTACTAGAGACATATTTAGATTCTGTTATTCATCTATTTAGCTGTGAGATTTATCTGTATGCAAGCAATCCCTTAAAAAATAAATAGTGAGATAAGGGCCAGATTCTGTGCACTCAGAGGTACTGCAGAAATCAGAGGAGGATTCCCCTACTTTCTGCCTTCCCCCCCAAACTGAGGAAAGGAGAGAGCCTCCTTTGGGCTCCCTCTGCCCCAGGCCTGATCAGAGCAGGGGGCGGCTGCACTCTGGTCGAATCCTGCAGGCCACAGGCGGCCTTTGGAGCAGAGCCTGCGTCTGTGCCAGGGGGTCGTGGCTGTCCTGGGCAATGCGAGGCACGAGCCGAGAACATCGGGTTCACACAGCAAGGGTTGGGGATGGAACACCTGCCTGCGTGGATCCATCCCTGATGGCAGAAATGCCAAGATGCAGAGCATTGTAGGAGAGATCTAAAATTTGTCGTGGCCACTATCTGTATATTATTAATTTTAATAAAGTGGGTGTTCTCTGCATATTTTCTTTGAGACACCAGTGAATTTGGCTTGTTATTATTTTGGGTGTTTTTAGAAAAGGCTCTCATATAATACTAGTGGTTATCAGAAGTACTTTGCTTATCTGCTACGTGGGTAATAGGAAATTATTAATAACAATTCTGGATGGTCATAATTGCACTGTTATCTGGAGAGCAGGAGATATTCCTGTGAATGCACTCCTTTGGCTCATCTAATGTTTAAGTAGGGCATTCTAGATGTTATGTATCGTGCTGAACTTCAGCTTTTCAATACAGACATTATAAAATCAAAGGAAAAAGAATATTTACTTGGCACTGAAATGTTTTTTAAAAATACTTTGTGGGTTTTTTAAATTTTTATTCTCGCTTTTTACTTCTGCAGAAAGACAGGTTTCTTAACAGGAAAGGTACTGTTCTCCCTGCAGTTCTTTTCTAGGCTATGAGTTTCTGTGCATAAGGGAATTTCCCAACTGGGCACTACCTTAGCCTCATTTTTTAAGGCTGGAGAGTTAAAAAGGTTACAGTAAGAATAATGGTGAGTGGGACAGGAAGCCCACCTCTGTGCTTGTGGGCCTTTTCATACTTCCTTAGCACTGTTCCTTGCCTTTCTTTGCAGAGCCTGCAGCAGCTTGGTTCTGCCTGAACCTGAGCAGAGTGTTAACAAATACTACTTCTCTTCCATTTTCCAAAGCTTTGGAACTGCAGTTGGTGTGCTTGGGGAGTTTACAGCAAGCTGGTATATGTCTAGCATACCCTGACCTCGCTGTGTCAGATTTGGGAGAGGAGGAAGGAGAGCAAGTTTCTGAGGGGCTGGGGAACAGCAGCCTGCTATGTCCTGTTAGCTAACTGTCCTGCTGCTGCTGGTTACTGCTCTGACAAAGCTGGTCATTAGCTGCTGGGACAGATGATTTCTAGAGGATTATTTGCATTACACAATTTAATGCTTTTTAATAGCAAATTTTTAATTAAAAGGAGAGTCCTTTTGGAAGCAGCCTGAGCAGCTGCAGCTGAATTCTGCATGTTAAATTAGAGAAACAGCTGGGGTGGGAGCTGAGCACCAAGCTCACAGGCAGTCACAGGTTGGTGGTGGCTCCTCGTGGGACAGACATACTGAGTGATGTGAAGCGTGCAGGAAGTGTCCTGGCACACAGCCAGGCTTGGAGATGGTGGGACAGTTCCCATCTTGGCTGCCCGGGCTGGTGAGCAGCTGGGGAAGCTGAGAGTGTGGGTGGTAGCCATCTGCGTCAGTTCACTTGTCACTTGTGCTGCCATGGACGATAGTGCTCAGTTTGCAGTCTGTCGGGCCATGTGTATTTGTAATAGCTTCAGTACCTCCTGGCACGTTGCAGAGTGTCAATGGAAGAGGACATCAGGTAAGTTTTACCCTCCAGTTTTATTCTGCTGGTTCTGATATGCAGAGTGTCTTGAAATAAACTCTTGCAGCATCTCTTACCTGCTCCATTTCTCCATGATACTGGCAAATGTCTGATGTCTGGTTGAAAGTTGCTGAAACGTTAAGCTGTGGTTGTTCCTAATGAGTGGCTGATGTTTAAATGACATGGTTCAGTCTAGAAGATCCCAGAGCACTTTTGTGTTTGCACTACCAAGGCTGCATGGAAGAGTTCCTGTGTTGCAACTACCATGACCCAGGAGACAGCCATAAACCTCTGCATTGTCTTTTATTGGCTCTGCAACACTGGCAACTTAATTTGAGAGCCCTAAATATTGCATAAACACAGTACTCGAAGTGTGTTGGTGCAGAGGTAGTTGGCTGATATTGTCCTTTATGTGCCCATAGTATCAAAATGCTTTACACTTCAGAGCACCACTGAACCTAGATTTAGCAGATAAGATTACCTGTAACTTGAACACTTTCCCTAAGGACAGGCAAAGACCACTGATATGTAGGAGCAAGCAGATTTCATCCCATGTTACCTTTTCCTAAGCAGAGAGGAGTGATTGCTGCATGAAAATACTGGGAATTGTCCTGTGAAATTCTGCTTCTGTACTTGGTTTTTGTTGCAACTTTGGAAACTTCTTTGCTTTAAAATATTTACTTGCCACAGGTTGCCTGAAATGGCCCTGTGTCAACAAGAGCCTGCCTGCCCCACCCATGGGCTAAGCCCCTCTACAGCTCTGCTCTGCTGTTTCCTGTGGATATGGGATACAGGGAATGTTCATCCTGGGGCTTATGTGGCAGGCATAAATCCTCCTGGCCTCTTGTGCTTGACGTAAGAGTAAAAAGATAATAATATTCAGCACACTGGACAGAGTGAAAGGGAGATGTGGGTCAAAGCTAGGCTAGGCATATTCTGTGTTTGTGACCCCAATACCAATTAGCCTTTTAGATATGACCTTTTTAAGATGAGATGTCTGTTGCTTTTCAGTGTCTTACGTTCTTGTAGTTCGGGTGGATTTTTATAAAATTGGATAGCTCTTTTCTGATTTCTTCATGATTCACTTCAACTTTTGCATTCACAGAGTCTTGCTTTGCGTGACTCAGCAGCAATTTGCATTTGTTGTTAGGCTGGTGCAGTTTGTTATGAAGAATATTTTCCTCTTATGTTCAGTTGGTTTGTATCGCACTCAGGCATCAGAGAGCTGAGGCTGCCTGTACAGGGTCACTTTTATTCAGGCATGGAATGCAAACCATGTGGCATGACTGTTACTGCATTGCTGTTTTTTACTAAAATGCCTAATTTTCTCTCATTAATATAATAGCTTATCAGTATTATTTCTTTGTAAAATAAAAAAAGTAAGTGCACAAGGATTTTGGAACACTTTGAAGTAGCAGCTTGAAGTTCTGTTCTTGAGGCAAGAGTTCCAGTGAGACTCTGAAGACAGCAGGCAGGGAAAAGTAATATTCACAGCAGATGTTCTTCGAAAGTGCTTGAACTCCGGTCCACAGCTGCTGTTAGGTTCAGTAACCGCAGCACGTCCCCTTGAGCCACTCAGTGTGGTATCAGGCTCTTTGCAAATGCTCTGGATTGCGTTAGGGCCTCAGACCTTGCACACACACCCACACAAGACAGGAATATCTTGCCCTAACTTGCAGGGTGTGCTGAAGATCTGAGTTTTTGGGGAAGGAGAGCCATTTGGTATCTTTGTTTTTCTGCTGTTAGTTACTTTTCCAAAAGACCAGTGTTGTGGGAGATGCTCCCTGTACAGTAAAATCAGTTTACATAGGTTAAGGCTGGAGAGAAGACTGAGGGAAGAAAATGATGCTTCAAGCAGTTAGCTAGGTTGTGTCTTGTGTGTTGTGATGCCTCACAGCCCTTTAACAGTGTAGTTACATGTGTGCATTTAAAATTGGAGGGACAGCTTTGAGTAGCGCCTCATCACCCTTGGTGGAGCACCACTGCAGTACCAGATTCAGGAGATACTTAAAAAAACCCATTAGGCTTTCTTTGTGCTTGCTGAAAACATTGTTTCGTCAAGATGCTGTATTGAAACCACTGCTTATTCCTCCCAGAATCTATGTGCTTATTGGCAATATCATCCAAGTGGTGATGCACACTTTCTCCTGAGGGAGCAGCTGGTTTTGTTGAAAAGGTTTCTACCTACCAGTCTGTAATTGATGCTGCTTCTTTGGACAGCATTTGTTCTGGCAGTGCTTACTAGTACTCTGTGGTTTTTTAGGTATTGTTTCGAAAGTTATCTGTAAGACTTACCAGTATTACAAAATCAGATGTGCTTGTGAACTCTACAAAACCTCTTTGATTTTTTGTGTGGATGGGACCTTTTTTTCCTCCTGAATTAAACTTTGGGTGAAGTCTTTCACCATATCCTGTAATTGATTTAGTGCCTTGTTGTCTGAATTGCTTCTGTTTTCTTTCCCCTACTCCCCTACTCCCCTCTGTGTCTGTTCTTGTGAACCTAACCATTGTAGTACGTGCACCAGAGGTCTTTGAATGGGAAGAGTCATCAGGTGACTCCAGCTGTGAGTGGTGTTGGCAGGGTCTAATTTCCTACATCTAAAAGAATCCCTGTGTTAAAAGTGTTTGGCTAGGAAGGAAATATGGTTTGAATTGCTGCTTCTTGGTAACAGAATCAGCTAATAGAAATAATCCACCTCATCTTCTGGTGAACAGAGTGAGATGAGCTTCCTTGGCAAATACTGATCTTTTTTTAGTTTGGTTGTATTTTGAAAGACACTCTGTTACTGTTGTACAACTTCTCTCTTGCTGCAGCTTGAGACTTCTTTTGTGATGTGTGCATTTATCTAGCCTACCGTGCTAGACACATGCATCACTGGCCCCCTGATGAGAGGAAAAAAAAAAAGAGTACTGTAATATTTTTAAAGAAAAGCTTAACTGGATGAATACTTTTGGTTTTATTTCTCTGTTTTTCTTATTTTGGATAATCAGGTTTCGGGAGTACTTTGCCCTCCACTGTCTCCATATAATTATACTTTTCACTCTCTTGTAACCTCTGTCAACAGGTTAACAGATATGAGCAGCTTTTGTGGGCTCTGCTCAACCACTGTGTTAAAGCTGAACTTGTGGTAGTAAAGGAGCTGTTAGACAGTGTGTCAGGACCAGCAGCCTGTGGAAGAAATGGGATCCTCTTTTCATGGGAAGATGTTTGAAACATCTGAACAGAGGACAGCCTTGAGTTTTGCTCTTGGAACTGGCCATTCGGGAACCTGTGTTTTACCTTCAGGTGAAGGACATTTGCACAGGTTACCTTTAGGCAGAGAGGGCTCTATACTGTCTGGATGGTGAAGGTATCAGATGTTTTCTTATGTTTGTGTATCTTCAAGGTGAATACTCACACAATGTGGATCATATTTGTGAACAACCACCAAAGTGAAGAGGAGGCACAGAGACTTTTAAAATATTTTCTATCATTCAGTTACTTCTGAATATTTGCCATTTCATGGACTAGCTGGATAGTTTTGGAAAAGGCAGGTCATGTTTTTAAGCTAATCATCCCTCAGTTAGGGATGTTAGCACTGTAGTAGAAAGCAGGGCGTTTTAACTTTGCATGTAGGCAGAGTGAACCATGGCCTCAGAGCTGTCCATTGCAGACTCCTTGCTAGTCAGGAAAGCTCTTGTGGCTCTGCAGGAGGGTAGGTAAGTAAAAGTTTAGGGTGAAAGGATTCCAGGTTTTATTTCTGTTCTGCTACTGTGTATTGGTTTTGTTTCTTCGCATAAGTGTGAAGTTAGGGCTGGAACTGAGAGTCACAAGAGTTTTGGTGTATTCAGACTTTTATTTTGATCCTTTCTGACTCCCCTTATTGCTGTCCCACTTCACACTTAAAGCCTGCCATTCTGAGCTGTCACTCATTATTCCTGTGCAAGGTGGTGGTGCCCAGTGTAATTTTTCCTACAGCTTTTCTGAATTTTGCTGTTCTACCATTACTCCCTGAGCTTCATTACCTCAGCAGATGAAATCCCAGGCAGATTTTATTCCAGCATCATTGTGGGCTGTTGTGAGGAGGCAGCTCCCTTGTTGAGTTAATGACCTGTGTCCTGCCTTCAAGGCCTTCTTTTGCTGTGCAGCCCTAGGGTGGTGCACAACGTCAGTATTTATGAACTGTCTCTGTTGTCTTGTCATGGCTCCTCACCTAAGGACGCAAGTAGTGTTTTACTGTCCTTGAAGGCTCTTTTTTGCTGCCTCTGCCAGTCTCTGCCAGCTGAATTGCTACTTCCTTCCCTTTTCATAATGTAGCTGACAAAATTGCTTTCCTTGAGACAAAGCAATAGCACCAATCAGCTCATTTGTGTTTTATTTTCTGATGTAATTTGCTGCCCGAATCTTTGCATCAAAGTTTATCATTCACTGTTCCTCACTTCTACCTGCCAACATGTTTACATGTCTTCTTCAAGGCCACTGTTCTCAGCATGCTGGTGGCTGTACTCCTCCATCGTGATATCACTCGTGGCACTCTCCTCTGTGCTTGGTGTTTCTTGTAGTGCTTTGGTGACCGTTCAGGTGCCAGAGGAAGGAGAATGCTTTTTCATGCCCACTGAGCATCACCAAACATGACCTTTTTAGTACATTCAGCTTTCCTTGAAGTTTCTCCATCTGTTCATAACGTCTCTCCTCAGACTTTTGCCTGTGTTCTGGGTTTCAGCTCTTGTTGATGTGCT
Source organism: Anomalospiza imberbis (assembly GCF_031753505.1). Taxonomy (NCBI): domain Eukaryota; kingdom Metazoa; phylum Chordata; class Aves; order Passeriformes; family Viduidae; genus Anomalospiza; species Anomalospiza imberbis. Next base: position 14,951,821 of record NC_089688.1, read on the forward strand.
TTTGTCCTGGTTTCACCTCAAGCAGTCTTCACTGGAGTGAAAACTGCCCTGCACTGGAAGTCCAAGTGTCTTTTTCAGCTGCTTTCCATCCTGTTTCCAATCTTGAATGGAAATCTCTCCTAGGAAATACCTTTCTTCTCACTTGTGTTTTTGTAATGCCACCTCTGCTGCTTTCTGCCAAGTGCTCAGGAGGCAAATTTTCTTGTAAACACAAATTAGTGTTACAATAAAGTTATTACAAACACAACTAAAACTGCTTATTTGGAAGAATTTTTTGTTTGCAGCAAGTGATTTACAGGACATAGTTGGTCAGGGTGATGTGTCTGTTCTCACGCATTAGGAACAGCATGTTGCACCTGAATGCTGTACTGGCTTGTTCGCAGCATTTTGCTGGATGGAGTGCTCCTCCCAAACCCCTGCAATTAGATATGGGGAAATGCTAAGGAAAGGAAACTAGCCAAGGGACCAGGACAGAGAGCTTTTAGATAAAGGGAGAAAAAATATGGGAATCAACAGGCAAAAAGAACAAGGAAAGAATTAAATCCTCTGAGGAAGGGTACTGGCAGTGGTCTCTGCACATCTGTGCTACTCTCTCTTCTGGGTTTGAGTGTGTTTGCATGCACATGGAAGGATGCCTGAACAAAGGAGAGTTGCAAGGAGGAGTAAAGAAGAGCACTAACAACATGTGCAAAAGCTGTTCCATACGTGCCCAGTGCTAGTTTGAAACCTTCCCAAGACAGTGATGATGGTAGCTGATGTCATGCACTGATAAGCAGTGCAAACTGACTTCTTGATACTGACAGAGAGAAAATCATGATGCTGGGAAAATCAAGGCAGGTCACCTGTGTTGTATGGGGAAGAGAATGGAAGATAGGGAAGAGAGGCAAAGGTAACATTGAGGTGACAGAGCAGGATAATGAGATTTTTCTTGTAACCATGAGAACGGTCAACGCTATTTTGGTCAATACTCAATTACAAGGTGTTAAAGTGACTGAGACCTGGTCTTGTCTCAGCTAGTTGCTTTACTTGGGTGAATCAATAGGCAAAGATTATAGATGGTCATGTGAAGAAGACATCTTGTTCTAGTCAGGATGTGAAGGCTTAGGAACTGAGTGAAAGAGAATTGCTAACTTGTGACTGATTGGCAGGGAAAAGAGTGATGTTCTGCAGCAGAGGAAAAAAACCAAAAAGTCTGGTTTCTTTATCCATATGAAGTTTCTCCTCTTGGGTTACAACAGTGCCTAGGTATCCAAGAATGGTCAAAGAAATGGAGATTTTGATTCAGACAGGAAGAAATGGCACTGTGCTGAATGCATAGATACAGTAGTTATTGCCTGTGTGTAACATGGGGAAAGGGGAGAACAGAACCTCAGAGATCCCAAAATATCAGGGGATAGTGGCCCATCATGGGCCTGGGACATGGAACAGTAAAAGATGAAAGTTAATTTAGGTAATAGGAGCAGAATTAAGGAGGGATAGCTGAAGGTGGATGAAATTTTGAGAAGCGGAATGTGATCAAATATGTCATGGGAAACAAGCAGGTCAGAAAAATGAGTCAAGAAACTGGTTCTGAATTTTTGCAGTGTAAGTCAGAATGGAGTGAGAAAAAGGGAATAACAGAAGAGAGAACATTGTTGAGCCTTACAGATAAATGGCAGAAAGGAGGCCAATGGTACTGACACGCAGGTAGAATCAGAAGTCAATTTATGGATTGAGGGCTTGTTTCGGGACTCAGAAAAAGGTTTGTTTTAGGAAATAATGGATTGGGAGAGATGCCAAAATATGAGCCATGTAGGAAAATGTTGGCAGATATGAAAGGAGGGTACTGAAATATTAGAGAGGAAGAATGAACAGGAGGTCAAAAATACTTGGAGCTTGTTTTGACGCTGGAGAGGGGTAAATGTATGTGCAGGACACCCATCTGTTCCTTTGAGATAACGGAAGAAAATAGGTCACTAAGGGAGCACACAGAGTAAAGGGCATGGGGAATTAATAGACTGAGTAGGTTGAGGGAGAACTTGGTTGTGTGCATGAGATTGATTTGTGAAGTGTCGTATTTGCTCTTTAAATCTTCACTTCTTGATTATGTTTTTGCAGTGCGACTCCATGACAGTATTTCAGAAGAAGGTTTCCATTACCTCGTCTTTGATCTGTAAGTGTCTGTCTCTGATGCTTCACCAGTGATGCAGGCACGTTGGTGGTTGACTAAAAGTGGAATAAAAAGCACCTGCATTAGTATAATTCTCCCTTTCTCTTTTGAGACCTGTAAATACCTCTGGCCTATTTGATAAAAATCCATTGACTAGGTGGTGGAGACAGACCAGGAAGGCTCCTGGCACCAGGTGTAAGTGTGGGATGGCAAAGAATGTCTGTCTTGTGTATGGAGACAGTTTGATTTTTGCCTCTGAGGCAGCCCAGCGGGGGTCAGAGGAGGGCTGTCCTTCCCAAGCTCAGCATACACTACGCTCAGCAGAGGTGTGTTGGCAGTTCGTGCGCAGTGTGTCAACAGTGTGCTCTACACTGCTGGTAAAATGCAGTCCAGGGGCTCAGTCGTGTGGATATAGCAGTGCTGGTGCCATGGTGGTGGAGCTCTGCCCTGGTTCCCCTGTAAGGCAGCATCCCGTGTAGGCTGTGGCAAAGGGCCCAGGTGGGTGGCCATATGCATCCTGTGCAGCCTTTAACTGCACGAGCACGGGCTCTGTAACATCCTTTGTTCTTTTGCAATCCAGGGTTACTGGAGGGGAGCTCTTTGAAGATATTGTTGCTAGAGAATACTACAGTGAAGCAGATGCCAGGTAAGGCTGTTTCCAGACCCTTGCATGCGTGTTCCATGTACATGTACAAGTGGAATGAGTTTCCTGACTGCTGATCTGCATGTGGCTTTGTTCTAACACTCTTGCCCCTTGTCTGGATAAAACAAATCCTCTTTCTGCTATTAGCATGAACTTAATTGTCACCAGACAGCCTGACTCAGTATAGCTATAGACCTTGCCTACTTGCAGACACTGCTGTCTCTGCCACTTGCACATTCTGTGCTCTTTGCTGGGAGAAAGAGCAGCTTTGTCTACCTGGCCTTTTTTGTAGGTGGTGACAGTGTGTCCTTACTGAACAAACATAAAGAAGAGCTGTGAGGGTGCTGCCTGCTTGGCTTTCTTTTTCTAGCATGGTTTCCAGTGATGTGCCGCTGCTGTTGGGCAGATCCACTCAATTTGCCTGTGTCTAGGTAATGGTTTACAGGGCAGTGAGGAGAGGGGGCTTTCAAGGCTGTGTTTTTGTGGAAGCTCTCTCTGACAGTCAGCTGGTCAGTGCAGTGACAGAAGGCACAACATGAGAGAGCAACCTTCATATTTTAATGTTAAAAAATTTGGAGTTATGCCCTTCTGTTCCTGAATGTGTCCCCTCTCTCCCACATGTGAGTTTCCTGAAGTGGCACATGCATGTCCCTGTTTATGCAGGGTGGATGTTATGTGCAGCAGTAGCTCAGAGTGTTGTCTGACCCATCCATCTGCTGGACATGCAGCATCTGGAATCAAAGCTGGGATTAGGCCACTCCTATTCTGCTTTGGCATGGCCTCGGAGTGGCCCAGTGGTGGTATTTCACCCTGCTGACTGAACACCCAGTCATGTTCTTATCCCATATTAACCCTTGCTGAAGCAGAAATCAGGGGAGCCATGAGAAGAGAGGAATAAGAAGGAAGTAGTGGGTACTGTGGCAGGTTGAGCTTGGTAGGCAGTACTTTCAGGACGATGACACTGAATGCAGGGAAGGAAAGAGAGCGTGACCTGGGGTGTTGGTGTAGGTACCGCTAATGGAGTCTGCAGGCACTTAATTTGCTTTCCCCATGGTTCACTTACAGTGTCTGTCTTCTGGTCATTGCAGGCTTTCAAATGAGGCGCTGCCCTGTGTGCTCTGCCAGGAACCAGCTGGTGATTGGGAAGGCCAGTGAACTCATCAGCTCTGCTGGAGCTCCTGGCAGAGAGGTCTGAGAGCCCCATAGATGTTTTCAGTGGGGTGTACAGATCTTGTAGGCACAGCATCTCAGAGGAATACACAGTCAATCATGCCACTCTGCCTTGAAGTTGGGAAGTTTTGAAGTTATCAATCACAATCCTTCCCCTGCTCCTCTTGCTAGTGCCTGTTCCTTGAAGTGCTCAAAAGCTGTCAGTGACTGACACTGCTCGGGAAAATTATGGCAGGGTTAGGGGAAAAGGAGGACTATCTGTTGCTCTGTGAGCTCTCCTTAGGGTGCTCAGCCCTCTGACTGTCAGCTGGTCAGGTCTCCAAATGCCCATAAGATGACAGAGTGAAACTCCTCCCTTTCTCTCCCCATGCTGTGCTGAATTCCAGAGCAGTCTGAGAGAGCGAGGGAGCGAGGTCTGTGCCAATCTGCCGTGTTTGGCTCGCCTGGGACACCTCACACTTTTGCCATTTTTGGCCAGAAAATCTCTCTCGCTCAGACTCAGCTCTGTTCTAATTATACATTTTTGTTTTGGGAGCAGGGAGATTTTCATGGATTCTGACCCTGAGGATCGTACTGCCAGCTCCAGAGGGGTGGGGGTAGCAAATACACAGTGCTGTACCTCCTCTCCTCTTCCTCTCCTCACCCTCTTCCCATCTTTTCCTGTAGCCTCTTTTCAAATATTTGTAAAAATATTTTCTTTCAAATATTTCAACAATTTCAAATTTATTCCTCTGAGATTTGTAGAAGTCAGTGAAGGGTCTGAGAGATCCTACAGTGAGGACATAGATCTCTCTGAGTTGTCCACATCTGCATGCTTATTGCCCAGCTATAGTTGTCAAAATCCCTATTCCATTCCAGATTCACCCTTGGGAGCCAAGTAAGAGTTTAGTGGAAGAGATAGTTCCAACCCGGAATCTCACCCATGGGTGGACTGTGCTGTTGTTATGTGACAGGTGTAAATAACATCTTGTTTTTGTCCCTGTGGTTTACGGCAGTGGGAATGGCAGAGAGGGTTTTCTGTGAGCTGGGGGAGTGCAGCACGCTGCACTTAACGGAATGAGTCTGCTTTTCAGATTACTAACCCCTTAAGTGGGATCTGTACTTAAAAGGCACCCAGCAAGCGGGTGTGTGTGCACATTGTGTATATAAAGTGCTTGAGATGCTGCTCTGAAAGCTTTGCAAACTGGCAGGCGCCCAGGCGTCGTCATCCTGAATTTTCTGGGGAAGGCTGCTGCTTTCCCAAAGTTTATTCTTCACTCGGGACTAGTCCAGTGGAATGTTTCCTGGAGCAACTTGGTCTTGCTTGCACAATTTCAGCTGCTGTTTGAAGACACTCAGATGCCTTGGTTGTTCTGTGTGGGGTGGGCACTGTTGGCTGAAGGAACAAGTGAGAGGCTTAGTATGATGGGAAGGGAAGGAAGGAAATGATGGGAGGTAGGAGTGAGGCTTTGTGGTCCTGCTACAGAAAGGATGTTTGGCATCCTGTTGCTGGGGGGGCTGGTTTTGTTCAGCTGTGATGGTGCTGAGCTGTGGCATCCACTGGTCGTGATGAAGAGATTCAGCATGAGCACTTGAATGCCCCCTAGTACAAATATAAAAGTTTGTACTTTTATACAAAGTATGATGAGATGAGATGTTAAATGTGTGTGCGTAACTTTGTGTGTCTCTCCCTTTTATCTTGCAGCCACTGTATTCATCAGATACTGGAGAGTGTGAATCACATTCACCAGCATGATATCGTGCACAGGGACTTGAAGGTAATGTTTCCTCTGTGCTGTAGTCCAAGGAGAGCAGCCAGGGGATCATTGGAAGAGGAATATTGTGTTGCAGGGATTTTTGTGTGGGCTTTTTTGGGTTTGGTTTTGTTTTTTGGTTTTTTTGTGGGTTTTTTTTAAATTATTATTATTTTTTATTTGAACTGTGTTCAGGGGTTCCTGAAGCACAAATTTGCTTCTTCAGAGTTTTCTAGAGGGCTAGAGGGTGTGCTGAACTCCCAAGGAAGTTTTCAGTCTTTGTGAACCTTGCCAGTTCTCAGCCTCTCTTAGGCAGCTCCAGGATGTGGTAGTTGTGAATCTTGGAGAGAAGTATGCTTCCAGAGAAACTTGGGTAGGGTTCATTATAATGAAGGACACTTTCTAGTTTGTGATTGAAGAGATCTCTAGAGACCTGGAGCAATCTTTGTTCAATCTGCCAGGATGAGTTTGTCTGCACAGAGCATGTATATTTTTATTCTGCAGTGTTGCCAAATACATGCCACTGCGCTAGGACAGAGATGTTCAACAAGAATTTTTTGTGTTATTTCTTTCTTCTCTCATCAGTAGAAGCACTTTTAATCTAAAACCAAAACTGCTGGCCAGTTAAAGACTGGATGAATCAATCATTTGACGCATTATAACACATTTATAGCACCTAAGCCTCCCCAGTGGAGTCACCTAAACTCCCCAAACTGGGCAGCTGTGCTGGGAGCTGGGCAGGCTCCAACATGAAGAGATTTGTGTGGGAAAATCTGCGTGCCCTGGAGCCTTCTCTGTCTAAAGTGGCAATGGTGATGGTCACCAACAGCCCAGTTAAATTAATGCAGGATGACACCTGCTGCTAGTGTTGGTTTGGGCTTGTTAAACAATGTACAAGGGGGAAAGTAGAAAAATATTTTGCAGAGAACAAGGTAAAAGCACATTGCAAGCTTGGTGGCAGTGTTCCTCTGGTGTTTTGATCTGTGGAGAACTCTTTGTGTTTCTGACAAACTCCTATGCAACACTTTTGACCTTCTGCTTCACTACACTGTGAAAAAATACAAATGATCTACTGTGGGCTGTGGCTGCTCCTGATTAGACCCAACACCAGCTCCTGAGAAAGTAACATCCAAGAGGCACTGCTGCCCAAAATTAGGGAGTCTATGAAAATCAATGTTTTCCAGTACAGAAGAAGCTTTTGTTGTGTTCAAATATAATCTGATTTCCTTCCAAACGTTTTGTTTGTAGGAAAGCTATCAACTTGTTCAGAATTTATCAGCTTCTAGACACTCCCTACTGTAGTTAATGTTTCTTCTCTGTAGTTAATGTTGCTTGCTCTGGTTGACTGAAACTATCCAGGCCTGAAGAGTAACCATTCCTTTTAGCAATGAAAGTTCCTATGCTTTTTATTTAATATTTAGCTCCTCTCCAAAAGCTTGGCCTTCAGGGTCAGTGTGTAATAACTGCAGAGCCTGCTTCAAGTAAAGTTTTGTCTTTTGCACCTCACTCTCATAAGCCTGTCTTTTGGCTGACATTAAAGAATGCTATTAAAAAAGCTATTAAAGAATGTCAAATGTTGATCTGCCTATAGGGACTGTAAGAAATTAGGGAGTGCATTCACATCCTCACCAAAAAGTATGTGAAACCTGAGACAACCCATATGCTGGTAAACATGCACATGGATAAGCATCATTGGCCTTAAGGTGTTTGCTTCTAAAATAGAGGTACAAAGTGCTTAACTAGCACAAGTCTGTCTTAAATGTTGGTCTTAGTCAAGCTAAGTCTAGGTGCAATCTGGAGTTGAGAGGGATTTTCAGAATATTTAATTGATCTTCTGCTTTAGGGTCTTGTTTATAGTGGTGAATTTTCATGAGTGTAACTTGATTGCCACAATCTCTTCTTCTTGCCATATACTGAAAAGCCACTGGCATCCAAATGTATTGAGACCCAGTTGTCCTTCCTTCCATGCTGCTTATGGCAAGGACTGTGTTGAGGAAGGCTTTTCTCCTTTCATTCAAAGCAGAAGTAGGCACATGCCCAGTACTTTAGGACAGATGAGTGAGCAAAGCACCTTGTGCCTGTCAGGCAGAACAGGGGTAAAGAGTGGCTATGGGGTGAAAATAGTGAGCAGGGTGTAAAAAAGGCCTTTATCAGATTTGTTAAACTGAGACAAGCTCCTGTTTCTGGATTTCCAGGCTTCTATCCTGCTCAGTTAAAAAATCAACTTGATATAAAATTGCATAAAAGATGAGGATAGGATGAGAAAACACTTATTTGTTTTGACCTGCCTATCTTCAAGTTGATTTTCCAGCAAAGCCATAATAGCCATCACCTTAAAGGCTTTGGGGTTCAAGGGGTCCCATGTAACTAGCTGCTCTGGTGCTTCAGAGGAAGCTGCCAATTCTCAGTCCAGTTTTTGGAGCTGTGTAAAGCCTTCTTCTGAAGTCCTCTGCTGGAACATAACAGAATTATGCTTTGAGTGAGATTCATTCAAGGTGGAAATGTGAGGGTCAAAAGTCTGTCTCCCTTTCCTGGCACATGGAAAAAGTGACATGGTTGCTTCTTGTAGAGGTGATGGCAGCAGTAGCAAGACAGAATATTTTATGCTGCTGTAAATGTGTAGGAAAGAATTACTTACAAGAATACTCACTGCTGTGCTGCTTATGCCAGTTTGGGGCTTTTTCTGTAAGGGATGAAAACTACTGCCTAGCCAGATGATGCCTTCCCACATTACAGCAGTGTATTTGGCAGCCCTTATTAGCATCATATTTACTTTTTCAGTGCCTTGGGGACTGTCTAATGTTCAAGGGGAGAAACATCACTGCAGATTGTATCTCCTGCATTGTCCCTCCCTTCTTCCCCGCTTCCCTTTCCCCTCCTCCCAGTTATCCTCTTTGAGGAGGGCAGAATAGAATTTTGGCTTAAGTGCTGCAGGAACTGTACTGCCAGTGCCCTCTGGTGTCAGCATGTAATGTATGGGCTGGGTTGGAAGACGCTCTGTCTCCCACAGAGGAGCCAGAGGATTTGTGTTAGACTTGACAATTTTCTGCCGCTCTAGGTCTAGGCCATTTGTTGCTGTTGCTGTGTCTTCATCTGAGCAGGTGTAGTACTGCATGCTAAATTCAGTCAGCAGGTGCAATTTAGTGATGGGGATACTAGGTGAGAGGTTTTAATAAGGATGTCAGTCTTTCATTCTTACTCTCTTTTTTCTTTCTTCTCCTCAGCCTGAGAATTTACTACTAGCGAGTAAATGTAAGGGTGCTGCTGTCAAACTGGCCGACTTCGGACTGGCTATAGAAGTCCAGGGAGAGCAGCAGGCCTGGTTTGGTAAGACTGTTTGAGCTTTCCCAGCTTTGCTCCCCTGTTTTCTGGTGGCTGGTTGAGTTGCATCCTCCTGAGTACTTTCTCTCAGCTCTTCCAGCACACTTCTCTGTATTTGGCTGTTTCTTTGCCAAGCATGACAGCCTCTGGGTCTTAGGCTCAAGCCTAGGTGCAATAGAGGAAAAACTAATAAAGAAAGAACAGATCGCTATGTGTTTCTCTATTTTTCTTCTCAGTTTACAGTAGAGGCTAGTGTCAGAGATGAATGCAGCTGCTAAGTTTAGACCCTGATCTGAACTTCCCTACTGCTTAGAAGTGTAGACATCTGGAATTTTGTTTGGTCACTTTACAGAAATGCATTTGACCTAGCCTTCCTCAGGCACATTTGGATCTGACCTTATCTTTGTTTAGCTAAAACATAATTAGAAATGAGACCTTTTCAGGTTAAAAATCAGCTCTGATACTCTGCAATGCTGCAGAGATTCTGGAAAAACTACTTCTTCTCTGGGTTTCCCCGTATCAGTCGGCAGTCAGATGTGTCCCATTTGTGTCTTGTGTTTTCAAACTCCAGGCCATTATATGTAACAAGGATATAAGGCCTGGCATACAGGTTTGTGCCCAGCTGGTTGACATGGTCTCTCTTACTTGTCTGTTTTTCTTGCAATGCACAGGCACTGCATACCATCTGATTTTCTGTTTTATTTTGGGGTTTCTTGCCTCTTTTTGTTGGTTTACCAAGAGACAGCTCTAGCAAATAAGAGATGAAGAGTGGGAGAGACAAGTTTTGGAATTTGTTAGTTACCACTAGTGGATTTTGTGATATGACAAGCTCTCTTCTGCTTGGGTATTGTAAGTACTTCATGTCGTCCATTTTCTGGCAGGGTTTGCTGGTACTCCAGGCTACCTCTCCCCTGAAGTCTTAAGAAAAGATCCTTATGGAAAACCAGTGGATATATGGGCATGTGGTAAGATTTGACAAAATGTTTTACACTTAAACAACATCATTCCATGTAAAAGAGTGATTCCATGTAGCCTGTTGCTGGGAGGGTGCAGAGTGCTTATTCTTACTGGGTGGAGACATGAAGGCACAATTGAGGATAAGCACCTTGTGTAGATGGAATGAATACTGGAGCCTGAGCTCATTTGATTCTGGCTCCTAATCTTTTCCTTGGGCCATCTGTCAGATGTTTGATACTCAAGAGATAGGACCTGTCTATGCTTTGCAGAGTCAGTTGTTTAGATAAGTGTAGCAATTTCCTATTACACTAACTATGTAGAAGATGAAATACTGAAGAAGAATGGTTTTTTTAAGACAAAAGAAGTAAGTGTTAATGTATCTGGGACAGATAAGTTTAAAGATTTATGATATCAGTGTTGCCTGACATGGACTAAATGGTTCTCTGCAGGCCAGGAGTGTCAGCTTTGTCAGTGTCATTTTTGTCCAAACACCATGCACAGTAAGCATCTAAAAACAGAGTCCTTCCTAAAACATCCCTTGCTGCCCAGGAACCCTAGGAGATATGGCTTCATCTTACTCTGAGAGCAGCTGGGAGTTGTGGCTCGCCAGCCATGGTAGCCAGAGGAGGGTTAGAAGGACATTGTGCAGCTCGTTCTAGCTCCTGACACTGGCGTTAAGAGCCGAACATGAACTGCCAGGGTGAGGTCCAGCAGATGACAGATTTGTACTGTGTTTTGCTATCTCAGAAGACTAAATATGATGGCAAATGAATATATGGAGAAATCATTGCCTTGGGGACTGTCAAGAGGGAAGGAAGAGGGGCTGAAGGAATAAATGGCACATTAGCCTAACCATAGTGTATCTGTGTCTCTCCCTCCCAGGAGTGATTCTGTACATATTACTAGTGGGGTACCCTCCCTTTTGGGATGAAGATCAGCACAAACTCTATCAGCAGATCAAAGCCGGAGCCTATGACGTAAGGGCACTTTCTTGCTGAGTACCTGCATGGGTGTAGAAGCCATCCAAAACATGGCACTGTCTTACCTGGCGTCCTGCAGCAGGCCCCAGCTTCTGTGCAAAGTGACGTTTGACGTGCTCATACACCTCGTTGTCTTCACTGCCTGGGACACAGTCCTGTCTGGGGCTACTGGAGGGTTATGAAGGGAAAGCATCACAGTGGGCACTAGAACATTGACACTTGTTAGGGAAATGCAGAGGGTGGGAAATGATGTCTTCTAGTAATGCTGATATTTTCAGTGGAGTAGAGGGAAGATAGAGTGAAGGAGCTTGTCTTTGTCAAGGCCTAATAAAAAGTATGGGGATGTATTCTGTAAAATAATAGCTTAAATTACGGTCCTTTACTCCTCTGTGCCATAGTCTATGGAAAGCATGGAGCCCAGTGAGAAGACTGAATGGTGGGGGACCATTGGAGGGGTGGTTTTGTGGTGGGGATCAGCATGGTGGAGTGGGTTGGAGGCTCTGGTAAAAAGCCAAGCAGATCATGGAACACTTTCTTAGAGCCTGGCAAAACTGAGGTATAAAAAGTGCCTGAAAGAGGAATAGCAAGGAGGTTAGTACTGAGGGAAGCAAAGGCGGAATAAAATGAAGTTTGAGTACCACAGCTTTATTGTTTGACATAAATTCTTCCCTGTAAGGAGAGGCTTGAGAGGGAAGAAGGAACTCCTGGAAATCCTACCTCAAAGCCTATGGGCATGAATATCAAGAGGAAGTTGGGGAGTTCTTTTTGTAGGCTGTCTTGTGGTTTGTAGTAAACAAAAATAAAACCCCAAAAGGTGAGGGGTCTGCTGGACTCCTTCTGCTGGTCACCTCCCAGCTTCTGTGCTTGAGACCATGAGAGCAGCTGTACTGATGAGAACAAAGGTCTTCCTGTGTCCTGGCTCTGTGGCTTTCCTGTGTGAAAGCAAAGTGATGTCTTTGTACTTGATAGCCTGGAATGGACTTGTGTTCTTCTCTTGCCTTGCTGCCCCTCCAGTTTTTGTGTTGGTTGTTATTTGAAGCATTTTTGCACTAATTATATCAATGGGGATTTTCAAAGCACTTCAGGGACTAAATACCTCTTTCTGTAAGTCATGAAGAGTGAAGTGCCTGATTCCTCCTTACCTGTTTTTTTGAATTATTATCTATAGTGAACAAATTTCACTAGATTCTTCCCTCATTTTGCCTGATAGAAAACCGCTGCATTTTACTGATGCACCTGTCCCTGATGTCCTTACCCAGCACCAAGGGGCCTGTATGCACAGGACCAGTCTGTTGTTCTCCCTTGACAAGAGAGGAAGTGGCAACAGTGAAAACAGTGACTTTTTGCTTTGTGCTGTTGGGTAGGGGTTTTGCAAGACATCACCACAAATACTTCAGAGTTCAGGTGTGAGAAAAGTGTCCTTGCTTGAAACTTCAGCGTCATGATTTTTGAGTATCCTCTTGCAATATTTGCAGAACAAATTGTATAATGCCCTAGTGATGCCTGCAAATGCAGAAAGGAGATTATATGCAAATCAGATACAGCAGGTGTATTGTTATGACCCAACTGAGTAAAGCGATAAAAAAGCGTGAGAAAAAAAGACGGAATAAATTTTTTCTAAATTATATAGTACTGTAAGGACATGTTTTCAGGATAAATCCATTTTTTTTCTCCTACTTAAAGACAGGGAGCTTTACCCCAACAGCATATTTGTGTTCTGAAGTTCGCCTGTATTTGTACAGTAGATTCATAGGATTTAATCTCTGCATGCTGTCATCCATACCACATGCAGGCCTTTAAGGGATGATGCAAATAACTCATCTTTATCATCACTGGAATTATAGCAGAAAGTAGTTATCCCTCATGGATGATCAGCAGCTGAAATACTTTAAATTCTTTTCTTTGTTTTCATGCTTCTGTATTCCAATCCACTGTTACATCTCTCTTGCCCCCCAGGTAAAGATCTTGGTATGGTAGGTGGTTGCAAACAACTTGCTGGTGGGTTGCTACACCCAAGTGACTGGTATTGTTCCAGGATATTGTGTTTTATGGTGGGAAAAGTGTACCTGATGGGATGTTCCCTTTTAGTGGGTTTTGCTTTCATACAGTTTTGCTGTAGTTAACTGTTCGTGATTTTCCATAAGCTGTTAGAGCTTTTAGCATGCTGGAGAAAGAGACAGGTGGGGTAAAAAAAGATAGTGCCTGTGTTTTTCATGTAAGAGTTCAGTTAAGAAGATCTGTGACTTTACTTTTTTAACTGTTGAGTGTGAAAGAAATTCCAAGGTCTGAGTGATTCCTAAAAGGCTTTTAAACTCTTAATCTTCTTGTTTATGTCTGGTGAATGGTACAGGTGTGTCCTGCTATCTGGTACCATTCATTTGCTCGATTCTGGATGATTTTTGTTCAGTATGAGTTTTCACAAAAATTGGTGGGTTTTACAAATGTGTTAGCCCTGGTATCAAAAGGGCAAAAGCTGAAATTTAGCTGTGTGGCAGGGGAGAATCTTTTCTGCTAATAGAAGATATTTCTATTCAGTTCATCATCTGTCCCTTCTTCCTCTTTTAGTTCCCATCACCTGAGTGGGACACTGTGACTCCCGAAGCCAAGAATTTGATCAACCAGATGCTGACGATAAACCCAGCGAAGCGCATCACAGCTGACCAGGCTCTCAAACACCCATGGGTTTGTGTAAGTGTTCTCCTTATTACAGGTTGATTTGTGGTTTGCCTTGAATGGACATGCCAGGAAGACTTGAAGGACTCAGTATATTTCAAATATTTCAGATTTTTTTTTTTTTTGGATACTGGCCTTCAACAAGCCAACTTTGTCATGCTGTGGTACTTTTATTGCCACAGTAGTAAAAAGAATTACCTTATTCTTTTAGAATTTTGTCGGTGTCCACAGTTTCTGTTTTTTTCCCCACATCTTTTCCAATCCATAGCATCCTAAAATATCAAACAGAGTTTGGCATCAGACAAAAATTTTAGGACCATTTCGTTCTTCATCTCTGCTTCAGTTTATGGCATAGCATCTTGGCAATATTTGGGACATTTCTGCTATGCTGCAGCTTAACTGGCTGTAAACTTGAAATCAGCAAAAAATCTTTTGCTGTTCTATGTAGTTTCTGCCTTGCCAGACCTCACACATAAGTATTTTTCATCTTTTGCAAAGTTGGCAAGGAAATCCCAGAACAAGCTGGGTGTGGGTGTAGGAGAGGACAGCAGTGATGCACTTTTATCTCTGCAGGACGAAATAGTTTGAGCTAAGTCTTACCAGATGCTCTGGTAATATCACAGCATAGTTCTGAGATGGGTCTAGTGTGCTCCTTTGCTCATTTGTTCTTGAGAAACTGTGGTGGTGGTGTCCTTATACCACAAATCAACAGATAGCAATTTAAAGTTAATTATGTGAATATCTCTCTAACAGAAGTGTCTGCTGTAAAATGATGCAAGGTCCTTGGAAGTCAAAACTTCACGCTAGCTGAGACTGCATCTCTTTTTTTATTCTTTGCATGCTTATAATCAAGTTCCTGTGTTTTAAACTTTCCTCCCAATGCCTGTACCCAAAGTTGTATTATGATAGCCCACTCCCTGTGGCAACTTTCCTTCTCTGAGCTAGGGAGAGTCTGATTTCACTTCCCAGCCATGTCGGCCTCTCGCTGAAATTGCCTCCTGTCGAGTCTGTTGTTTCCCTTTGCTTTGCAGTCCCTGGGTGCACAACATATGTTTTTTTCTGGATATGAATGGGTCCTCTAAAGTAAATGTTGTAGGAAATCTAAAAAAGTTTAAAAGTTTATCTGAGACACTGAGTGTCTTAGCATCACTGAACTTCTGAAGTATGTGTCCTGATTCTTGTGAGCACACATTGAACAACTAGACATCACTGTCTCTCCTGAAGAGGCTGGAAGAACAGTGACCACCAGAGTTGTTTGAGGACACTTTGGCTACATTCTCCCCACACAGTGCCGTGTGTACTGCAATAGGTGGCCAGCTTTGACAATAGGATCAAAGCAGAGACTTCCCATGAAACTAGCTGAATATACAGACAGTTTACAGTTCTTTTGGGTGTTGCAGAATTTTTTCCAAGCAAGAGAAGGTTAGTGGAGACTTTGTTCACACTTATCTGCCAGGTTAGAAATTCCCCCGCTATCCTCGTAAAGGGAATTCAGGCTTGTGGTTCTATGCAAGAGCAACAGCTATTCAGGCTTGTGGTTCTATGCAAGTACAACAGCTACTTTGGCATTAGTCACTGGCTTCCTCGTGTGCTCTAAATGCTTGGCAGTAACAGTCTCTGATTTCCTCTTGTGGTCTTCTGGGAGGCTGTCTTTTTGCAGCTGATGGCATCCACTCTGCTGTGGATGACAGATGTGCATCACTGCATAGAAATTATGCTCATTTTTTTCCATTGGTACAATAGAAATACATATTATTTTCTCTTACATGATGAGAATCTGTTTCTGCAATACTGATACAAAGATGCCAAGGCCTCTGCTGGTCAACCTCTTAAATTCAGGGGGTTGCCATGTCCAGGAAGGCTGCTGCTCACAAGTATTCCCTTACTGCTTGAAATTTCCCTTTCAAACTGTAGCTAATGCAGCTCAGGTTTTTTCTGTAGTGCCTCTCAGTTCCCCATGGGTATGCTTGTTCATTTGGCTTTGTCTTCATACTGTCTTAAATCTTGTGTGTGCCTGAAAGGCAGGGAGCACTGATTCTCACCTTTGCCTCAGTCATAAATTTCTTGGGTGCAGTCCTGTCATAACCCATCTTGATTTAATGTGTCTTGATGGAAGTTCTCGGGTTATGAACCAGTTGCAGTGCTTTGAATCCATGCAGTGGTGAGAGGCTTGGCCATGTCAGCCTGAATGTGTGGATTGTGTGCAAGTGGAATGAACTTCCCTGGCTGATTTGGTATGGGTATGTTCTTGATCTTCTGCTGTTCCTGTTTTTCAGCAACGATCCACTGTCGCATCAATGATGCACAGGCAGGAGACTGTGGAATGCTTGAGAAAGTTCAATGCTAGAAGGAAGCTAAAGGTAAGTACATCTTAACTTGCGTCAGGTTTGATTTTAGTTCTTTGAATTTGAGGTTAGTGCCTTCCTAGCAGCAATACTTTTTTTCATGACTAGCAGTGTTAGAGGAGTACCTTATGTGATCCTCCAGTACAGGGCACTGAAGTAGTATACTGAGGAGCTGGCTAGTTCCTTTCTCCAAGCTCTAACCTTCCATGCCTCTTCTGCTACATATTCACCCCTTCTAGTTTCTACCGGTGAGTTGAAATAGAGCAGATAGTTCTGGAACTTTTAGTTCTGAACACTCTGCACCTTCCAGTACTAGTGGTACCAGTTGCCTGCAGCTGGGGCAAAGCCTCCTGGCCTATGCAAAAGCAGCTCTCTGCTGTGTGAAATCTAGGAAGCAGCTATGTGTTTAATTCTTAGTGCCATTTCAGATTTCCTGGGCTATCCTGCCTGGCATCTAGCTACTGTTCTAGAAAGGCAGGACTGTGAGTGGTCCCATGTCAAGCCTAAGAGCCACAAGAATCCTGGACACACTGGGGTTCTTCAGGGTACCAGTGGTATACCTCTGCATTGGTTACTGATGCAAGGTGTCATCCATGGGTCAGCCCAGCCCCTTTCTCAAGTGGCACTTTCTGTTATCCCTGCTTTGTCTTCCCCACAGGGTGCAATCCTCACGACGATGCTTGTGTCTCGAAATTTTTCAGGTAAGTCCTCAATGTTCCCATCCTTCCTTGGTTTTGTTTTGTGTGAGTGAGCTGGAGAATATTTTAACCGTTTTGGGGTCAAGTGGGAGAGGAGGAAACATGGTTTCAGTTCATCATGGTGTAATGGTGGTCACTTTGCCTCAGCTGGTGACCAGTGTGAAATAGGAAATCATTTGTTTGGAAAGGAGCACATGGTATTGTAGTCTGGTACAAAACATAAGTCAAGTCAGCTTCCATAATCATCTCATGATATTTTATTAGCAAATTACTTGTGAGAAATTCTAGCTGATATCATTAGCTTTCTCATCATAAACCAGGAGTGAAGAGCTCTTATTAGGTAGGAATGTTTCCTTCAGACCTGAGGCAGGGACAGGGAAGTAATATTGGTGAGAACAGGGACAGGAGCTATTTGGGTATTGTATTACTTTGACTCATCAAGAATGGGTCTGAAGTGTCTGGCTATTAGTTTTCCTTCTTGGAGTCTCAGAAGTGATTTTCATCCTTTTAAATTTAATAGCTGGTAGTCTGGCTCCCACCCAACTGCATTACGTAGTGCATTTACTGAAAATGCAAATCTCAACACGTAAATCCATGCTTTTTGGAAGATTATTGTCTTGGCTTGGCACATCTAGGTGACGCAGTCTTATCTGTGCTCATTTTCATTTGGGTGGAAAACCTCTATTTGTAAGTGCTTTTGGTTTATGGGGTCTTTGTTTTCTTTACCCTCATTGTAATTTTCTTTCTCTTTTAAAAGAGCAGTCATTCAGTGCATGAGTCAGATTTTTATTGCACCTGACTACAGCTGCTTTCAAGTGGAACTCTGCTATATGGATTATGTGATGATGGCAGTGTTTTAATTTCGTCTGGGCATTTACTAATGGTGGATACCATTACTTATATTCTGGATGTTGTTACAATAAACTTGTAATTGGAATGAAAAACTCTGTGAAATGATCATCCCAGCACACGAAGTGCACATTTGTGCATACATTCTTCTGTGAACTCAAGGCAGCATTTTTAACCTTCTGTATGGTGAGGTTAAAAAAAAATTCTACATGAAACTATGCTACAATTAAGGGCCAGCCCTCACCAACATCCAAACATTTTTTTCTTGGTTCTTGCTTTCAGGTGGACCTGTGCCAGTATGTCAGCATTACTTGTAGCTACAACAATTTCTTTTTTCTGCATTTCTCATAGTTTGGTCTTAAAGAGACAGAGTAATTTTATCCATCCATCTGTCTCACAACTGTGCTTTTACAGTACTAAAAAATTCTGTACTGTTTTCTGGGATTGATTTTGAAATAACTGTCTGAGGAGCTATGGCACAATGACAGGACTTCCACAGGCCTGTACAGAGCTAAACATTTTCTTGGGCCTTCTGCTGGTGTGAACTGTTTTTGTTCTATTTACACAGCTCATCTTTATTTCACTTAATTGACAATTCTGAAATAGTCAGGGGGTTTATTCTTTTTTTTTAATAAACAGAAGTTTTAGATTAATTTTTAATCTGCAAATGTTGTCACTTCTAATGAAGATGCAGAAGTGCTTGGGTAAGAAAATCTCTTATGAGTAGGATTTTGAGTACTTGAAATGCCAGAGAGAAGGGTTCTCCTTAATGGTGTGTGACCTATACATCCACTTAATCCCTGAGCTAGTACTGAGGAGGAAAAAGCTTGCTCTACTCATTCTTCTCTGTATCAAGGGCTGAAGCTGCTGGATCCACTTCAGTTAACAGCTGAAGAAAAGGAAATCCTAGGTGGCTCTTAGTGACTGCACGGTTTGCAGTGTCACTGAGCTCTGCTTTGAATATAAACTGTGATTCCAAGTATGAGACACACAGAAAAACTGTCCAGAGAGAGATGCTGTGAATTTAGATTCAAAGCCTCTGTCAAGAGTAGCAATTCCTTACATTTTTATGTATTTTTAGAGGGATGAGATCATCTAGTCCTGTTTCCTTTGCAGGACTGTGTGTAATATGAGCTTGACTTTTAAAAATGGTAATTACTTTTTAATTTACTTAGGTTTTCTAGTTGGCTGCAGTTGAAGTAGATGCATCTGCTGGAATTAAAGAATAAATGCATGCTAACTGAAAGTAATAAGTTAAAAAGTTTGTGTGGGAACTTTAGGTAGAGCTCAGACTTTTCTTACCACAAGAAACATCTAACTGCTCTTGAAGGGTTCTGCAATAATATTTCTTTCTTTCCCTAAAGCCCTTAAGTGGTTTTTATTTTTCTCTAATTGGGTGACATTATTTTGTGGGTTTTTAAAAGTCCCATTCCCAGCAGACAGGGAACTAGATTTATGAAGAGAGAAGCTTCTTCCTGCCTAGGGATGAGATCTCCTAAAAGCTTCTTTCATAGATGTTTTGAACAAAGAGGAAAATGAAGGCTCATGTGACCCCAGTATCAATTAATTAGGCACGATTATACTATCTGCAGGAAATTTGAGAAGACTCCTTTAATCTCACTGTCATTACTATCTCCTGTGTCACATTTTATAATATGGAGCTCCTTCTTGTGTAGGCCTGTGACAAATTCCTAATGCATCTGTAGCAGTATTCTCTCTCTTTTTAGCCCATCAAAAATTAATTTTTTTACAAAGCAAAAAAAAAAAAAAAAGATTTCTGTTCTTTTGTGAATAATTTGTTGCTTGCTATGTGCCTTTTGCCCCAGGGCAGTTAAGTTAAAGGATATCTGGTTCCTTTCCCCAGTTATGATATATTCAGCTATTTAATATTGGCTGTTTGTGGTTCTTTTTAGAAGATTGCATCTCAGACCAGCTGTAGGCTATTTGTTAAAAGCAGGTACAGTTGCACTCCTTTCAGCATAAGGCAGGAAGTTGAAACCTGGTTACACTAAGGGGTTTGTAGCTTCTCTCCACACTCTGGTAGGTGTTAATTCAGATGCAATCTAAATTTTGCTGTAGGATTGTTAGGGTCACACCAAGGTATACACAGGATTACTTGGGTGCTCATTTGGGGCTTCGGATGTTCAGATGATCCAAGCAAGCACTGACCTGATCTGCGTTCACTTACAGAATACAGAAGTGCAGTCAGTAAATCAACTGATTAGATCATATGCAAGAAACTCCTAAATCACCTTCTGAGAAGTAAATGTGTATTTATAACTGGAAGAGAATTGGCAAGGTTTTTAGAGATTCCTGCTATATTTAAGGGTGCCTGGACTCATTTATGTAGATAAAACTCTGTAAATAAGCTTGCTATAAACTGAGTGAAAGAATGGGAAAAAAATTGTTCTCATCTTAGGAGCAGCCATCTTCACAAAATGCTGAGAAGTGGCTTTTCACCGTAAGCCGATTTTTATGCACAACTTACAAGTGGCCTATGTGAAATTCTTAGTACTGTTTTCCTGAGTGGATTGCAACTGTTAATTTGGGGAGCTGTTCAACAAGTGTTCACACTGTGAAATTAATGTCTTTCACATGGTTCAGTCCTATGTTCAAAATAGATCCTAAGGCAGACATTGCAGGTAATTATGCCTTATGCCTGAAACCTCTATTTTTAGCTGATGTTGAGCTTTCTTCTGGGTTGTCACTGCATACTCCAGTCAGTTTTGTGAGGGAGCTAGTGTGGCAGAGTGTGATAATAACTGGAATTCGTTACATGTCTCTGCAGATCCTCATTAACACTCCAGTGTGCAGGTTTGAGGTTTTGGCTAGATAGGTGAAGTTGAGTGAGACTGGTGGCAGATTTGAGGAGCAGAGGTCTTTCTAACTAAGTAAAGAAGGCCTGAATATGCCTGTGTATATTTAGTGTAACTTGTACAGAGACATTTTGTTAGCTGACTAAAGAAAAGGAGGATTTCAGTTAGTAACTTCAATTTGCAATTTCCTAGAGTGATACGGATTTCATAGCTGCATTTAATTGTTTATCACTACAGCCAGAAAGTCTAATTTTTCATCAAAAGTGGATGTAAATTATTAGAATAATTTCTTCTACTTCTACCTTCCTCTCTCTAAAGTTCAGGAAAGCTCTGGGAATATTTTTGTTGTGGTGTTTGTCCTTAATAAATAGATACTCTTGAAGTTACATTGCATTCATGGGCATTGTGTGTGATGGTAGCCAAAAGTGCCTCTTGTGACTGCACACTGTTGGCTCCTTTGTGGTGACCCCGGAAGTGACATCAAGTTGAGAAATAGTCAATATTACTTTCTTTGGACTGAGAATATGAGAATGGCGAGCTGCAACTCTGTGTCATAAGTCTGTGTCGGTATGATACAATTTTTATTTTATGAAGTCTTAGTAAAGTTCAGAATTCTTCAGGTATAAATGCTTGTGTTTAGAAGGCAGAACTTGGCTTGTTTGTTAGGATGGCATCATAAGTTAGTCAGACTTAATAGAATCAGCCTCAGTGTTCTTCCTGCATCCCAAAAAAGAATTCTCTGGAAGCTTTAATGAAGTGAGAAATGTAACTGAGTTTTGGCAGCTGAGGACAGGGCAAATCCAGGGACAGGCTGGATGCTGGTTGCTCTCTCTGGAAGAGGAGTGGGGCTGGCAGTGGGGAAGACACTCTCTGTGGCTGTCTTTGGAGTGAGTGTTTCCTCTTCAGTCCCCCCTTGGCTCTGGTACATCCAGAGTGTCTGGTGTTTATTGCTGATGAGTTCAGCATTAGGGATTTGTGTTTCTGCCAGGAGCATGGTCCAGAGCCCAGGCTGTTTACTATGGAGGCCAGAACTGAAAAATGTGGGAAGAGGGAGGGGTATGTGCAGGAGAGGCCTTTTGTGTTTCTCTTCAGAGTTTAACTGAAGTGTCTTGTTAAGCCAGGAACAGAATTGTGTTTTTAAGTTACTGGGTTAGCAGCATGTGCTTTCATGTTTCTTTATTCTAGAAGAACTCTTAACTTCTAGAAGTTAAGAGAAGAAGGAATTTAATCCCTTTAACATGTAGAGGAAATGAGAAAAAAATAATCCTAGCATCTCACACCTGGAAAACCGTAGAGCATTGGTACAAGACTGTTTCGGGAACAGTAAAGAATCTGCC
Organism: Anomalospiza imberbis; assembly: GCF_031753505.1. Lineage (NCBI taxonomy): Eukaryota > Metazoa > Chordata > Aves > Passeriformes > Viduidae > Anomalospiza > Anomalospiza imberbis. Next base: position 14,973,492 of record NC_089688.1, read on the forward strand.
TGCATGTGTCTTTGCATATTTCCCCTCCTGTTGTCTCTTTGCTAATCTGCCTGTCTTCTAAAAGGATTATTACAGGAAGTCTTGTCTGTTGCTTGTGCAGAAGTTCCTCTTGCATTCCCTTTTACTTCTGTCTTGTAATTTGTACAGGTTGATCTGTGGGTAGGCCTGTATGCACCCCTGTTGTCTGAGGTGTCTGAGTCATCTTTGTGTGTAAATGCATTTCATGGGCTCTCCAGCTCTCTATAAACCCAGTATAATGCATGAACCAAATACACACCACGGACCAAGTTTCTTTCTACAGTACTGGGATGCTCTCAGGCCTGTGGAGAGCAGTGTGTGCCATGCAGAGGTGCAGTCAGGGAAGGAGGCTGGATGGGCAGGCTGCACCAGGGAACATGGATCAACGTTACATAGTGCTGGGCTGCACGGAGGGACTCTCAGCTGAATTTGCTTTAATGTTGTAGAATGGGATTTTAGCTGTCTTCTGTCCACAAAGACAAATATGAGGTTGTGGGAAAACTGCAGAAAGTGTGAAAAATGTTGCTTCCCTGCTTGTCTCTGGGATGCTCCCAGAACATATGGTAGTACTATTTTGCTTCTCTGATGGTGGAGGTTTTTTTCCACTTCAAGGATGTCCCATTTGGTGTATTTGTTAAGTTGCAGAATCCTTTACTCCTTCTGAAGTGTTGTAAGGCTGTAACAGTTTCTTGTTTTCGGCAGTTGTTGTGTGAGATGCCTTCATTCATGTATGGTATGAATGCTGGACCCCTTTTGACCCCATAGTCACATTGTTCTCCTTCTCACTTGCATGTAGAATCAAGCTAGCCTTTGTCATGCCTTAAAAGTGGCAAGAACTTACTTGTCTTGCAGTCTTACAATGCTTTAATACGTGTACACTCAGAAAAGAGACTGTTGCAGGGCAGATGAGTTGCTTTGCCCACCTTCATGTGTGCACATTGGAACACTGTTTTGGCACATCACATTCAGAAAACCTCTGCATAAGGTTCTTCCAATGTTCTTGGCTTCTGAGAGCTGGAATGAAAACTAAATTGTAATCTAGCTTTATACTTGCATTAGAGAGTAGAATTAGGAAAACAGTTCAAAGATTCTAGTAAGCTTATATGGGGTGCCACCTCTTTGTTGGGAGGAGATGTTGTAGTCATTTGCACCAACTCAGCTAATATTATGTAGTTAATCCATGTCTGTAGGGTCTTGTAGGGAAGGCAGGGTGGAAAATGTGGTTGACATAAAATTTGAACAGTTGATTAGATATTGCATAAACCTTTTTTGCCTAATGTTGCTGCTTCTAGAGAGACTGAGCACTCTGTGCAAGTTGGTCAGTATGTCTTTGGGAATTTTAACAGTCATGTCTGCATTGTCTTAGGACTTGCCTTTTCTCTAGGCTTCATCTTTGCTGCACCTAAAACCCAGGTGCCCAGACCCAGAAGCTGTTTAGGAGAGCCATAGCATGTGTTGGTACAGTACAGCTACTTGCATGCTGTTTACAGAAGTTGATACAACTAAATACATTCTTCATAAGTATGCAAGAAATGGTTTGTATCTGTTGAAGTTGTAGATGGGATCTTGCTGTTGACAGTCATGGTTAATGTACCATTTTGCTGTAATAGATGAAGCAGCTCCTTCATCACTCCCAAGTGTGCCTTCTGCCAGGCATTTGTTGTGGGCTCTCTGTGTGGGCTTATCATTCTCTCAGTTTCATTGGTAGTGCCAGTTGTTCAAGTTGAGCACAGCAGAGCATCTTTATCTTTCAATTAAGAAATTCAGCCTAGTTCCCTGTCTCTTTTGCCATTCTTCCTTTTTTTAACAGTTTTCAGATGTTGCCTTTTACACTTTTTCAGTCCCTGTCTTTTAGCTATCCAGCTATCCTCAAAGAAACTGTGAATAACAGTAATTAGAAGGCTTCTGTATTATCAGCACCCCCTTTATAAACCACATATGTTTTGTGAATGGCTGCACTTACAGGTGTAGCCTTCACCCTGCTGCAAAAATCAGAATCAAAGATTTGTTTTGCTCCTGTAACTGCTGACACTTCTGGGTGGGGTCACAGTGTGTGAGTGGGAGATTGACAGAGAAGCTCTAAATTTCCAATTCAGACTTGGTCTTCTTGAGGTAGTGAAAGTGGTAGTATTTTGCCTGAATAAGTGAACAATAGATAGGATAGATGACCCTCTGCTATCAGCATGAATTTGATGAGTGACTTGTCCTGTTTTTCTAGGTCTCTTGCTGCTAGAGAGGAGTTAGCAGGATGGTTGTCCTTCTAAAGTTTGGTGCATTTTTGAGGGAAGTGGTTGGGGGAGAGAGAGAGAGAGAGAGGATAATCTTGAAACCAAAATCTGACCTACTTCTGCTTTTCTCCACAGCTGCCAAAAGCCTGCTGAACAAGAAGTCAGATGGAGTGAAGGTAAGTTCTTGCTTTGCCATTTCACTGTCTCTCCCACCATCTGAACAGAAGGTAGCCAGTCTCTCTGGTGCCTGTCCCTTTCCAGGGTAAAACCACAGCCCTGTGGCCTGGATTGCTATAATCAGTGTCTTGTTATGGAACCCTGGGTGGGATCTTAGTGTTCCTTACATGCATAACTAGCTAAGTGGATTGTTGGCAGCAGCAGGAATTCCTTTTCCCCTTTCTGTGATGTATGGAGAACTGGTCAGCACTGGATTAGAAAGACCAAGGACTTGCTCAGTTGTTACACATGCCTTTGACTAGTCTGTTCTGTTCAGTGCTTCTGACTGAAAATTGCACAGAGCAATTGTGAGTGACTGATGATATACCCAGCAGACCCCATAGAAGTTTCTTGGACTACTCACTTGGACAGATGCTGAAGGCTGAGCTGGGAAGAAGGGTGGGGAAGGAGGAGCCTCCAAATGTTCATGTTTGGACAGAACAGAAACTGAGGATTGTGTTAAAAGTTCAGTTCATGTGCCTGAAGTTGAGGCACTCTTCTGTTCCCTTCTGAAGGGAATTATTTTTTCCCCACTTGAATGTCACTCTTTATGTTGCATGGTCATCATTTACTTCTGGAAGTCACACAGGCCCTTGCCAAAGCTCTGTTTTTGCAGGCAGCAGCCCTTTACTGTCTGGTACTGGAGGAGAGACAATTATAGGCTAGAGCGTGGTCCTCCCCTAACTGTTCTGAAGGATAATTGTCCTCCACATGGAAAAGAAGAGTTGGGTTTATTTGCTTGCATTTTCCTTTGAAGTCCAAACCTTTCTCCACAGCTGCTAGGTGGAACAGTTCATCTCCTGGTTTAGCACTGTGGACAGTCTTCATTCCTCCTGTGCTAGGGGGCTGCTATTCACACTGTAGGACCAGCACACTTGTTCTCTCCTGCTCTCTGAGCCTTTGTCCATTTTAATGTCCATTAAAATGGACAAAGGAGGTACATGTAAATCTTGAGGCACAACTTCCTGGTAATGTAGTTACAAGGAGACCCTGTACGTTAGAACCTTCCAGCTCCATAGAAAGCTTGTGGTGTTTGGTTCATAGAGTTCACAATGTCTTCCTCTGTGAAAAGGATCATTCTGGATTTACTTTTCTTCATCCCTTTGCAGTGTATGTTGCTCCTTGTATGTGTAATTGAATACTGTGATAAAGTGGAATGTATATTAGAGAGCATAGCATTCTCTGTTCATGGTGAATGAGATTGTCCTCTGGAAACCGCTGGAGACACTGGAGACCTGCAGTCAGGAGTCTGACTGCAGCTTTTTCCATGCAGCTTCCTCCCTCCAAAGTGTTACAGCAGTCTGGCTTTGCAGTGTGAACCTCAGTGTTGTCCATGAGGGGCATTGCTCATGTTCATCCTGAGCTGAGGGCCCCCAGGAGAGGTGTTTAAGCTGTGCATTTTTCCTGAATGGTGTCTATCTTCAGGTATGGATTTTGAGCTCTCATTTCTGTAAGTGTTAAACTCAGAAATAAATAATGTATTTCTTATTAAAGCTCCTGGTTTGAGTTATTCTTCTGCTCAGTAATATAGACTTTTAAAAGTACAAGTTGTTTTTCCCCAGTGCTAAACTTGGACAAAACAGAGAGTGCATAATGGTCTGTGTGTGTTAGTAGGACATCCTTAACACTTCTGTTGTAGGATTTCTGTGTCTACTTGCTTATCTCGCTCCTAGCCCTACTGAAATGAGTGCTGCATCCCATTTGAAGTGTAGTCTTTTACCACGTCCATTTGCTTGTTGGAGCAGTAGTGGTCCATTGACTGCTGAGGACATTCTTTGGGCTGGTCACTGTCTGGTTGGTGGCCTCACCATTGTGACAAGCATATTTGTCACGTGTTGCTCCTTATGCAGGAAACTTGTAATTTTAGCTCCACTCAATTTCTCATCCTGTACAGTTCTAACAAACAAGTTGTGCCAGTGTCTGGTTGAGGTAAGAGCACCTGGTCTTACTTGTGACAAACAATGATTTTCTGCCCATTGCAGTAGTGCAGAGCACAAATACCGTGGCTTGAGCACCAACCAGATTTTCAGCTTTGCGGTATCCTCTTCACTCCCACTTCCTATACAAATTATTCAACATCCGATGTAGGTTTAGAACAAGCACTGCATGCTGTACTTCTAACTGGAGTCTGCTGCTGACCACATGCCATCTGGTTAAGCTGTTTCTCATGTTTTGTCCAGATAAGAAAACTGGTTTATTTTATTGTTGAGTTTTCTGTTTGTCTCTTACAACCTTCTTGGAATTCAACTCTTTATGGAGATTTGAGAGAAAATATGTTTCAGTTTCTTCATTGATTTTATCTGATCCAAGGTGACTATGCACCGTAGACTGTTGTCACAGATATTCACAAAGTAGATAAGAATTGAAAGAGTATTTCTTCCACAAATAGATTATTACATTAGTGTAAAACTTAATGGCTTTAAAGACATTGAGAAAAAAGCACCACCAGTTTGTGTTAATTTGCTTTCTGTTCAAAGTAACTCCCTTTTTTTGGCTGGTATTCAGAGCTGACTGTGCTAGAATTCCAGTGTTTGACAAGCATAGTGGAAGTTTCTATTACATAGTATTACACAAGCTTGAGTGAGACATACACATCTTTCTTGTGTTTTATGCCCAATAACACCATGAAAATGTGTGTTGGTGAATTTCTGATGCAAGGTACAGCATGTACTTGCTGACTTAGCATAAATGAGAAAGGAATGATTTGATAGACATACATGGTGATGTGAGCATCTAGCATGAGTTGTGTTGAGCTGATACTAAAAAAAAAAGCACAATTTTTGTTTCTCTAGCAATAGGCTCAAATCCTTCACTGAAGAAAGTTTAGCACTAAAGCAGTGAGGATGTATGCATTTTACTTGGATCAGATTTTTTTGGAAGGCAGCGGAAGAAGCTTACATCAGGAGGGGAGGAAGGGAAAGAAACTTTTTAAAAAAATTCCAATACTAGTGTGTCCACACTGGGGTTGTTTTGATAAATTTCCATAGATATGACTGCCCCCTCCACCAAATTCCTTTCCAAAAATTCCCCCTCCACCAAATTCCTTTCCAAAATTATTTGAAGCATTCCTGGTTTTCATTTTGCACTGTTGCTTCTATTTCAAGTGCTAATTCTGCTAATTGGTAGAGATTTCATCAGCTTGGCACTTGAGAACTTTTCCATTATCTTAAATAATGAATGATTTAAACTGCCTTGAATCTTAAATTCTGCCTGCTCACCAAACCTTTGTAGTGCTGCACTTTCTTCAAGCAGAATTTGGATCCAAGCTGTTGGAATAGCAGCAGGAAGGCCCAAGTTTTATCCCCAAGGAATTTGATTTTCTGCTTTCAAATCCAGAAAGTGAGGCTAGAAGATACTGAGTGACGAGTTGCAGAGCCCCTGTAACATGCCACATATCTCGTGGTCATCACTGTAGGTCCCAGGTATCTTTTTAAGATTCTAAATTTATGAGCAACATTGTGCATCTACCATTTAAAATTTTATTTTAGATAGTTTCAAATCAGATTTATTTGCTTTCTTGTTCCCCTTTCTAACTGTAATCTGGAGTTGTCATCTACTGCAAGGTGAGAGGGGTTAAGGAGTGGGCTGGGGTAAACACGTGGATGAAGCTTAAGGACACTTTATGCTGAGTGTCCTTTCTCTAAGCTTGTCAGGGTCTGGGCTCCCTGTAGTGAGTGTTACAGTCCTACTGCTGATTTCTTTTTTGTCTCTGGGTAGCACTTCAAAGAGTTATCTTCCCTTTTTTCCAAAGGGGTATTTCACTTCTTGCTGATATGAGAGGTTGTATGTGTTTCCAGTTCTAGCAGGGCCTGTAAGACTCATTTCTATAATCAGAATTTTTTAATGCACAAAATCTTATTTTTAGTTAAGCATGTAATGGTAATGATTTTTTAATTAGTCCTTCTCTAAGCTATTTGTCAGTTTCTTTTTTCTTTCTTGTTTACTTCTGACCACTTGGGTTTGTGACTAGGATTTACAAAATTATATCAATAATGTTCCTCAGGCCCACTGTAACACTATACAGATAGTAAATTGTGGAGCATGCTGTGGGATGCAGGAGATTTTAACAGCATTCACTTGCAATGCTCTGCCAAGTCTGTTGATTTTCTACCTTGTCTTTCTGCCACATGCACTCTGGTATTTTTCCCAGTAAAAGCTGAATAGCACAGCTGAAAGGAGAATTCGACTGAAAGAGGAAAAATCCATTTATTTGGTTTAACAAGGTTAATGTTCTAAAATCTGCCCTATATATTACATAACTGCAAAGAGGTACCAAATACCATTTGTTCTGCTGTTTGTAAGGAATATTGCAGTAAGTGTACATTTTATGCCTGATGTGTACCACTTTCCCTGCCCTTTGCCCAGTAAAGAGTATGTGGGGAAGGAAGGATGCTCTGTAAACTGGCATAGCTGCTGGGAAGCAGTTGGTGAAAGCATGCCTTAAACAGAGAAGGCACAGTAGCAAGATAAAGCAACCTATAAAATCTGCAAGGGTCAAGTACCATTCACAGTGACCAACGGGAGTTAATGCTCCTATCTCTGTATCTGGACTTGTTATAATCTTAAAGCCATACTGTTTAAAGATTGTTTAAACAGGGAGAACCCAAGTTCATCTGAACAGAGTTTTGCACTGGACTGTGTTATGCAAGACACCTGGGGAGTGCTTCAGATCTGTTTAAGTGCTGACATCCAGTAGCACATTATATCCACCTTTGATGCAGTCAGTTTTTTCACTGCATTGTTGTAATGCCTAGAAACACCAACTGAGATCAAGGGTCCAGTGTGCTTAGTTAGCGGTGGCTAAGCAGAAAATCCCTGCCACTTAGCTTACAATTTAAATAGGCAAGCTGACAAAAGGGCAAGAGAGAAGATGTATTGACAAAGATTACATTATTTGCTCAGCATCAGGCAAAAGGGCTAAAGCAGAAGTAGAAATAGGACCTCCAATTTGCTGGTTCAAGATGACTTGCTATGATGATCTGCTTTTAGGTCAACATTTTTTTTCTACCTTAAGTTCTGAAATGACTGTACTCTCCATGGGAATACGAGTTGCTACAAGCATGATATTTTAACATAAATACTGTCAGGATCAGGCTGGGGGAGAACTGCACGTAGAAGATGGAAACACAGAAAGCTGTCATAAAAAAAAATAGCCATGTTAAGTTCCCGAGACTGTGAATGGGACCTTGCTTGGAATCACTCTAATCACTCTACTCCTTATAGTATATTTTATTATGGGCTGTGGAATGATTTACACTCACCATTTCTAGTATTGCTGCCATGCTGAAGAGAAAGTGATTCTTCAGATTGTCTTCTGTCACCTGCTGACTTCTGTTGATTGTTACCTAAAGCAAGACTCTTCCTTAAGTTTCACCATAGAGAATCTGCTCCTCTTTGAGAGATGAACACCTAAAATTCACACACATAATAAAAATAGAACTGTAACAAACACTCATCCCTAGGTTTGTTTTCTGTACTGCTTTGGGAGAATGTTTTTTCCACTTAGGTGTAGGGAAACCCTTAAAGTGATCAGTGAGGTTCTTTACCATAGGCTGTGTCGGCCTTTAACAATTTTTTTTTTTCATTCCCTGGGACATCTCTGCCCTGCCTTAGTAGTTCTTAGAGAGTTCTGTTTTATGGAAGGGAAAGAGAACTCTATAACTAAACTTCTGTTCTCTTATTTACTTTGCTAAGTTGCAGTCACATTACAAGAAGAACAAAAAGCTTTGCTCACTCAGCTAGTCACCTTGGGAAGGTAATAATAGATGGTTCTGATGCAGCTGTTAAGATGTACTGGGAGATTGATCTGGTTTAGTAACTTCCTTGTATATGATTTGACTTAATAAATTTTGATGCTTTAGCACTTACTGCCAGTGCCTCATGCTGGCATTATTTAACATGTCTTGTGTTTTAGTAGTACTTTCATGCATTACACAGACCTCCCTGCCCTTTTCATACTGCAAACACAATACATAGCTTTTCTTCCCTGTGTTTTTATAGTAGCCAGTAATAATGTGCTTTCTGGGATTCCTACACTACATCATGCCCTGTAATAGACTAACACTGTTTTAAATTTAGCTTGTACTCTAATTAAATTCTGATCTTTGGAGGGTTCTGTTTCCTCCTGTGTCAGTGTTACTTGTGCCTCTATGTAGGAGGGTGTTTGTTTTCTGCATGGCTTGGTTGATTCTTTTCATATTGAACCTTTTGCTTGTATCCTAACATTTTCTGTCCCTTTTTTCTTTTGTAACTTACTGGAAGTCAGTATGAATTTCAAATGAGATTGTCTTTCTTAGAGACAGGTTTACCTCAGTATCCATATAGTTTCTTTTTGGCTGCTGCAACTTACAGGATACATTAAAAGTAAAAACAGTAGATTTTCACTGTTGTGAATTTCCACTTTTCCCAGTTAAAAAATCCCTGTTGTGATGGGATACAAGGATTTCTCTGGGTTGATGGCAGTCTAAGCATTATATTCATGCAGTGGTAATACATGATATTTTAGTTCTAGCTTGAGGAAAAGCCTGTGGAGAAGCTAAATTGTCCTGAAAGAAATGAGAGGAAACACAAATTTGTAAACCACCTAATGGCAAGCCCTGTGTTGTGCCTCCATGAAATGGAAGATTTGTGAGCCAAAAGGTGAACAGATCAGAGTCTGTCTGTTCTGGAATTAAAGATCAGATGAGGCAGAAGCTTTGCTAGTTTGATCTGTTCATGCAGTGGCTATGTGACTGTGGACTGTATGCTGTGATTAGGAATGTGGTTCTGGGTAGGAGGTGGACATAGGCACATCTGCTTCCAAAGACATGCCAGTGTGTGTGTGTGTGTGTGCTTGGGCTCTGATGTGAGGATAGCAGGGATGAAGGCAATATTCAAGGTAAGAGCTGTGAAGGCTCAGTAAGTGTATGAAGTGGGGAGCTACAACTCCATGGCCTGTTCTGTGTTCACAGGCTGCTCCAGGGGTGCTGTGGTAGTGTGCAGGAGTCCAGAGCTACAGAACTGAGCCCACGCCATTGTGGGTTTTGACTGACATGAGCTGTGCTGTCCTATACCACTCTGGGCTAGTCTGTAAGCAGAAGAGAAATAGCCTAGATAGTACCAAAGGAGAAGGGCAGGGCAGATGGAAAATGTACTTGGAGACAGCAAGGGGAAGGCATAGCATTGTAATGCTGAAAGACCTGCCAGGCTCAGCTTGAACTGGACGACACTAAGAGTTTAGTGAAAGAGGAGGGAAGTGCATGCTGAGCCTCATTTACTGGAGAGTGCAATTTGGTGTGAAGGTGTCTTTGAAGATGACTGAAGATGCCATTGAGCAAGAGTAGAGTCCAAGAAGGTTGAGTAGTGTTTGAACCTGTTTATTCTTCTACAAGTATCTGAGAGTGCAAAGTGTTCTGGCTGTTGAGTGCTTCTGTCTTTCTTGTTTGAGCATTAGTGCACCTTACCTCTCCAATCAGCCCCAAATTATATGAGAGGGAGCCTTTCTCCTCCTCATGCTATGCACACAAGTTCCCTCTTCTTTCTTTAGTCCCTGTGTGTGCCTTTCTGTTGTGGCCTCCTCCCTACCCTCTAATTTGAGTTGCAAACACACTTCTGCATTCTCCAAGTGTGAACACACAGGGGGTTTCTGCCTACCTCTTCAGTTTGGCTGGGGAAGCTGCCCCATTTTCTGAGGTGGGGGAGCACAGAGAGACACCCCCTTGTATCCCACATCTTGTGCATATATATTACTCTCTCTTCTTCTCTCCTTTTATCAGTGTGTGGGGCACCTGTATTCTGACCTCAGTGTTTGAGGGGATGGGGGTCTTCAGCCCTGCCCTTTCCCCTGGTGTGTAGTCACGTGCTTTAATGGTAACTTCTCTCTCTGTTCCTTTTTTCTGTGTCTGTGCATTTCTGCTGCTGCTTATACCTGCCTCAGGGGAGCTTTATTGGCAGGGGGGCCCTTGCTGGCACACTAATGTGTGAATAGTTTCTGTGCTTTTCTTCTCATCTCCTCTCTTCCCTTCTCTTTCCCTCTCTCAATGATGTGTCCAGAAAAGGAAGTCGAGCTCCAGTGTGCATTTGATGGTGAGCACCTCCCGTAAGCTGCCTGCGATTCGTGCCTCCGCCATTTTCCATGCCATGCACGCTCGGCTTGTGCTCATCACCCTACATAGCATGTCCGTGCAAGGGGGTGGCAGGGGGGGATCAGTGTGCACTCAGGGGTCCATGTCCTCACCAAAAGGGCTCTGTGATCCTCTGGCCACATACAGCTCCCATTTTGTGCAGAAAATCCAGCTGCTGGCAACTCAAATTGACTTTGCCTGCTCTGAGTGTGAAATGAAAAAAGACAGTGGTTCTCCTGGGCTCAGCAGAGCAGGTGTGTGCCTTGCCTGGACATGAGGCTTTGTCATTCTGTTGCAGAGGTGCCAAAAAGAGGAACAGGTGCTTTGCCTGGTGTTGGTGCTGTCATCCTTGATAGGAGTCTTGCGGTGTAGAACAAACTGGGAGTCACTCCAAATGTGGCAGAGACTGATGGGGCTCCAGTGTTCAGATGAAATGTGTGGGCACAACACCATTGGGCAGCTCAGAGCTGCCAGTCGCTTCTTTTTTTAGCATACTTACTGAAAAAGTTTGTCAGAGTCTTTATAATCCAAAACTTCCTTTTGCCCTGATCTTGTTTATGTATCCCAGCATGACCAAATACCCAGTAACTGCCCCGCCCCGTTCCTTTTTCATCCATCAAGGTGTTTGACATTTATAGAATTTGTTAAAAAAGTAGTCAAATCCACTCTCAAGGGTCCAAAGAGGAAATTGGCCAGTGTCATATTGTCAGAAGTCATACACAGCCCAATGACACACTTTTAACACCAAGATATGAACAGTAACCAAAGGACAAGAGTTAGTTATTGTATTCCTTTGCACAGAAAAATAACAGAAAATATTTCTCCCATTTCAGATAGAAGTGGGAATGTTACAGTACCAAGGCAGCAGAGTAATTGTTTTTGCATTACTACCTGGAAGATATTTCTCCTCTTCCGCTGTCAATGACACCTTAAAACTGTGTAAAAAAGCCCCACTAAAAAAGTAATCCCAAAGTACTGCTTTAAAAATCTGAAGTGAGTGACTAACTTTCCACCAGCCCTGCTTTTATGCGGGGCAGCAGTTTGCTTTGCCTTTCTTGCCCTTCTTTTTGCCCACTTCCCACTGCCAGCAATACTTAAATTCCCTTTGCAAATTGTTTTAAAGCAGCTGGGATATGTAAACCGTGTAAGCATCAGCCTCTGAAAACATGGAAGTAGTGAAAGTGGCCGAATAACCAGAGACAGCCCTTGTGTTGGTAGTTACTTTCTCTTAGCTGGCTACATGTGTGTGTCCCTACGATATGAGCACTGGTCTGTTTTCTTTCTCTTGCACCCTCTGTGTTGCTCGTGCCTGTCTGTCTGTCTGTCTCTTGTTGGGCTCAGGAAATGTTGCCAACTGCTGTGCCAAAACGAATCGTGTTACAGATCTTAAGAAGGGCCTAGCACCTTTTTAGGGAATGGGCCTCTTTTAACTTGAGTTGTACAGAATTACCAAGGATTGTACCCTGGCCAGTGACTGATGTTGGCTGGCAGCAGGGGGGGAAGGAGGGGTAAGAGTTGGCTGTGCTGCCTGCACCTCTGGGAAGGAAAGGCTTCTTCCAGGCTGGAGCACTTGGTTAGATGGCCACATGACGTGAGTGTGTGCCGGAAGCTCAATATGTCAGATACCTTCCTTCACCTGAGAAAGAGCTGTGAAAAACATGCAGGCTAAGCTGCCTCTAATTTCATTGGGACACCATCCTGTAGTAAAATGCTATCCAATTCTGGACTAGCAAACATGATACTTGGTCTTCTTCAGCCCACCGGCCGGGGAAGAATATTGTGGGTGAGCTGGGTGCTCAGTGCAGACTGGAAGGTAGGCTGTGTGCTTTGAGTATGTGGGGGTTTGCACTTTATAAGGCAACATAATGCTCCTAACAGGCTGTTGTCAACTTTTTATTTGGAACAGTGGCTTTGTGGATGTTTGTTTAGGTTTTGGTTGTTATGTTGGGGTTTTTTTCCCATTTGGCCTTAGGTATGAAGCCTTCCAAAACAGTGGAATTATTTTTGTATAGCTTCTTCTATGCTAATTTTTTTTTGCTATCCCAGTGGGCTAAGAAAAATGGGTTACCTTCCTCTCACTGGAAGAGGTTTGGAAGATAGATCTCTGCATTAGGATCACTGTTTCTGAAGAAGTACAAGAGCCTCAGTGCTGTGTGGAGAGGTGGACCATTGTCAGAAGTTTGTGTTTGTGCCACAAAATAGCTTGGGATTAACTTTTTCAGGTTGATCTGCTCCTCTTCAACATCCACAGTGACCTGTCATCTCTTCTGCCATCAGGCTGGAAATACATGCATAAAACAAAACTCTTGGAAGGCCAGAGTCTTAGGACAATGCAGAGATGTATAGAAAGAGGCAGAAAAGCATAATTTCTGTGGTATTTCTCCTTTCTTAGGTTAGAGTTTGAGTGTACATGTTTGGGGCTTTTCCCCACGACTTCTAAAGAGTTCATTTCTGCCTCTCTCTCTCTTCTACTTCCCCCCCCTTCCACCTGCCCCATCTTCCTCTTTTGTTTCTCCTCTCTCCCTCTCCAAAAGGGATAGTTAAGCCAAGACCTGTTGCTTATGAAGAAGACCCAAATTGTTAGTAGGTGTTTTTTAAGTCTCGGTCTTATAAGATCTGTCACTGGTTGACAAAATTATACCTTTGGCAGATGTTTTCCAGCTTAGCATTTGGCTTCTCCATTCTTTGTGGTGTTTGTGGTGTGGTGATAAGGGCCTGATGTTTTGAAGTACGAGTTTGCACTCCCTGAGTGGGGTAGAGAGCCACTGCAATGAGGGCACACTACTGTGAGTTCCCATCGGGTGCCCTGATCTGTTAAATAAGGAGTGTGAGTGACGCTCCTCAGAGACAATTTTGACCTTGCTGCTGGCATCTAGCAGCAAAAGAGACGTAGCCTCGTGTGGGGGTCACATGTGGGCTGGATTTGTGGGCTAGGAATGCTGTACTTACGGATAGGTTTGGCTTCCTACAGACGGAGACTTGGCTCATTCCTGACATACATGACTCAATGGGAAGATTCTTTTCAGCCAGCTGGTGATAGCCTCACTGTTGTGCTGATTGAATGCAGGAAATGGAGATTTTATTCTTCTACCACAGCTACAGGAGAGTGTGAAGAGGGGAAAGATGAAAAGCTGCTGGGCACCATCCAGAGAACTTTGTACTTGTGGAACTATATGGCCTTTTCCTTATGCCCCAATCCCATTCCTTTCAATATTTTGGTCCTGAAGTCTCTTTGTGCAGGTCACAGCAGGGATACAACATATCATACATTACCTTTTCTCTACCTTTTCTAGGGCTGATCACACTTTTACTTGGCTCAGTAGATTCCCTGGAACTCTCAGCATTATTACATACCTAGAACTGTTTCTGTATACTTTGGGACACCTCAGACTTGACTTCCATTTGTTTGAGAACATGACTACTGTGTGTCTCTCACTTCTGTAGTCTCTTTCTCTCAGGACAGCTGCCATGTCTCATTTTCCTTCACCAGATATTTTTTGTTAGTGCTCATTGCAGGATTCTCCCCACCCCTTTGGGCTGCTGCCTTTTTGCCTTCTGTTTTCCTTCCTTATAGCTCTAGCAGTGCATTCACATTTGAATTTTGGTACATCCCTTACAACTTCTGTTGCCTCTGGGGGAAGGATGATGTCCAGCAACTGGGGCAGCACTCCTCCTTCCTCCCTCTTCTTGGTGATTGAGCCTGTGGGGAGGGTCGGGTCTGAGGAGATGGTTGGGGTTGAAACAATAATGTCATTTTCTTGCTGCCTCTGCTGCCCAGCATGGGAACTAAAACCATGTTTTTCTGTCTCAGTCACAGAGCAACAACAAAACCAGTATAGTAAGCACTGCAAAAGAAACACCCCCAGTGCAGACGTCCATGGTATCTTCCCCAAACGCTATTTTTTTCCTGTTTGGTTTAATTTTGATTCTGTCCTCTCCCCTTCTCCTCCCAAACCCCTTCCCAAGTGCTGCTTGTGCCACTCTGTTTCAGCTTTGTTTTGGCTTCGTTCTGTCTGTGTCCCTGTGCTGCTGTGGGGCCTGATCACAGCCTCACAGGCTTTGGGATGGGGGTGCTGAGCAGAGCTGTGGTTGGATGTGGGGATCGCAGCTTGCCTGGACTTCCCCATGTGCCACCCCTGTATAGTTCTGTGTGTCCCGTTCAACTGTTCCTGCTGGCTTTGGGGAGGATGGTTTTGAAAAAGAGAGCGTCTCCAACACTCAGGAAATGGAGGATGGACTTCAGGACACCAGAGAAGAAAGGGCAGACAAAGGGTTTTTAGAAGAATCCTTTGCTGGCCTATTTGGCCTGCTCAGTTGAGTGGCTGATCTCCTGCAGCTCACTGACTTGCTGGGCTGGCACTTTCAGTTTGGCCTGTGTGCAAGCTCTACAGTGCCAGTTCAGTGCCAGTGCCAAGTACATTGAACAGCACAGCTTGGGTGTGTGGCCTGCCTCAGCAGCCGTGGAAGATGAGGCAGCAGTGCAGCGGGTGGCAGAGGCAGATGGGTGAGTGTACAGCACTGCCCAGCACTGTCCCTGCTGCCCTTGCTGAGCCACCCAGCAAGAACGACCGCAGTGGGAGGAGATGGTGCAGGGTCCTGAAGTCTTGTCCTGGTAATGGAAGGATGAGTGCAGCAGCTAGTTAGCACCCATAGGCCTGGTAGCTGCTCTTTGTTGTCTGTCTCTGGAGAGTTGGATTTGGCGTTTTTGGGGCATGGAGGGTGGGATTTGGTGTTGGGGTTTTTTTTGTTGTAGAATGAAGAATTCTTGGGACACTTCATAATTTTCTGCTTTCCTTTCACTACCTTTTTCATTATGTTTTTGATATTGGGAGAGCCTTTCTAAATTATTAAATATGGTTATTATTGAAATTGGAGCTCATTTCAGAGACTTTTAGAAAAATGTGCCTTTTTTCACAGTTCCTTAGCAACTCCTCTCTGAGAGGCATTGAGGTGGTTTAGCTCATCCTATTTTTATTATGGAAATTATGAATGTCCCTTTTTTAGGGTAAAATACCCAGCAGTCTTTCAAAAAAAAACCTGGGAGACAAAGGCCCCAGCCCAGTATTATCCTTTCTTCCCCCTCTCCTGAAGCATTTTCCAGTGAGGATGCTGCTGAGGGGTCCTTACCTCATGAACGGCTGCAGAGGGTGCACACGGGCTGCTTGGTTGCCCCCTGGTGTCTCTGCCAGCCTGGTTCACTGGAAGCAAATTGGGAATTAGGGGCAGTTGCAGGGAAGCTGGGGGCTTTGTCTCCTTGTGACTGTAGCTTTAGTGCAGCCTCTCTCTTAATGAAACTGTGCAGGAAGTGTGTACACACGCAGGCACACGTGTGCTGTTTGGAGTTTGTGATTTGACTTTTTTTCAATGTCAGTCACCTTTTCTCCACTTGCTGGGGAGTGAAAGTAAATTAGAGAATGCTTTGGAACTAGAGTTTAATGATTCTTCCATCCTTTCCTAGGAGCCTCAAACAACTGTTGTCCATAATGCTACAGATGGCATAAAGGTAAGGGATGGGAGTGTTGCCAGAAAAACCTCTGCTTCTCTCTTGTTCTTGTCTTCATGTATCTTAATTCAGTTTCTACCTTTCCAATGTCTGGTTTGTAGCATGCTCCTGAATACTGCAGACAATAGATTAGGAGGGTTGTGTTATATGGCTGTGGATCTCTGAAAGAGGCTGAGTAAAGACAACTGTTCAGACAGTAACACATCTTTCCTATTGTGGTGTATAACCAGCACTCTCATTCATATGTGGGATGGAAGAGGAGATATAGGCACTTAAGCTTTTTTTTTTTTCTTCTGTAAATGGACACTTCCTCTGAGAAAGCCTAGCAGCCCTTCTTTAGCTTCTTGTGGCTATTCTTCCAAACAGAAGCAACTCTCATTAGATTTAATTTGACAGAGTTTGGTAACTTCCACACTTGTAAAAGTTCTGGGTTAAGAGCTTGAACATGCAAAAGCTGAGCAAAGATGCTGTTACATTGTGCTTTGTATTTGGCCTGCTTACGTTCAAATCTTCCTTGTATCATCCTCTCCCTTCCATCCCTGCCAACGTTTTTGTGCTTTTCTCCATCTTTCTTCACAAAGAAATCAAACTATTTGCTCATTCTCCCAACTGCTGATGCCTGGTAATGCTCTGTTCTGCCATGCAGGGTTCCACAGAGAGCTGTAACACCACAACTGAAGATGAGGACCTGAAAGGTAGGTATTTTGCCTGTAACTTTGAATACAGTTAAGTGTAGGCAAGGGATTTTAGAGATTCAGTCATTGCCTTGAACTAGTTTCCCAGATTTCTGTGTCTGACTCAGTTCATAAATGCGCCATGACGCTGTCATTCCTGTCACAGTGGGACCGTGCATTGGGGAACCATCTGACTTGGCCTCTGTGGTATATAAACACTGAGCTAATTTGTTTTTGTCTCAGAGTTGGAATTCTTTTCTTGCATATATCATAATCTGTTCATCTCCAGTCCATTTCTAGGTGTGGAAAATACCCTACCAGTCCCTAGAGGTTTGAACTCTGCCTGTGTTTTTGTGCTTCCCTGTAGATTACAGAGAGTTGAAACCTCTCTCTTACCACTCAGTCTCCCTTTTCACCCCTTTCTGGGAATATCTTTTGTGACATGCAAAGACTTCCCTTGTTATTTTTTTTCTCTTTGGGTCTATTTTTTTTCTAAGATGAAGATCATTCTCAGCCTGTTGTCCTTGACTGAGATATCAGTAGAGGGAGAGGCTGAGAAGAGATTTCATGCCTTTCAGTGACCATATCATAAATATCATGTACTTGTAAAACTCTTTAAATGAAGGAGCTCCAAGTTCCATATGTGCTCGTGTTGTTTGAGCTGCTGTCTTTTGCCTAACCTCCCTAATGAAGGAGGAGCAGACATTTTCCTGAATAAACAAGTTTGAGATGGGTGAAGGTAGTTTGCATTCTGAGACAAATGTGTTAATAACTTGCATTTTGAGGCAGAGGTATTCTCATTCTCCCTGTAGTCCATTTGACTTAGGAATAAGCCAGGGAAAAATCAGTGCTGACTCTGTGATGTAGCAGTAATGTCACCTCTGTCAGTGAGGTAGTTCCTGATACTTTCCCCATGGCTTGTCACAAGCCACTGGCTTCTCTTCTGAGGAATCACAGGGAGCAGAAATGCATGTGAATGAATGAGCTCTGCAATACAGATTGTTTCAGATAAGACCTGGCCTCATTACAGGACAGTCTTCTAGCTCCCACCTTTTTGCCAAAGAGTAAGCCGTGGTTTAAGAACCTAGCTTTGAGGGACAGGAACTGGATGGATTTTGTAGTGCGGTAATACATTTGATTTATCATCTCTGCTGGATAGCCATCCAGAATGGGTATTTGTCCAGAACCTTGTCTCCTGTGGCACTTTTTATTCTGGAGAGGTCACATGGTTGAGCTAGCTGAGCTGATGGGTGTTGTAAGTCAGGAATACAAATGCTGCAAGGAAAAGAAGTCTAGGACTGGAATAGAAGGTGGGGAGGAAGGAATGCAGCTGGTCAGTGTGCAGAGTTGTATAGGGCTACATTGCTACAGATCAAAGTTGTGTTTTGGGTTTTTTGGCAGAGGTTAGAAAATTTTGTTACAGTTTTAATAGAAGGGAGCATTTGAATGGTGATTGGGAGGGAAAGAGTTTGCACAGTAGTGGTTTGTGCCTGTGGCCAGCTCTGGTAATTTTAGTCCTCCAGTTTTAAGTGTAGCTGTGTTCACCAGTGCTCTTTTTCCATTCCTGCCCTTCCACATTTTAAGATAAGCAAGCATTTGAGCAAAACTAAATAGATCAAAAGGTTTGGGAGTGTTGAAGTTCTCAGTGTTCTGCATAGCCATGACTCTCGGAAAAGGGAAGTGCTTGTACAGTTCCTCTGCCAACTTCTTTAAAACTTCTTGTTTTAAATAGACATCAGGATACACAGATCAGTTCTGCTGTGCTGTAGGAGATGTTATCTTTATCCATCAGTGACAGTTGCCTCAGGGATATGTTGTTTCCACTGTGGTGGGGCTAAAGGCAGTGTGTGTCTTCGTTCTTCCTCCACCCCCCTGCCCTTGTGTCATTCTAAATTGCACAGCAGGTTCATGTTGTCGAGCTGTCTACTTGCTTTGCCCTGGAGGATACTCCTGCATGTTTTGTGCCCAGCATTGTGGTTTCTTTAATGTTCTCCTATTTACTTTCTCTTTTTTTATTTACTGAACTTGCGTGTTTTGTTTGTGTTTGTGTTTTAATTCCCTGCCATGCTAGCTCCCCCTCTCTCCACCGGGGACGGCAGCTCAGTGCTTGAAGGACGGAGGCACAGTGAGAGCAAAACACAGACTGAGTCCATGCAGTCCCAGCTTTCTCTCTGTTTCTCAGCCAGTAAGTCCAGGGGTGCAGTGCTTCACAGCATCTTTTTCTCACCCCTTCCTCCACCCTTCTCATTTCTCCTTACCTAAGATTTTTCCTTTCCTCAAATTCCTTCCAAAATGTTGATTTTCCATTTTCAGTGTTCCAGAATAAAAAGAAATCATCTCCCTTCCTGCAAAATACCCTCCTTTTCACACTGAATTTTTCCAAACATTTCCTTCCCTTTCTGAAAAAAAAAAAAAAAAAAAAAAAAGAACCTCATCCTAGCTAATTTCATTCCCTTGCTTTCATCTGGGTGAGATGTGGAGTTCTCTGCAGAGACACTGCCTTTTGGGGTTTCCTTGGTCAAGTCACTGCATCTCTTAGTTTTCCTTGTGGTAAATGGGGTCAGTGGTGCAGGTCTGCTTATGGAGGGGATGCATGAGACTGAATTCAGTCTCACTTGTCAGAACTTCTGAGGACCTCAGACATGAATGGTGCTCGGAAGTACCAAAGGAACAAAAACCAATATTTTCAGACTACTTTAAGGTGCTTTCAGGCTGTGGCTCCTGAAAGACCCCAAAGCATTTTTTAATCTATTATCAAGTGTTTGAGTGAAAATCCTGGGATAATGGTGGCTCTGAAGAGCATTTGCCTGTCATGAGCTTTACCTTGTGTGTTTGCCTTTAGCTCAGTTAGCTGGTACCATAGTTAGTCTGTGAGTTATGGTAAGTTCTGTGTGATATCTCCTGAACTTGCTAGCTCTGTAGAGGAGCCTGTGGCTGAAAAACTCTGAAAATGCATATGAAAAAAACTATTAGGTTGGATAAAATCTAGGTGGAATTCTCAGCCTTTTTCCTGCACAGACATACTGTACTAGCTGCCTGACTATTTAAAACACTAGTAGAAGGAACTTTGGTGTGAGCTGGGAGCATCTGGAGTATTTGATTCTGCTCGGGTCAGTCTAAGAAGGAAGAACCAGGCATGCCCTCTTCCTCTCTCTTCCTGTTGTGTTTCCCTGGTTTTCTACACACAGCACCAGTATCTCAAATGATGCAGCAGTTGGAGCATCTCTGTTACTTGTTTTTGAAGTGGCTCAAAGGATGCCAGACTGCTGGTTTGTAAGGTGCAATTGGAAAGGTGTTTTGCCTAGCCAGAATGGAAGGGAAATGATCTCTTCTGAAGTCCTTTTTGCTGTGAGCTGTCCATCACTGCTCTCTTACTAATTCCTTCCTCTTGCTCATAGCAAGGCCCTGCTTGGTAGACTAAGGAGTGCCGAATCACTTCTCTGCCAAGTGGGTCAGTGTTCTCCCACTTCACTTCCCTCCAAGTTGAGATGTGCAGTGATTTGGATATTCCTGCTTTCTTTAACCCCATCTTGTACTTGCCCTTGTGCTGCTGTCACTATTCCGACCACTGTTTTAGGTCTCCCTCAAACTCCCTCCAGCACTGGTGTAATTCCTGCTGTGCTTTTTGCACCAGTGCCCGAGTGGCCCATGCCAAGCAGTGTCTGGCCCAAGTGATGTGACAGAGGCAGGAGAGCAGGTAGAAGTTATTGGGATGTGGATATGTCTGTGTGCTGACTGGGGCCGGGGCTGTGTGTGTCTGTACTTCTTTGTTGGATTTTATTTTACTTTCTGATTTTTGTCTGTTTATTATTTTAATGCTTACATTTGTTTTGCAGCTACACAGTCTTGTGAAGAGAAGCTCCATGCCTGGGACAGCCCAGGGCAGACATTGGAGTTAGAACGTGCTCGGTCGGAGCCTTTGCTAACTCCAGTAGTTCCCTTTGTACTTAACCGAGCACCGTGTAAGTTAGCAGCTGGGTAGCAGTAGCGGAATAGTGCAACTCATGCTAGTTACCCTAGATGTAAAGTTCCCTCTCTCTCCTCCCCTGCCCCTCACCCCGTCCGTCCGAGCCGGGCCGTGGCTGAGCGCTCCGAGCTGCCGCCACCGGTCCCGGCGGGGGCCGCGGCCGCAGGAGCCGGGTGCGGGAGCGGCGGCGGCCGCCGGGGGGCGCCAGGCGCAGGGGCGGGGAGCGGGGCCGCCCGCAGCCCGTCCCGCAGCCCGTCCCGCAGCCCGTCCCGCAGCCCGTCCCGCAGCCCGTCCCGCCCGCGGCCGCCGCTCCGCCCCGTGCCGCGGGGGAGACAGAGCCCGGCCCCGGCCCGGCCCCGGCCCCGGCCCCGGCCCCGGCCGCGAGCGGTGCTCGCTGAACGCGCCCGCAGCGCTCCCCGGCCGGCGGTGTAGCTGCTGTGGCGGGGCTGCCTCGCACAAAGCAGGGTGAAGCAGCCGGGGGGCATGGTCGGTGACCGTGTTGGTGCATGTCGCCTCCCGCTTGTGCCTCTGCCGTGCCAGTTTGGAGGACCCGCGGATTCAGCGGGAGCGGCAGGCGCGAATGCCATCCGCCTGGACATCCCGAGGCTCTCTGTCCTTCGGACAGACTGCTCACCTCCCGTGTGCCGGTTCCAGCTCGGGACATGTAGTGAGAGCCAGGAGACGAGCACAGTCTGATGGGATGGACTAGTGTTGAAGGACAGGCCAGATGTCCTTCACGCACCAAGGCACCTTGGAAAAGGATGCAAATTTCCTTAAGATGAGCCAGCACACCGTGACTTGGGACTGCAGACTCCCTCACTCATCCGAAATGCAGCCTTTCCCATGCACTCCATCTTCTGGACATTGATGGTGCATGGTTTGGAGGTCCAACAAGTAGACCTTCTTCATGTGAAATTAATCCCAGACAACTTGCTTGTAAGGACATTTTTCACAACAGATACAGCCCACTGTATCGTTTTGACCCATTCCCTGTGTAGATCTTTTCACATGTGGAAGTGTATACAGCCTGCATAGTAAAACCAGCCACCTTATTGTTATGAGCCAGATGTCCCCTATCTGAGGGGTTTCTGAGGCTGGCTCAGTAGTAAAATTCTCTTAACTGATTTCCAGAATGGGTACAGACATCTTTCATAGCTAGTGAGATTATCGTGTTGCTCTTTGGCTGCACTTACCAATGGCAGGATGACGTGCATGGGCAAGGGGGAGAGCAGTTCAGAGAAGCATCTTCTGGCATTTAGAATGGAATTCAGCTTCCCTGACTTGAACATCTAAAGGTCGTAGGTCGGATATAAACACCATCCCCCTAATCTAAGATGCCTATGTGAGACTTCCCAGAAGAACCAATTTGTTTCAGGGCCCAAAGGGAGAACAGTCAGGGGACTGGTTCCATTTCAGACGCCTATATTTTAGATGCTGAAGGGCACAAGAATGGCACTTTTAGTGGTAGAAATTGTATATTATCTGATAACATTGAAAAGAATGCTAGAGAACCTCTTAAATATCTGTATAATGTGCAGAAGAGTCTACCTACAGGTGTGGGGAAGGCTGAAGAGATGTAAGGTTGTGCATATAGGCTTAGGCATAGGTATGGTGCACATAGTAGTCATAGAATAGAATTGTGTTGTTTAACAGACCTAATTGAAACTTTGTAAATGTTACTAATTCTTGAGACCAGCACGGATGATGGAATGCTGCAGAGAGGAAGGGACCTGGGCAATCTGCTGTGGGGAGCCAAGAGAAGAGAGTGCAGAGGTGCTGGCCACATGGGGGCCAAACAACACTAGACAGACAGCCCTTGTCTTCATACATCTTGAAGTGCAGTGTGCTGGGCTGGCTTAACAGCAGTGCTGTCAGAGTGCTGTAAAGAATTGTGCCATAGGGACTGGCAGAAGCTAACTGCATGAGGAGCAGTGCACTCTCAGACATAGCTAGGACTTGCTCATCCAACCCGTCCATCCTGCTGCCGTCATCTTTCTAGCTTGCAGAAGCCATCCCTACATGTCCCAGTGGCTTGTTTGCAGCATTCACAATAGCTGAGGTATTGATGATGGTGATAGGCAGCTTGTTGGGAGACTCTTTCCAATTGGCTTGATCGATGTGGTCATTTGTATATGGCTACTGTGGTGAAGGTTTTCCACATCTTAAGCTGCCAGACAACTACTTTACATGGCCACTGCCATTCATTGGTCAGACTCCCCAGAAGCAGCTCTGGCTGTCATTCAGGAGACACCTCTGGTGCCTTAGACCTTTCTAGAAAAAATAAAAAAGGTCACTTTATTTCCTTTCTCCCTGCATTATGGGATCACCATTTCCCTTTCATACCACTGCCCCCCTACTGTCATGTGGATGACTGTCTTAGCTGCATATCTCCAGAATGCAGGGAGCAGCATCCTATGAGATCTAGACTAATGGTGCTCTACAAATTGCTTGTAGGAAGCACCCCCTAGCCTCATATTTCTACTGAACTCTTCAGCACAGCTAAATTGCTCTTTCTTCTTGTTCACAGTGCGTAAGCAAGAGATCATTAAGATAACAGAGCAGCTGATAGAGGCCATCAACAATGGAGATTTTGAGGCTTATACGTAAGTAGAGATGCTTTCTGACAGGTTGTTTATCAGTTTGTGTGCAAGTGATGCTCTGGCTCCTGGGTATGAGGAGCTGTCATGCAGTCAGGGATGGTAAAAGATTTTATCCTTCTTAGCCTATATCAGTTAGGAGTAAGAGATGGAGTAGTAGAGCTCTAAAGGAATATCAAGTCAGGTAGCAAAAAGCAACAGGAGCAGCAACAGGAAAATATCCTGGGTTTGTAAGAAAAGTACAGGGGAGGACAATGAGAAGAGCAGAAAGAGAATAAAAGGAAAGTCAATAACCTAGAAATTTATTTCATGTGAAATGCCATCTGGTTGGCTCCTTGAGTTACAGTAGGGCTGAGTCTTCAGGAACTTACTTCTTGGAGTAGGGAGGTGTAGTTAGGTGGACAGAGGGTGTCAGTCAAATGGCATACCAGCACTTCACTGTGTGAATAGCTCTTGGGATCAAATGCAAACTGTAAACCTGTGCTGCTTTTCTTTGCAGAAAAATCTGTGATCCTGGCTTGACCTCATTTGAACCTGAAGCACTGGGGAACCTGGTTGAAGGAATGGATTTCCATAAGTTTTACTTTGAAAACTGTGAGTGGGTAGATTTGGTAACTGCAACACCTTTCTCTCTACTCTTCCTTTGTTACATTTGTGGGGGAAAATTGGCCTTGTTTTTACTGGTTATCAGAATAAGCAGAAACTTGATTGTGCTTGGGTTATGATGCATTCATGAAAGCCAGCAGCCTTTCTGTCAAAAAGCCTGTTCAGCAGCAATTTCAATTCTAAACCCCACATCCCTTCACTCTAGGCCTACAATCTGCCAGGTGGAAATATTTTGTACCTGGCATGGACTGCAGGAGCTTTAAAAGTTTGAATCATTGTACTTTTTACTGACATGAACATGGAAAAAATGATCAGATTTTGGTGGAAGCAAGATGTATGTTTGGGGTAAACATACGCAATGGTCAGGCATAAAAATGCTTTTGATTTGAGTTTCCCTGGATGGTTCAGATCTCTAACACCTAATGAAAATTTTACATAGGTATAAGGGTCACCTTGTCAGCCTGGGGCAGGAAGGAGTTAGGAGAAATGCTATCATTTATACTATGGGATTTGTCTCCCTTCCTGGATGTCTCCACAGGATGAGATAATTGAAATTTAAATCCTGAGCTGTTCAATCTGTTTTATTTTGGGGGTTAGGTCAAGGTCCTTAGTTTGGGCAATATCTAGTTTTCTAAGTATGCAGAGACTTTGTCTCTCTCAACAGCCTATTATGGAGTGATTTTAACACTTCTCTGAGGTTTGTTTATATTTAATGCTGTCCTAGCTTAAAGATCTCCTGATTACTGACTCCTTTGCAATGATATTCTGTAAGTGAAATAACTGAAGACACAGCAGCAGAGGAAGTGGGGGCAAAGGGGTCAGGGGATTCATGGCAGTAAGTGTGCAGTTCCTAAGGAGAACAACAGGTGATAGGGGTAAGAATTGCTTGGATTTTGCCTGAAAAATTACAGGAGCAATTTTTGTGGTATTCCAGAATCCAGTGACAGGTGAGTAGAATATAGAAGAGGTTGGAGAATGTGGGACGCTGTTCCTTCTTAGTTGTAAAATGAACCTGATGGTTTTGCATGTCCTGCCAGTACTGTCGAAGAACAGCAAGCCAATCCACACGACCATCCTGAACCCCCATGTCCACGTCATCGGGGAGGACGCCGCCTGCATCGCGTACATCCGCCTGACGCAGTACATCGACGGCCAAGGCCGGCCCCGCACCACGCAGTCGGAGGAGACCCGTGTCTGGCACCGCCGAGATGGCAAGTGGCTCAATGTCCACTACCACTGCTCTGGAGCTCCTGCAGCACCTCTCCAGTGAGGATCAAATACGGGTATGGATTCTCAGGGAAGGAGTACATCACACGCTCAGCTGAGACTGCTGTATGTGGGAATTCAGCATTCAAGGTTGCTTAGCTGGCTGTGAGAGAACCATATTTAGTTGTCTGTAGGGCTGAAAACTTCAGCTTGTAGATGGTGTTTCTTTAAGTCCTGTCTCTGGAATCAGTAGGGTTATCTGCCACTCCTGACAAAGAGTCATGTGCCAGACAGCTGTTCCTGGGCATAGGTACCCTTGTAGCAGCTGTGCTTCCTCCCAGGTGCTCAGGTCTGTGCTTGGACAAACAGCTAATCTGGAGCAGAGAGGAAGAGTATCTCATGCTGTGCACAGGTTGGCCCTTTTACATCTACCTTTCCATGCTGGGGGTCATTTCAGAGGACTTTTTTGATGATTATGTCATCTTCTAGAAAGGATATTGTAGAATCCATACAGAATAATTTCTGTGCCATAAGGGATAAGGGTTTATTCATATAAATTTTACCACTGATTTTCTGATAAGCAAAAGCTATTTAATATACCACGTTGAGAAAACCCAGGGGAAAAGAATCTAAACAAATAGTAATATCAGAGGATTTAAAATATCCCCCAATTAACTTGCCACAGTTCATAATTTGAAGAAACTTTGACTCTAAAATATGTCTTGATGAAATTATTTTTGCTTGCTCCTGAAGGACATCAGATCCATTTACTTTTTCAGCATTAAGGCATTCTGGTTTATTGCCTTGATGATCTCTTTTAATTAGATGTACAAAGTCTTTCTGCATCCTTTTGGTTTATGCTGAAATATACACTACATTCATTTTATAACCCTAAGTTTCCTAATCTTAGGACTTTTTTACTAAGTATTTTCTATTTAAGGGCAAACACAATACATATTTACAACTAGGAGGCAATCTTTTTCTAATGTGGTCATTTAAGGATGAACCATTCAAGTATAGTTGCTACTTGAGTCCTAGTTCTGTGAACAACTTGGTACTAAGCCAAGAGCAGTTTGTAGTCATGTGTTGTGAGGTATTCAACCCTACTGAAGGCACTGGGAAGGAATGTGAACTATCACAAGCAAGCTGCAGAGGTCACAGATGGAATTTGAAAAGCAGAAGCCAGTTGGGGGCACCAGAAGCAGGGAAGCTTCCAAGGGAGCTGGAAAATCAGCTGAATTTCCAGGGAGTAAGGCAGTGAGAAGGAAAAAGCCTTTGCAGGAAAACAAGAAAAAACTTGGATCAGATTTCATCACAGAAATGTTGAGGGAGACATCTGTCCTGGATTTGGACGTTTGTCCAAAAAAAGATGCAGAAGAAATTATTAAATTAAAGATCAGTATGGCTCAGTGGCTATGCCTAGGACTTCTGAGGAAATTTAGGAATGGAAAGTCTGCTGCAGAAGAGGTATGTTTCTTGGCTGTGGAAATGCTGAAGCCCTCCAAAAGTATGTGCTGGAGGGTTTCTGAAAACTGCAGAGCAGAAGGTATTTCCAAACCACAAAATGTTGGTTAAAACAATATTTAAAAATACCCTGTAAACTAATAGAATTTGAAGTATTTGCATGCATTTCTGGGTTCTGAAGGAGGTATACCCACAAGCAATTACAAATGGGGTCAGTGTGGGCAGCCCCCATCTGAATGCACTGAATCATTTTGGAGTCATGTTATCCCATGTGCAGTGAAAGCTAAGGCTGAAGAATGAATGAGGTGAGTAAGAATGCTTAAATAGAAATTAGTGGTTTCTTCTCACCTGGAAGGCAGAGTTCAGTTCTGGGTAAATCATCTCAAAAGGAAACTGCAGCCAGAAAAGAAGTTTGATATTAATCAGAGGACTTCTGTGTAAGGAGAGAGTAGGAACCAAGAAGGGAGAAGACTTATAAGGGAGATTCTGCAAAGATTTGCAAACTAAGAAATGGCAGAAAGAAGGGTTTGGCTGTACTTTCATGACAGGATAAAGTAAACAGACATTAAAAAACCCCAGACTTAAAACTGCTCAAAATAAATCCAGTAATTTGGCACCTGAGGGTTAACTAGGAAGGGCCTTTGCTAAAAGCAGTCACTAGGGCTACAATTTTACAAAACTGCAGAGAAGTTCATTTGTTTAAATATTCAGTAAGTTCAGAGACAAAATTACTGAAGATTTGAAAAATAAAAACCCTAAGAAAAATATAATTATCTTTCAGTTCAAGGCAAAAGCCAATGGAAAGTGAAGGAGAAAATGTTCCTTAGGACCAGAGCCTTTGAGCACTCCTTAGGAAACTTCTTCAGCTTCTCTGTCATGGCTGTAAGAGGGTGGGCTCAGGGCTGCTCCAAAGCAGCATGTAATACATTTTAGCAATTAGTTAATTTTCACTGGCACTCTCAGCCACCTGGAAGGGGAATTGAGTGCCTCTTACCTTTAGAGGTCTCCTCATGAGCCCCAGTTTGTCTTGTGTTAGGGGTTTCTACCTACCCTAAATAATTAACCTGTAGAAAACATGTTTTTTTTAATTGTGTACAGCTAATGTATGGCTTTATTTCCTTCCATCTTCCATCCTGTTCTCCCCTCTCCTTTCTGGGTGGACACTACCTCTTCCTGACTACAGCAACTTGTGGAGATACTCAGCTGGAGGGCAATATCTTCCTAGCAAGCAGCTCTGGAGTGCCTGAGTGACAGCAACGGTCATGTCTGTTTTGACATTAAAAAAATAAATACAAATTACAAACAGGCAGCAGCCAAATGCACGAAACCCTGCATGCATCTGATGCTCCGGGCACTGCCTTTCTGTTGTTTTCCATGGATCCATCGTGTCTGTTTCTGCTGTACGAAGGTGTTTTTAAATCTAAAAAAAAAGACATGTTGTTTGTATAAAATAATAAAAAAACAGGAATAATGCTAAATAAATGACAGATTATCCAACATGCCCCCTCCCCCAGGGCTAAGAAAGTGGCAGCAGCCGGAACATCTTTCAGAAATGAAGTGAGGGGGAAAGCAAAAGTGAAGGAGAGAAAGAGAGAGGGAGAGCAAGAAAGGCGGCAGCTTGAACAGCGGACGGCTGAACTGTGCTCTGCAAAGCGATGGTGGAAGTTAATACCACATTCGGGCTGTGCTGCAGCTACAGTCGGTGAGAGGTGGCAAGGAGACCCCAGAGGAGCCAGTGTGAAGACTGGGGTTCAAGAGAGAGGAGGTGCTTCTCTTCCTGTTGCCCAGCAGTCTGACTTCAGCCTGTTTCTTCTTCGATTTCTGCAGAGCAAGAACGCTATGGAGACCTGGTTGCTCGGCTGCTGGATCCCAAAACAGACTTTTCTTTTTTTTTTCTTTTTTTTTTTTAAGAAATAAAACAAAATGGAATGCTGATTTAAAACTAAAGATGGAAGTAGGGATTTAAAAATGGGTTTAAGTAACCCATTTTTAACCCAATTAATTAACTTGAATAGAAGCTCGCTCTTTAGTGATACTGGTTTTAGAAACAGCCACTACCTGGAAAAACATGGAATTTTGAAGCCAGCTTATTTAATTTAATAAAACAAAAAAACATTTCATTAAGAGCAGAGATTTTAGAGGAAGAGGGTATTTGTATGGGATTTTCTATTTTTTTTCTTTTTAGTAGCATAGTTGGGATCCACAGTGCTGCAGAACACATGTTCCTTAGGAAGCAGACAAAAACCTTAGTGTTATGTTCTTCATGAAAACTTGCACATACACTCCTATATGAGGCATAAATAGCGTGTGTTTTTTATACTGAAATATATGCACCCGTAGAATTAAAGGGGTTACCTGGCCTCCTGTATGATTTGTTGGTCTCCAGTAAAATAGCAGTGGGAGCCAGCAGCCCCAGCCAGGTGCTTCTCCCCACCACTAACCCATCTGATGTTTGTAAGTGTCATGTTTCCTAGTGTTTATTTGGGTAATTTTTCTATTTTTTACCGTGATGTCGTAACACAGAAAGCTATCAGAGCAGAACCTCAAAAGCTGTAGCTGAAGGAATCCAGGCCACCCCCACCCCGTGTTGCCTCTGGGTGTTAGAGGATACCTCATGAAGCAGAGGGGAAAGGGAATGATCACCTGATCTGATGTTCGTCCTTTGGGCCAATTCATCTTCCTTTCTTTTCTTTGCTGCAAAAGCATTTCAGTTCCTTTATTCATTGGGTGGGAGAGATGGAAGTGTTTTGTTGACCTTACCAAGGAGGGAGACTAGCCCCAAGAAGAAAATGGCCTTTCTGGCAGACCTGATGGGATTTGTCCTGACCAAGGGAAAGGCATCACTTGCAGAAGTTGGAATGGGCTTTTACATGAATTTATCTACCCCTAATAATTTTTGGATCTCTAGAGAGAGTTAAAATGATTTCCATGACAGCATATTAAGTGTGTGGCAATCTTTTAGCAGACTATAGAAGAAAAGAAAGACAATTTGGAATTTTAATTCTTATTCAATAAAATGCAGAAAATAAAAGCTGTTGCACAAAGTGGAGCTGTCACTTTGCAGCAGATAGCGCTCTGCTCCCTTTATTGGAGAGGTGCTACCCCATACCAGGGTTAGATCAGCTAACCACTCGTGAAGGAAAAGGTTTATTTGAGCAAACACCCTTTTCTTCCTCCCTCTGCTATCCCAGGGGAGGGGTGAGGAGGGGATTGAATCCATGGTGGGGCAAACACTAGATTTTATTTCAAAACATTTTAAAGACAGTGACTGAAGTGGAAAAGTAAAAAGCCTTGATACTTCATTCAGAAAAAATTTTAAGCCACAAAGAGAGCAAACAGATTACAGTTATGCCACTTAAAAAGATAAATACGAAACATTATGCATGCCTTCTTTTGGTCTGATCTTCCTTGTCTCTTTACCTGATAATTATTAATAGTTAAAAAAAAGATCCCTCTATATTAAGTATATGCATCTTTCAGAGAAAATTTTTAAAGAACAGAACTGTTGGGTTTTTTGTTTTTGCACAGTCTTGGAGACAAACTCTTTTGGATTTTTTTTTTGTTTTGTTTCCTTTTAAGTTAATGAGAACCGTAGCTTGGTATGGCCATTATCAAACACAGCTGTACACCTTTAGCATTCTTAATGTTCTCTTATGGGGCTAATGTAAGCATCTATATAATATATATTATAAATATCACATTTTAAACAGGAAATGGAAGGCATTTGATGCAGAATTTTTGCATGATATAGAAATAATTAAAGTTAGCTAGTGTTTGTTTGTTTGGTCTGAATGTTGGTAGAACCTTCATAGCTTTGTTACAATGAAACCTTGAACTGAAGATATTTAATAAAATAACATTTAAACCGTGTAAAATTTGGAGTGTCACATTATTCTCCTGAGCAATAGGAAATTGGTACTTCTGGGATAGGAATCAATTGACAGAGGAGGTTTTTTTTTCCTTTGTGTCATTTGAAAATGTAATGTTTAAAAAGTTAAGTGGTGCCATACCTAAAAGGGGGGAGGGGAGAATACTAGCATTAAAAACAAAAAGATGACAGAACCTGTTAAAATTACCTTTATGGCATTTTACTGACAGACCAGGGATAATAAAGAAATTCTGCTTTTGTTCCCAATAGCCTGATCCTTGGCAAATCTATGCTATTACTTCTTTTCCTGGTCTTTGTTTTCCTCACCAATATTTAAGCTGCTTCTTGTGGGAGAAGCTATCTTGCTATTTGTTTTGCCTGGTGTAAACATGCTGATCTCAAGTTGTGTGACAGTTATTTGTCAACTGGCGTATTTTGTGTCCTAGCTGGGATGCTCCTGCAGAGGCACAGAACTTGTCAGGTCTAGCAGCATAAGCATCATTTCTTAAGTTAAAAGTTAGTTGAATTTAACTTGTTTTGCTTTTATACTGCCTCTTGTTGTTAGCATTTTACGTATGCCCCATTAGGCAGGCTTTGTTCTGCTCAGGCCTTCGCTGCTTTGCCGTTTGGCTGCTATCTCCCACCTTGCAGAGCTCAGCTGCTCAGGAGGGCAGGTGGCTGAGCCGGGAGGCTGCAGCAGGCGCTGCCCTCACCTCTCTGAGCCCCTGCCCCCGCGGCCGTGTGGGCCAGAGACGGCACAGGCTTCTCCGCGGCTGTGCCGCCCACTGGCCTTGTGTCTGGCACAGTTTTGGCACGGGCTGCAGCAAAGGGGCTCTAGCCAGCACGTAGCCCCTCCATTTAGCGGGCCTGGCTGGCCTCCACTGCCCTGAGCTCTTCCCAGGTGTGTCTGGGAAGTGCGGCAGAGGGGAGGGGGTGGCTTTGCCTGCTCACTGAAAGCGAGTTCATTGTGCTTAATCCCCTTCACCTGCAGCAGTTACCCAGTCAATAGGTGTCAGCTGTCGCTGCTTAGAGAGATGATTGCTTTTGCTGCCTGGTGAAACAGGAGGGGGAAATCGTCCTTAGTGTTTAAAGGGAGAAGGTAAGAGTTTGATCGTCCGTATTACTGGGAGTAAAGGCAACCTGTTCGTGCCCAGAAGAAATGGCTCCTGCTATTTCGGGAGCAAAGAGACGTTCTGCTCTCATTTCTGACACGAGGTAGGAGCATTCATCAGGTAAGGTTTCTGCTGAAGCAGTTAATCCTGTCTTAATGATCTTTGAAGATATGTTGCAGTATGAGCTGATAAACACTAGAAGGTACTCATAAAATTAGTTGTGATATCCCATGTTCTTAGTAACTCTTTTAACCACGAAAAGAGTAATTTAAACTCCTGTTGAAAGCGAAATAGTCAGACTAACACTCAGGTCAAGAATATTTCTTGTAGTATATATATGGGGCCTGTTTTATGTCTTACATTTTAGCTGACAGCAAGGACTGGGAATGGTACTTCCCTGCATTGTAATAGCTGCAGTATTGAGCTACCAAACAGGGATATTCCCAGAACCTTACTTTCCAGTATGCTATAGTTATTTAAAATCTGTTCATCCTATTAGATGAAGTTTTGCCATCTTCCTACCAAAGACAAGTGTCTGAGCATGGTTTTTGAAATTCCCTTCCAATTTTTGCACATACATGATTGTATACATAGGTGGATTACTCTGTGGGAGACCTGTAATTGATGGTAGCTTTTATTTATGCCCAAGTAGATTTCCTTTTAAACTAAGATTACTTTGCTCTCACTTGCTGGGCTAGTGGCACAAAGGATGCTCCTATGCTTTTAGTATCTATGAGGTGTGGGGAGAAGCATGGGCAGAACTGGACCCTGAATGTCAATATCCTTTCCATTTTATTATGAAAATTGTTACCTCTTACTTATGTGTAATTGATAAGATAGCAAAACAAACAGCATTTGACTAATGATTGGATTTGTGATCTGGTTTGGGGTTTGCTGTGGCTTTGCAGGGTGACTGCAGATAAGCCAGCTGTGTGCTCTGTGCTTCAGCTTTCCCCGTTTGTACATGCAGATGATAAGCCTGACCTCTGTAGAAACTGATGTAAGGGACTGATGAACAGTGCTGCAGAGAAGCTAAGGTGGTATTGCTGCTACACATCACAGATGATTTTTTTTGCCTGAGAATTTGAAGGTTTGGGACTGCAGATTAATGCACCTGGAATGCTTGGTTATTTGGGTTTGTTTTATGTTTATTTACGAGTAGAGAAGGGTGATCCTTTGGGGGCACTTAAAGCAGCTTGAATGGAGGATTATGAATTTTTCCCTTGAGATCCTTAGTGCCTGAGAAGGACTCACCTGCCAGAATGTGCTCTTTGCCTGCTGATAAGGAATAGGAATTTACTGGTTGGTGTGTAGCACTCTAAATAATTTTAAGCCAATTTCTTATGTACTTAATAAGTATTAGAAAACAAATATGTTTGTAGTTTTTAAGGCAGACTGGCTACAAGGAAAGGATGGATATCATTAAGTTAATAAAATCTCATTCTGAAAGTTTCTTGTGATACAGGAGGGTCTTCTAAAGCAGGTGGATGTGCCTAATTTGTTGCAATTTATATAGTTTAACCATAATTATCAATGAATGGATGGGCAGGATGACATTTATTCACAGAAAACCATTTTGTTAATGTATCATAAGACTGCATGTTGGCAGACTTGGGTTTTGGCAGTATTTGCAATGAAATACTGTCTCATCATGGTTTATTTCTCCTTCACGCTTCTGTGGGAAAGAGTAGTGCTCATACCAAGAGAGGACGGCCTGCAAAAATGGCACCAGGGTTCAGCTTCAGAGGCTTGTTTACATTGGAATGTGCTATAAGTCACATCAGTAGTCGGAGCAGTGCTACTGCCGTATGGTTGTTCCTGTTCCAGAAAGCCTTTGTTTGTTTGTTTATTTTGAACTAGACATGTAGCAAGAAACAAACTGAAAAAATTACTTATACAAAAAATATATATGTTCTATTAAAGTGACATTTGAAATTCATTACTTCAGATTTAGCATATTTTTCTTGTATAAAAAAGGCCCAAACTTGGCACAGATAGTCTTAAATGTTTTTATGAATTGTAAACAGATTTCAGTCTTGTTCATTCCAAAACAGTATTAATGCTGACATTTTTTTATATATGGTAAGTTAGCAAGTTTTAACACTTTCTAATCTGTTACAATATCAATAAAAATCTTCCATACCTATTACAAAGACTCTATTGAGCCCCAACAGAAACAGCAAGACATTTATTCTACTTTGACTTTCCCTTTGGGAAGAAACAGGCCTGAGCCATTAAATGGAACATCCAGGGAAAGATGGTTTATGTGACCTTAAGAAAGAGAAATTGCTTCAGTGAAGTGCAATGTTACCAGGGATAGCACATGCTAAGTGAGGTAGGCACAGAGCAATGTCATAACCTGGAAGACGGGCGTCATAGAGCCAAGCACTCAGAGTGGTTTGGAGTGTGAGGAAGAGAGTGGAGGTGCAAGATGGGTTGAAAGTGTCTTGCAAGTGAGTAGTGGAAGTTACATAGAGGTAGCTAGAAAGGCAGGGAGGACAGTGGGATGGAGAGTTGTTTTGTGGTGAAATGAGAAGGAACGCGGGTGAATTCTGTGCTGGTGGTTTGAGGAGGGTTTGGAGAGATGGGGCATATTTTGGGGTAGTTTCTTCCATAGCACATTTAACTAGAGTTTTAAGCTGATAGTCTTGCACCTGTATAGCAAACTATAGTGTACAATATACCCTCCTGTCACAGATTTCCTTCCCTCACTGTGACTGAGATAGGTTGGACTGAGGAAGAAAAATAATTTTAATTTTTTTTTACCAGACTATCAATTTGTACTTTGAAATGGTAAATCCCATTTCACAGAATGTAGTACTGGATGATAAATGCTACAAGCACATGACACAGATTTCTGAGCTGCCACATAGTGCCTCTGTTGGCTCAGATTTGATCAGATGTTTTGTAAAGTGCAAGGTTTGTGGTAGACTGGGCATCACCTGTTGCTGCCCTGCTAGCTTTGGGACAGCTGCAGGCAGGGGGACGATATTAATCTGATACAAGCACTGTGGCACGTGTTTGGATTAACTCAGCAGAAATGCAATCATGTGTTAAAATATGTGCTGCTGGGTGTTTTGGCAGCACAGACCTGTGCAATGGGACTGCAGGTGGTGGGAGCAGCTGCCTCATCCACCTCTGCTGAGGGGGGGTGCTGTCAGCCAGAGGCAGAACAGGCTTTTGATGCGTGCTAAGATATGATTGCTCATAGCTTAGTCTGCTTTTCTTCAGTTATTTGATTCACCTGCTAACATGGGCTTAACAGGATTGCAGAAGTCTGGTCAGTGCTTCAGGTGCAAATTGATTAGCTGAAGATTAAAAACCCTCTATAACTGTGTCCATAAACCATGACTTTTCAGCTTTTTAAATTTTTCAGTAGAGGAGCAGGTTTCTGTACGGCAAATCTACATATTGCATTGCCTTTTTGAGGATTTTCTGAGAGTTATTCACAAGTTTCCAGCAATCCTCCAACAGCAGGATGGGAAGCAGTATTCTGCCAACATGAGGCCTTATTCCCTGAGCACCTGCTTTCCCTTTGCTTTCCCTTGTCTTCTGTCACTTTTGACTGCTCCAGGTGCCAGTCGTGTTAACCTGACCCAAATGTTCACTCTCTGCAGTGCGGTGGGTTCTTTCTCCACAGCAGATCCAAAAGCTGTGTAATAGCACTCCTGGACTACTGTCCACTCCTCCAGCCTCCCGAGAATGTTTCTGTGATGTGGCTTCACATCCCATTCTGGCTTCCTACTACAATTTCCTCCACCTCTTTAACGTAGCAAATTGCACCGTGCATGTTTGTGTTTCTCGGGCGGCTGCTGCCGGCGATGTCACAGCAGTGTCAATCCCTACCTACTGCTTTCCTGGGCATCCCACGCCCTCTGCGCTGCCGGGAGCGCGGCGGCCGCGACCGTACCGGGCAGCACCGGCCCACGGCGGCGCCGCCGGTCCCCGCGGCCGCGGGGAAGCCCCCGCCGCGTGTTTGAGCGCGGGCCGCCGGGCCGGGCCGCGGGACCCCGGGCCGGGCCGCGGGACCCCGGGCCGGGCCGCGGGCCGCCGGGCCGAGCCCCCCGGCGCGCTCCCGGCGGGCGGGGCCCCGCGCCCCTCCCTCGCTCCGTCCCTCCCTCCCTCCCTCCCTCCCCGCGGAAGATGGCGGCCGGGCGGCGCGGCGGCGGCGGCTCCCCCAGCGGCCGGACGGACGCGCAGCGCCCCGGAGCCGGCGGGCCGCGACCGGCCTGAGCGCTGCTCGCGGCGCCGGGGGACGCCCGTCCGCCGTCCCTCCGGGACCCGTGCCCTGCCCGCTCGGCGGGGGCTCCTTGCGGCAGGTGAGGTGGAGGACGAGGAGGGCAGCGCGGTGGTGGCGGCCCAGCCCGGTCCGGCTCGGAGGGCGGCGGGGCTGAGCGAGCGGCGCCGGCGGGGCCGGGGGAAGTTGTGCCGGCCGGGGGCGATGGTCACGGGTGGGGGCGGTCTGCGAGGGGCGGCCGGAGCGTGGGAGGAGGCGGGGGGGCCGGGCCGGGGCGGGCGGTGCGGAGGGCGCTGCCCCCCGCCCCGGAGCCACCTGTGCGGCCGGGGGACCCCGCCGGGAGCGCTCTCCGGGGGACCCCGTGCCCCAGCACGGAGCTCCGTTGCCGGCCGTGCCCGGGGCCGAAGGTTTCGCAGCCCTGCCCGGCTGCTTTTGTCGGATGCTGGGCCCCCGACACGCGGCTGGGAGCGGCAGCCCCTGCCCCATCGCGTGGCTGCCGCCCCTCGGAGCCCCCTGTGCTCCGGCCGCCGGCGGGGAGCGGGGTCCTGGGCAGGAGCTGCGCTCCCGGCCTCACTCCAGCTTTGTTTACCCCACGGCGTCGTGTTGAGGGCGGCGAGGTTGCCGAGTACGGCGGGACCGGCGCCCAAGTAGTCGGCATGCAGCGGGGCAGGGGATGCTCCTGTCCCCGTGGCGAGGCTGCGGCTGCACTGCCCGTGCTGCACACGCTGCTCTCTGGGGGCTGCGCTCAGAGCAGGCCAGCCGTGGGTACAGTTGTGGTATTATAAAGACACAACAAAAATTACATAGAGAAAGCCTAATGGAACGTGAGCAATCGTTCCTGTAGTATTTCCCATCATATTTTAGTTGCTAAAACATTTTTGCAGAGGTAAATTGATAAATAAAAGCACGAGCCGTCCCTGTTTGCTTATGCAAGAGTGAGTAAACTGTGTTGCCTGAATTAGAAGTGAGCAAATGTCAGACCTCTGAATTCAGCCACAAGTTACGTTACTCCACACTGGGATCCTTTGTGACCAATTTTGCCAAGGAAATATTCAGAGTTGTTAATTGTATGTGCATTTCTCATTAGGAAATGTAACTTTGTCCTTTGTGGCAGAGGCAAACTAGAAACTTCTGATGAATTGTTCAGGTTATGTGCAGTCAATTATCTTTGGTAATTGGGCTGGGCAATTTTGGATTATGGCAGTATGGACGGACACATCATGTACAAAAACACCCGAAGACCCAGAAAAGATTAGAAGCTTAGTTAGTATCAGCCCCAAGAGTTCATTGGCCTGGGTGCCTACACGTGCTGCTATTGCCCATGTGAGCTGGCTCTGCACCTGGAGAGTGATCCCAAAGCGAAGCCCTGTAGAGCCGCTCCACAAAGACACCTGAGGCGCTGGTCCACAGTGGGATTATGCAGTGTTTCTTCATTGGGCCTCTCAGTGCAGCTGTTTTCATGGCACTGAGATCACTGATCTGCTGACAGAATGGACATAGAAAGGCATTTTAGTTTGTTCTTCACCCTGAACAAAAGTGATTGTAGTGTGTTGAGATTATTGGTTCCAAAAACAGCCAGACTCCAGTAGACCAGTTTTGAGCCAGTGGAAAATCTCTGTGCTTACGTCTGGCAACCAGCAGAAAATGGTCTAAAAACTTTCTGCTGTCAGCAGCAGTGAACAAGTACATATCTCTTACAGTTATTATCTTGTTCAATTGCTGCTGCTTAAATTTTTCTTTCTTATCCCAAATTCCTCTCTTTCTTTGTTCTTCCCTTTTAGTTTTTGTTCTCAGCTAAGCACATGGTAGTGTTTTCCTTGTTGCTTCTTGAACATGGTTTTGCAATGGGTCTTCCTTTCTTTCATTATTTCTTCAGTCTTTGTAAAACTGCATTTTTGTGTGTATATATGAACTATGAAGAGCTGGAATGTTCAAAAAAAAGGTACAGCTCAGAATGAGCTGAGAGCAAGGACACAGAGCAGGAGTAGTGATACATCTGTCCATAGCAAATTTTTTGCTCCAGTTGCAGAAATGACTTTTGCTTTTGGGTATGGGTTCTCAGACTGGATGTCAGAATGGAGAGTGGGGGCCAATCTGGCAGCAAAATGAGATTGTGATACAGAAAAATTGAGAGTCAGTGTTTTGAGGTATGGTATAATATGTGCAATTGTTTATCAGGATGTGAGTGTGTGCCTGGGCGAGCTGTGTCTCCAGCAGCATCTTGTATCTGCTGCATAAAGCATGTTTCACTGTTGTGCCTAACCTTCAGTCTGATCTGCATCAGAATTCATGTAGGGGCCTGGTAAATATAGCTTGAGCCTACTTTTGTATTTACATTTGTAATTCCATGTTTGGGTTTTTTTTTTTTAATGGGAGAAGGGGAAATAACCAAATGCAGCTAAGATTTCAATGTGTCCTGAACCACAGCCTGTCTCCCCATCACTGAGCCTTGTTTCAGAGGACTGAATGCCCGTCTCAGATCTCTCCATGGTATATCTGGAGTATGTGGTGATTCTCTGAGCAGAGCTGCACAGATAAGATAAGCCATTTCATTTTAATTGGCAGAGTTGTTTACACATGATCTCTTGCTCATTTTCCTCTTTTAAAGGAATGCATATCCATCCCTGATTACAGCTCAGGTCAAAATCCCTCAGCACTCATAGCAAATCTCCTTTAATTGGTCTCATTTAGCTCTCATAAGGTTGTGTTTTAATTCTCGCTCTTCTGAATCCTTTTCCCCAATCTGTAATGTAATTTATTACAGGATATTTTATAGGCAAGGGAGCAGCCTCTGGCTGTCAGCAACCTTTGCAGTGTATCAAGTTTCCAGCTCAACAGGCAGCTGCAGTGGAGTTTGTGGGTGTAAGGCAGTGATGCTGCAGCAGCAGCACACAGTCAGTGGTGGCGGCACTGGGCATGAGTGCAGGGTTTGTCCTGGATTCTGGAGATAATTGGGATGAATGCTCCTGTTTGCTCTCTCTGCTTCTCTAGTCTTATTCTTGCTTTGCTGATGCAGGGGTCTTTGAGTTCAATTTTTTCCTTTCTAGCTGTCTTTCCAATCTCTTTGTTTCAAGGCAAATACATCCAAGTTGCTGCTGTTTTCTGATGACAGGCTTTGAGCAGCACAGGAGTGGTGAAAGGCAAGTACTGGGAACATATTTTTAGAAGGCCCAAAGCAATATTAGCTGTATTTAGAAAATTACCTGTGACTTTGCTGAACACAGTTGCTTTGGTTAATTGAAGATAATGCAAAGAGGTGAAACTCTGTATTTTGTTATACCTGCGCTGAGGCACTTCACCTCTGGCCTGTAACAGCACAGTCTGTAGGCACCACGTGCTGTGCAGCTCCTGCCTGATTGCTGGCTGCTGTGACATCAGCTCTGAAAGTCTCAAAGTCTGGCTTTTTTCTCTTTTTGAGCTGTACCCTCTGCTTTTACGCTGGCAGTTTTCCCACTACAGTAAAATCAGAAGGGACCATGTGCCTCTCCTTCAGCTGTTGGAGATGGCAGACTGTATGGTGCATCAGTGAAGGTACAGACAGACCTTTTGCTTTGCTGCTCCTGCTTGTGGAAGCAGGAATCTCCAGTAGAGCTGTGGAGCACACTTATGTCTTAAATCACCACTGAAAGATTTAGTGGAGTGGACAGATGAGAGCCCTACCTCTTCTTCCTGCATAATGATTTTTGAAGGTCTTTGTCCTCTGGCA
Source organism: Anomalospiza imberbis (assembly GCF_031753505.1). Lineage (NCBI taxonomy): Eukaryota > Metazoa > Chordata > Aves > Passeriformes > Viduidae > Anomalospiza > Anomalospiza imberbis. The sequence goes on from NC_089688.1 coordinate 15,012,996, forward strand.
GTTGCTGTTTGGGGACTGTTTTTCGATATAGACCCATATCCTGAAAGGAAATTATATAGATCACTAGACTCAGTCCATATGTGCTCTGTTAAAAATGCAGTAGTACTCTCTAGACATGAGTGATGAATTAATCTTCTGCACCAGGAAGCTACCCTCCATCACATTCTTGCCTGCTCTAATATTTTTTAGTAAGCTAACTGATTTAGCAGTGAATGTGAGGGTTTTGGTGAGATTGTAAGTGCAGTTTGAACCTTCTCAAAATATTTGTGGCTTATGCTGGGCAGTGTAATGAGATCTGTTTTCACAGAAGTGGGATTTGCTGTTTGCTTGTTTTCTAAAGCTGCCCAAATTCTTCAAACAAGGAGAAGGGATGGTCACACCTTCTCTCTATATAGACTCAGCCTGCTTTTAAGTTTGTTAAGGAAAATAAATAGTGCACAAAAAAAAAAAAATGAACAGCTTAATGCAGCACTCTACTTATGTACTAGCAGCACCAAGAAGGTGTTTGGAAATACCTGTCTCTTCCAAATGTGTTTGTAGCTGTGTGTAACCACAGCTGTTCTTCCTGCTGGGGTTGCAGATGTGGAGTATCAACAGTGCTTGCAGCTCTTCTCAGGCTGAAATGTTACCACCTTAACTTACTCTGTGATAGTGCCTTCTTCTTCATATTTTTTCTCCAAAATCAAAGGAGGTAGAAGAAGGAGAGATACATTTTGTACTTTGCTTAGTCTACAGGCTTGTGCAGGTCCTAGTGCTGGTAGTCCCTGTGCTTTGGGTGTCTCACTCTGCACTTTACAGCATTTTGTCACATTTTGAATGTGGAATGGAAGTGAGGGAGTGTGGGATACAGTTGTACTGCACTAGTACAGTAGCTCACAAGAGGAGGATGCCTCCTCAGGGAGGGTTTCCACGGTGGAGGAGAGAGTTGGTCATAAAGCTGCATGTGTTAGATGGCATACCAGGAAGTCGTAGCCCTCTCCAGAGCCAGGGATCACTGCTGATTTTATTTATTGATGTATGTGTTTTCTCTGTATTCAGTTGTTGGATTGGGAGCTGGGTTGGCATAACTGATGGAAGAGGGAAGGAGTAAAGAGGGACAGCAAAATGACAATTTTATCCCTGCTTAATCTCTTTTTGCAGTTGTGGTCTGCCATCTGGTCAGTCTCTTTGAAAGCATACAACCCTGTCCTTACTCTTCCCTTTGTCTCTCCAGTCTTCTACATCCTTCAGTTCTGCGTTAGGAGCTCTCCAAGAATATTACACTCCTCTGAGCGGTTTGTTTTGGGAGGCTCCTGTGTCAGGACCATTAGATTAGGTGGTGGAGCAACTTGTTTTCCTTTGATTTTATTTAGTTTTACAGTTTCAGATGATTCCATTAACCTAATATTTTTTTGGTCTTTAAGCTTGTCTCTAATTAATGCTAATTTGCTTAGCAGTACTTCTGAAGTAAAATCAGAGCTTGCACGTGGGTTTTTAGAGCTCTTCAACACATCTTAACTCTTATATTTTCAATCACTTTGGTATTAATTCCTCAAAGGAAACAGTGAAATGATAGGCCTTAGCTGTCCTACATTGTGAGTAGTAGAGCTCAATTTAGAAAAGCAGAGAAACTTGAGATTTACTTCAGAAAGGTTAGAAGAACCACAGAACATTTACAAATGTCTATTTTTTTTTAAGAACCTCTTACTGAATGACTTTGCATTAGCTCTTCGGCCTTTACTGGTGCTTTAGAGTGAATGGAAAATTTTGTATCACAAAGGGCTTTTAAAGCAGTCAGATCTGGCTTCTCTTGGATGATGAGAGTTGGACTCATCTGATTACATGTGAAAATATAGAATGTAAATACAGCTCAAGTGTCCACATCCGAGCTGGGCACTGTGAGTTCCCTTTATGTTAAGGGTATATTAGGGCACTGTTCATTTCTAAATCTACCCTAAGGTAGATGTCCACATTTATTGAGGTGAATCACTTGCTGGAAGTTCTTTTTGGCTTTTCCACTGAATGTATTACAAACTGAGAATGTCACTCCAGATGTAGAGAATGTTAGCAGGATAAGTATCTGAGCAGAAGCTGTGTTGAGCACCTTCCAGAGTGACAACTAACTTGCTTGTAATCCTGGACTGCTTTTCAGTGTAGCGTTTTTAATATCATCACTATTAATTATGTAAATTTGTCTCTTCTGATCTTAACTACCTTTCCCATATTCAGAAGGTTTTTTCTGTACATTTTTCTTTTTAAGCTAATGCTGATATAGGGATTCTGTGCCACTCACACTTTATTCTGAAAACTTTTGCAAGTGCTGACTGTTACAGCTTGTTCTGCAGCTGCTGATTGTCTTTGTCTAGCCTCTGTGGTTAAGTTGTTCAACAGCCAAGATTCCATTGTAAGTGGTAACCAGGACCTTACTGTGGTCCTGGACAGCCATGCCTGTCCCAGAGAAGTCAGACCAAATTGTGGGTGGGTCTTTGATTCAAAATGTAGCTGCAGAGATTGTAGTTGACTCTAAGCGAGGAGAATGTCAAAATGTCAGGTACTGCCCAATGATTTTTTTCTGTAGAGACCAGTTTATCTCCTGCATAATCTGGGTTTTGCACTGCTGGAAGCTTAACTTTGAACAAATGGTGAGATCAGCTTTGGAGTGGCCCAACACAGTGGCACATAGCATGACTGAGATTAATAATGCAATTTCACAGCAAGTTGAATACCTCTTAATATTTAATGGCCCAAGATGAACAAGGAGCACAGCAAGACTGGGAACTCTTGTGCAATTTAATAAAAGGCAGAAATTTCAGTGGAGAAAAGTGTAGTGTTTTGCCTGACCCCTTAAAATGTCATCCTCTTGAATCTGTCATCATGCATGTTTTATTTGTGTTCCTTTTCTGGACATCACCTGTTTGTAGGTTGGTTTCAATACAGAGATGCGTTTGAAGTGGCATCCTTTGTCTCAGCAATGGAGCTACAGAACTGATCTCATCACCACCTAACTGTTGGAAAACTGCTTGTTCTCCATTTATTGAAGGCTGCAGAGGTATTAAAAAGAGCAGACAGAAACTAGTGCAGACACTGCATCAATCAACACAGACTGTCTGTGTGTGAGGGCTGCTGTAGCTCCCTGTTTCATCAGCTGTGTGAATCCACTTTCAGGAGAACGGTGTGAACTATTGTAGCGTTAAACCTGCTTTTTCAGTGGGATAAAGTGGGATCCTGGCCCAGTCCAGCAGTTGTGAAGAGGCAGATTCATTTCAGCACGGAAGCCTGGCATAAATTGCTACTCTCCATGTCTGATCTATTGTCCAGAACAGCTCTGAAATATTTAGTTTTCTGCTGCCCCCCATTTTGGTTGCAAATAATGTATTTAATTGTTACTTGTAATTTCATTGTCTTTATTTTTAATTAAATGCTCTGGATTCACTCAGTGAACTGAATACATGTGCTTTACTTATGGCTGAGTCATAATAATCTTCCTCATAAGCAGAGATCTGTCACTGTCTCCTGATTTAGTTTTGTCTGGAGACTTCTATCCATATCCTTCCTTTATGTTCCTTTTTCTGGTCTGCTCCTTTTTCTCATTCTAATGTATCAAAGCATGATGTGAATAAGCCTACTTTCCTGAGTCAAGGCTACCATGAAAACATGCTGTTATCATGTGCTCGCATCTATATTTTAGTATCCTGTAACTGTGCATGGAACAGGGTGTGTTTCCATGGCCCAAGTCCACATAAACATATAAACACAAAGCTTTCTGTAGGAAAACTTGCTTTGCCTCAAACAAAATATTGATGTTTGCCTTTCCCAGCATTACTTATAAATACAAATTCCTTACTAACCACACGTGGTGCTACAGTGCCTGTGGTAGTAGGCAGAGCTTGAAAGTTCTTTTTGGTCTTGCGTTGTGTATGTGGGCAGGTTAAGAGCAAACTGTTGTTCAGGGATTGTCATAATTGCAGTTGGTATTGAATGTAAGGTTTCTCTGGGGTTGTTAACTCCTGCATGCAGTAGAGCTATGGTATAATTATTTTTATGTTAGTCCTAGCATTTTCCTATTGCTAAATGAAAGCAGGGTGAAGATGTCCTTTGAGCATATTCCTCTGGTTGCATTTAAACTGATACTGCCGCTGAGAAAAGCAATCCAGTTCTATAGTGGTGCTTCTCTGTATTGGTGCAAGAACTGACACAGAGGATCAGGAAACTCATGTGGAAATTAAAATAACAGAACAAAACAAACCTACTTTTTTGCTATGATATCATTCTCCAGAAGGGAAAATGTTACTTATCAGTAAGAAACCCAGTCAGGCTCAAATGCTCTTGCAAGTGGCATACCAGAGAGTACCTTGAGGATAAGATGAATTGGTGGCACGCCAGGGCAGCTGTCTTGGGAGGAGAGGAGTGAGCACCTAAAGACATGCCAGATGGTCACCTCAGTACAGTTTCACATGGTGTAAGCTGAAGAGGAGTCTTGTGCTACTTCTCTCTGCATCAGTCCTGCAAAGTTTTAAAATCTAGGTTAGCCTTAACTAACAGTGGGCATGAGAAACTCTGAAACAAGCAGCATGCCCAGGAGACTGAGAGCCAGTAAGTGCAGTCCTTTATTGCTGCCTGTTCTTCTCCACTTCTAATTGGACACAGGATTAATTTTTATAGCGCTGATTTCTTGTAAGGTGTAAGATTGAAGAAGTAATAGCAATAGTAGTTTCTGATGAAAATGGGTCCTGAGGAAAAGCAAAGTAGTCATTTTGATCAAGGTGCAGACCAGCCCTGAATTCACAGGTTCCGCACTTTTTTTTTTTTTTTTTGCATGTGTTCTGCCCTTTATTTATTTTTTTGCATCTACTCCAAGATTACCCAGCTTCTCTGATGAGCAGTACTGTATTATCTTTATGGTCCTGTGCAATTTAGCAGAACAACATGACATGTTATGTCAGAAAACTAGTTATGTTTCTATGGAATTAATCTTGGGCTTGTTTTTTTCCATTTCTTGTTGGGGGAAAAAAACCCCAAAAACAAACAAAGAAAAAACCAACCAAACAATAGCAATGTTTCTGTATTTTCCTCAACAGTTTTTTTCTAGCACCCTTGCACAGTTTGTCCCATGATACTATTCTGGACAGATCTTTGAGGACTGAAATTGTTGGGAGTGCTCAGGCCCCTTCCCCTTCCTGCAATTATATCTTCCTGAAATGCATCCTGTGCAAGGGTGAAGATCAGCTCCAGGCAGTGCTGGGAGACAGGGCAGTGGAAATTGATACAGTGGCTGCACTGGAAGCAAGGCTTTTCTTGAAGGGTATATCTGTAAACTCTTTGGTCTTAAAGTATACTGAATACTTCTAAAAATGAAGAAAGAATAGAAATACAGCCAAACACATCTTCATGCATCTCTAGGGTGTAAACCACAAATGCAAGATTCTGGTTTTCCCTGTCATTAGGCTTTATCTGGAGAGAGCATTTGGTGGGGATACAGATGTTACTTAGTTTTTATGGGTTAGTGATTTAGAAACCTCATGCTTGATCTACTGGGATGGGATGGGTAACACCAAGCTTGAAAATGAGTGTTGAGAGCGCTGTTCATTTTGTTCTGTCTTCACATCTCTTTCACACTGGTGTTACACAGTCTCTGCTAGCTCCTCTCTTGGGATACTGTAACTTTTCCTGGGGCTCTATGGAGTTCCATCCTCATTTGCAGTCATGACCTTTTACCACTAGTGTCTTCCAGTGTAGCTACGAAACTGCTGACAGAGCTGGGGAAGTGGTTGCAATGCTTGTGAGACAAATGCCAGGACTTTCATGATAGCCAGAATAACATCAGGGAGCTCTCAGCCAAATGAAATGGGAATGACCTTGTATGCACAGACATTAGGATATAACACTCAAGTCTTAAAATTTAAATTTCATAAAATTAATTATCCTTAGGTAATACTTTTTAGAAAATCTTACCTAGCTTGATTCCATCTGTCTTGAAGGAAAAGGAAGGAGATGCAGGAAGAAATGGGGGGGGGAGGTGTTCGTGTAAAGTTATGGGAACAAGCTGGCTACTGTAGTGAAATTCATTCTGTGAATGTGAGGAGACTTCTTATCCCTTTTTTCTGCTTATAAGGCTGGCTTCCCTGAGACTGCAGAAATCAGTGTGGGATACAAGAAAAAAAGGAGAAATGGGTTTTGACTAATACTGATCTGAATCTAACTTTGAGTTGGTAATACTGGTGCAGAACATTCTTTGTCCTATCACTGTCACCCAAGATCATCTTAAACAGTGATGAGAAAGTGTCACACAAAAATTCTTAGAAATGTTGGTTAATTATTATTGGGTTTGGAAATGACAAATTCTAGGAAGCAGTCCTTGAGAGCAGTGAGTGCAATACTTTTTCCCCTGTTACAGTTGCTCAGATACATTGTCTCTCTCCTGGGGAGCAAGTCATACAATGCATTTTTTTGGATTGGTGAGCTTCTTGCACGAGGTCAGCATTGCCATTACACGGCTAGCACAGCATAGTCATGCTTTGAATGTACTAGCTGCAGAGGTTGTCCATGACTACTGACTTTTTTGAGTGGTACAATATTAAGTATTCAGCTTGAGGCCTTTTATTCATTGCCAGTGCCAAGTGCTGTAAAAATTCTGTGCCTGTATAATGTAGCTCATATTGGGCATAACTAGTCACTGCTAGGGTTTAAAACCTTTGGTGTATAGTGCATCTGGGAGCAGGTAGCTATAAGACTGGGCAGAGGTATCCCCTTTCTTTTCCTTCTTCAGTAAAAGCTCTTTCATATTATGAAGGTCCAGTTGCTGCTGTTTCTTGTATAATGTGCAAAGCACAGCAGTATGTGGGCAGCAAACTAATGCAAAGTGTTCTCCTGTCTAGTGTTTCATTGTTCTTTCTGCCTGAGGCTTTGCAACCTTAGTCTTTTTTAGTTAAAATCTTTAAACAATGGATTATCTGTTTTCTCAGGCTTTAGAGGATTTGATGTAGCAGTCACCCTTAGGCATTTGGCTCAAGATTACAGCAATAAATACATTCATCAGAGCCCCCTGGCCCTTCCAAGAGTCAGGCAGTCATAAGATTATCTCTACCATATTCATCTACATCTAACTCCATTGATGTGTGTCGCCCTGTTAAGAATTCGAGTTAAGCCCTGTTCTTCCTGGGCATTTGCACTCAGATGGTTTGTAGGAAAAGGGGGGGCTGTGTGTGGTGAGGTTGAGAGCACCTGCAGTAGGCAGACTTCATTCTTGCTGCAATGTTGGCATTTACAGCATTACCAATCAGTACTTTCCAGGAGATCAGAAACCTTTTTGGAAAGCCATCTTTGCTTCTTTTCCCCCAAGGTCCAGCAGCCTGAAAATTTCATGTGGCTTTAAAATTTTGACATTGGAATATAATTTTAATCAATATTGACATTTCTGATCTTTGTGTGCCAGCTGCTATTTTTCTGAATGGTTCTGGGACTGGAGAGCCCTGTGCCAGAGATTACAAACCAGTTGCCACCCAGTTGTGATATCTGACGTGGCAGTTTCTGTAAGAGTGCTTCCTGACTGCACTGTTTAAAGAGTCGACTATGATGTTTTTCTTCTGTTACTATGAGATCTAAGGTAGTTTACAGATGTTGGACGTTCTGCTCTGTTGCTTTGGAGAAAGATGTCAGCTGTCAGAAGGAGACCCAAAAGTCAGTTTCAGTAAAAAGCTACATTTTCTAAAGGAGTTTATTTCTCGGTAGAAGAGCTGTTTGTTGTGTGACTTGGCAACTTTGCATGGGCAGTGCTTTGCACAGTGGGGCTTACCTCTTTTAAAGAGAAGCTTTATCTCAGGAAAGTTTATTTCATAGAGAGATCTGTGATGTCTGTATATCTGTGAAGATTCTGCTCTTAGCAGCTTCTGTTGATTTTCACCAAGTGCTATTTCCTGGCCTTCTGAGCTGTTGTTATCACACCATATCACATTGCTCATCACAATTAAATAACTTGTGCTGGTTGGCCACTGGCTCTCAAAAGACTCTCCCAACACAGGTATGCAAATTGGAAAGAGAGAAAATTAGATTCTGTTTGGCTTTTGTACTTTGTTTTATTTCTTCTTTCCAGCAAGAAAGTAATGATAAACATTTATTCAATTACACGGTGTGTTTTCAAAGTGTATAACACACATTACCTTTGCCTTGGAAAACTTCCAGCTTACTTTTCAGCAACAGGTAACAATATTGAAAGTGTTTGTAAATAGAGTGAGTCAGCTTCAGCCCTTGGTCACATTATATCAGAAGATGGTGGAATCATGGAGTCTTTTTGGGGGCTGGTACATGCAATGTTTGCAGCATTCCTTTACTGTAGTTTTAGCCTTTACCACCATTCCTTAATTTGCTTTCCAGGGAAAAAGTAGTCTCAATTTTTTTCTTTTTTTTTTTTTTTTTTTTTAGTAGATGGATAAGAATTGGTAATGTAACTGAGCAGTGTAGCTGGATTGTCTTTGAGAATCTTGGTATGGAGGCTGGGGTCTTTTCTTAATATAGATAGTGAATATAAACTATAGCGAACATGAATATCTGTTACTATGGTTCTGACTATTAGAAATAAGTATATATACAAAATAGATGTAGTATATGGTTACTAATATTGGCATTACACCTAGAATACTCTTTTGTGTTCCCATGAGAATTAACTTAGAGATGCAGTGTCAAGAGAATAGCTCTATCTTTAGCATGCTTAAGACTTTGTAGGGCTGGTTAGAGATGCTGAAGATGCCCACACCACTGAGCATGTGTGAGCCTGGGCCTGAGCCTGATGTTTCCCCTGGATTGCTGATCCATGCCTGTTGGATATGGTCAGCACTGGAGCCATGCCAGAACTGAGAAGCTGTCCTTTAGCCTGGACTCTGCAGTTTCTGTATAGAGGGGAGAGGAGGGAGCTCCTGTACTGAGACATCCCAGAATTGTGAGCTGGAGCAGGCCAGCGTACAGACTGATGGTTAAGGAAGATGGAAGTTGAAGTTTCTAGGTTGTGGGAACTATGGCTCTTGAAAAAGGATCGCAGAACCACAAAATACTGAGTTGGAAGGGACCCACAAGGATCATTGCATCCAGCTCTTAAGTTAATGGCCTGTACAGGGATCACAACCTTGTTGTTATTAGTGTCACACCCCGACCGACTGAGCTAATCTCAGTCTGATTTGAGGAGAGTAATGGGGTTCATAGAAATGGCAGATGTGCTGAGGTGCTACTAGTTTTTTGGGTGCTAATAAATGGGAAATACTGCATCAGGAGGGTGCTGCATCTGTCAGCTTGGGTTGCCAAAAGAGAAATGTTAGACAGGAAATTGACAGATGACCAGTGAGGATGAGCAAGTGTGGCGTGAGGAATATGAGAAGGTTAGATGGAAAAGACAGGTTTTTGAGGAGAAAGGAAGATGAAGTAGCTGAGATACAAATAGCAGAAGTAGATACAAAGCTCTGTAGCATCTTCCTGTGCCATGGATGGAATCTAGATCTCTGAATCTAAAGACCTGGCTGTCAGAGAATACCTAAAACCTTTTGGCAATGCTGCTTCAGTTCTGTACTTCTTCCGCCCTGAGAACAACCACCTATAACATTGGGCTAAGTCAAAAAGAGTTGCTGTGTCCCTGTTCCTTCCGTGGGTTGCAGCAGCCAAAGCTCTAGGTGAATTGGGCCATCTAGAGTGCTGGGCGGTCAAACAGGCAAACCTGACGTCCACCACCATCAGCTCTCTCCTAGAAGACGAGGAAATTACCAGACAGGCCATGCTTCAAAACCGCGTTGCTACAGATTTCCTTTTGTTACTGCATGGACATGAGTGCCAGGAATTCGAAAGATTCTGTCATGCGAACCTTGCCTCGAAAGCCCCACATTGGGCACCAACTGAAAGAATTTCCCTGCAGCCCCCTGGAGTTATTAGATTAGCCCAGATCTGAGAGGGCTTTGGGGGAATATTTCAGGGTCAAGGCAAAAGATTCCAAAAGAGGCTCTAACCCCCAATGTAGTCCAAGATGTTTATTCTCAAAGGTTTCCAGGGGAGAAAGAGAGCAAACAAGAAGGAACAGGGCCTTTATCTAGACTCCTGCTCGGGAAAAGATAATTGGCTCTCAGCCTATTAGGTCAAGAAAGGAAGGAAGTGTTAAACTAACATAGTTACAGCTACAGGGGTCTCTAGGAGGGGAAGAACCCTTTCCCAGAGGAATACAACATCTAACAAGTTGCTATAACTTATAGTTAGCTCAAGATGCCCCTGTGGCGTATCAGATGATTGCTCAGCCTGTGTGATAGCAGTGGGATGCTTGTGTAGTGGAGTTTGTCATTCAGGATTTTGCTTTAACATGGAAATTGTAGACAGGAGGAGGGACACACATAGAGATGTGTATGGATGTACACTACCACATTCAGAAGGTGGTGAAGACAAATAAGATAGAACATATCAGAATTAATTTTGTTTGAGCAACTTTGGTATGTCCCTCTTAAATAAAACATGTTCTAGCATGCACAAATCATAAAAATACAGTAGGAAAATTTAATTTTTCAAAATGTGCTTGTTTAATTCTACCACCTATATGTGCTTTATTGTAATTACTGTAAGGAAGAAAGCATGCTATAAACTGAGGGTTGTTTTCTGTCTTCTGGTATTAATTGATCTTTTGGAATCCAACAGTGTGAGTAAGCATTATTTATGTATTACTTTTTGCTGGTGTTTAAGAGTGGTATGTACTGTTTACAGCTTTGAATACCCAATCTTGGGAGCTGAGCTTGCTCAGACTTTTTTCTCTGTCTTTGGGGAATAATGAGTTGGGGAAAAAAATTGTACCTTGAATTACTTCCTCTGTTTTATCCTTTATTCTTCTCTTCTGTGACAACAGCATTAGTGTTTTGGCCCAAATGATAGTGAGGCTTTGCTAGCTTATGGGGAGAAAAATAAACTAAGAACTTTTAGGAAGTGGAGAGGTTGAGGGTGGGTGAGTCTGTGAAGCACTTAATATAGAGCTATGAGTGAGCAATTTCCTTTTGCAGTCATCTTGTCCAGATGGGGTATTTTCTTTTACCTTATTAAACTAGCCTCTTTTTCTATCCTGTTTCTTTAGGGAAAAAGTCTGCAAGAATAACATGGGGTGGCACAGGTGGTTTCTTTAGGCCATGGAACTCAGAGCCAGGTGGCAGGCAAGAATCCACAGTGGGAGAGCAGATGCCAGAGATGGTAGGATAAGTGATGGTCAGATCCCTGTCCTGATCAGTCTCCATTTCCTAGCAGCCCTAATCTCTGAGCACCTTGCATTTGTGTTGCCTGTGAAGAAGTGTGCAGCTCCAAAATATATTCTAACATAAGAACTAACATGCAAAGTCTTCAGACAAAACAAGATATTGTGAGTGAATGAGAGGAAATCCTTTTAGACTCAAGACTGGAGCAGTTTGTCAGAGAGGTATGGCTCTCTTCATCCTAGGGCCAAATTATCAGAAAGTCATTTCACTAGTTACACTGTTCAAAGTTTCCTTTAGAAGGGAAAAGACTACCACTTTATTATTGTTTTCTACATTAAGAATTCAACATTATTTTCCAGGAGAATTTCTTCATTTGTAATTTATGTATGTAGGTATTTGAATCTGGGTACTCTTAGTGAAGTTACTGGGTTTTCTGTAGACCCGAGTGTCTGGATATATTAGTCCCATTTGTTTTGCACTTGATGTAGCTGAGCAGTCCCTGTGGTCTGGTACTTCATTCTTAAGCAGTTCTGAACAAAAATGTGTGATCAGTACTATAACTAAAGCAGACCCATTTTTCATATTACTTAGTTAAAATACAGGTCTTCACATTGAAGAGACTAGAGAAGTTAACAGTAAGTTGATCACTATGTTAAAAAATAATATTTCACCTCTGTGCTGTTACAAGGCCACCTTATTTCAACACTCCTGCTGACAACCTGCATGCAAATTTTGAGGTGTCTGCCTCTTTGGTAACTTTGTTGAAATTGTTTATTTGGAGTAGTCAGCTTATAGATTGAACAAGAAATATAGGATGCAGCAAACATTGGTGTTACTGCCTGCTTACCTGTGGCTGGTGTGGGCTTCATTTCTGAGGGCTGGTTGTGAGCCACCTACACTTAGGGATGGAAGGAGGGCTGGTGGTAGAGTGGCCACTAGATCTCCCAGAGCAGAAAGTTGGGGCAGGAAACGGTCGCAGACTTTGCTGATGGATTTAAAAAAACAAACAGCAAGACAGTCGCCTTCCTCTGCCTCTTCAGCAGCACTCAAAGTGAAAAAGTTGCTGCCTACCCTTTTCTATAGAAAAAGACAAGCTCACTGTGCAAGGTGTTGAGGATTGGAAGAGAAACTTAGGCAAAAGAGGGAAAAAAATATAGAAAAGTCCTTTTTAAAATGTTTTTAAAAGGAGATCTTTATTTGTGATTGACCTTTTCATTTTGCATATGCCCAGTGTTGAATTCAGGTGTTTTGAAGTTCCAGGTAGATTGTCTGTGCTAGAAGTAATTATTTGGGATCAAATGAAAAATGACATTTGCTTAAGGACTTCTTGTGGAGTGCTCTTGCCTTTTATTTAGTCTGCATAACATACATTGGTGGAAGGTGCCCATGGTATCTACTATGACCTGCTCCTTGACTCCTTAATTTGCAAGGAAGCATTTTTATTTATTTGTCAGTACTATTTCAAGAAAAGGTAAAAACAGGTGAATTCAGTAGAGCATTACTCTGGAAATAGTTAAACTGAGTTTCCCGTGACTGAAGGAGAGAAACAGGAGAGCAGTAGCTTATCTGCACAATAGATCTCTGTCCTTTCAGTGTTTGTGGGTAGATTATATATTGTTGTTTGTTTTTTCACAAGACTTGCTAAAATGATGGTTCTCCAAGTAGGTGTGTCTGAATTGTGTCACAGATTCACTGGAAGCATGTGTGCAGTGAAAGGGATAACAGTGGATACAGTGTCTGTGTCTGCTGCATCAGAGAGGGAAGAGTCAAGTGTCTTCACTTACAGCCATTGTTGACAAGGAGGAACTCAGTGAATATCGATCACATTTAACTTCTTAGCATTAGATAAATGTGCCAAAAATGCTGTTTCACTGACATTTTGTTGTATGAACATTTGAATGTGTCTGGCTCATCCAGACCGAACACTCTTTGTCATAACCTCTCTCTAAAGTGCTAAGAGACCTTTTTTTGTATATCTAAAAAGCACAGTGTCATCTCTACTTGGTTATTGCCACCATCAAATGACTTCAAATCATTGCATAAGATTTTGTCATTTCAGAATTAGTGGTGATCTCATCATTAGGCCTATCAGAGACATCCTTTAATATTTTGAAAACTGTTGAATCATCTGGAATTGTTCTTCTAATAAATGGAGAGATTATTTGACCCAAGTAAAAACCTGATGGCTAACATAAGGGAGATAATATTAGATCTCTTTAGCAGTACTTAGATATCCATCCATGTTTTCAAATTGTCAATACAAGAAAAGCTGAAATCAAGTAAAAGTACCTTTGAAGATGGATAGCAAGATATTTAATCTATTTCAGGGACACCATTAATTGCAAGAGAAGAATTAATGGCTATATGAGGTTTTTTAATAGGGGAGAGGGTCACACAGTTCCTGTCCAGGTTTTCAGATGATGGAGAGGAAGCCAACCAGCACACTGAGGTTTGGCTTTTGCTGCTGCTCTAAGTAGTTCTGGCCAGATCAGGACAGAAGATTCAGTTCATGACAGTGAAAAATATAAGAAAGTGCCTTACTTAGCTGTTCTAACAGTTTGTGGTGGATTAAGAGATCAAATTACTGTATTGGAATCTCAAGTAGGTTGTTCATTGTATTTCTTTCTTACTGTCACTTAGTTGAGTAATCACAATTTTTATGTGTTGTTTGGCAGTTTTTTGTATGTGCTACCTCAGATTTTTACAAAATAGCATCATGAGGACACCATCTGCTTCAAACTTGGCATTCTGCAGGTAGGAGTCATATATAAAGGCAAGTTCAAAAGAGCAGCACTCCAGTGAATGCTAATTCATACAGCTGTTCCAACCATCAAGGGAGGCATCAATCTTTCTGGTATACCACAGCTGTGCTGACATGCTCAGAAAGCTTTGTATTTCTCATAACTCCTTGTGATAATGGTATTGCTGGTCATGTTGTTCCTGGGCCTGGGTGCTGAGTTGTGAGGAAGGTGCTCTGAGCTCTGCCCTTCAAGCCTTAGTGCAGGGGCACATAAAGGGTAATCCTGCTGTTGAGAAACATAGGCAGAGAATGTGCAGTGCATGCATTGTCAGTATCTTTCATACTAATTGCAGCATCTTTATTAATTACTGTGATTTCAGAGGCATTTCTCTTTGTGAAATTGTTTCTCTGTAAAAAAGATCTTTTAAAATGGATATTGACGGTTTTTTGTTTGAAGTAGTGGTTTAGTTAGAGATACCGTGCTGTCATCAGAAAGGGAGACTGTCAATTATACTAGGAAATGACAAATTCAGTTCTGGCCAAAGTGTTGAGGAAGAGGAAATAGGAAAACCTTATAAATATGGTTGCCTGGCAAAAGATTTGGAAAATACAGACATTGAGATGAGAACTAAATTTGAAATAACAAACCTTGACTGCTGCATAACTAGAAAACAATAGTATAGCCAGGCTGAAAGCAATCCCCCTTTCTGATTAAACAATGCCCTTTACCTGCAGATAGGTCCAAAGGTCAAATGGAATGCTCTGTCTCACCCCCAATGTATGGTTCATCCCACACCTGTGACCCTCCCCTGAAGTATCAGGTATCTGTGACCCCATTGGCCCAAGTCCTGCTCCAGCCCACCTTGAAGCCCCCTGATAAGGTGTGCCCGAGGGACCGTACGCTCTCTTGGACCTTCCCCTGGGACCCTCACTCCCTCTCTCTCCCTCTCCCTCTCTCCCTGGGCCTGCCACGAGTTGCGCCTGGCAACTCCAAGCAGGGCCTTTCACCCCTTTTAATAAACCACATCTTCTAAGACCTGACTTCAGAGATCTCTCATCCATCCAAACCGTCCTGGAGTCCCGCACTCCCTACACCAAAGGAAATATATTCCACTCAGTACACAAATTAGTTTGTAGAATGTATTGCTACACTACATCATTGAGGTTAAAAATGTGTATGGTCAAAAGTAATCTGATATTTATATGTCAGTTATATAGACAAATCCTGCAAATGAAAACATTTTTAAGGTCTTCTGGACAGCTTCCTTGAGCTCAAGATATCCATAAGTAAAAACAATAATAAGAAGGACTACTTTTCCTGATTCCTATTTTGCAAATTTGTCTTCAAGGCTTTCTTCTGCTAGTCTTTGAAATACCTGGAGCTGGACAGTACAGGTTGTAGGAACTGATGTGAATGAGTTTTAGGCCAAATTCAGAATGAGTTTCTTATGTCCTGTATTTTTCAAGTGTTTTAAATAGCTATGATTCTTCTCAGATCACAAAGCAATTACAAATATCCCATTTAAAACAAGGTGTTAAATTCAGATTATTACACTGGTGATAAAATATTTAGTAGAAATGTTTCTGCATTGCAGATTAACACTAAAAATAAATGCAGAGTTTTGACAGGATTGAGGAAAAAATGTAGTTCAAGGGGATGTGGTTTTCCCCTTTTTGTGATATGCTCAAGAACTGTAACATGGAGTACAATTATAACAGAGTAGACCTAGTTGTTATTTGGATGGAACAGGCAATGGCACATCTTCAAGTTATTCTCCCACCACGTTCAATTTAAACCAAGTCCAGTGTTAGCTCATTTTACACAGAAGTCTATGTGCTGTTGTGTTTGTCTGAACCTTTGTCCTTGTTGAGAAACTGAGGAGAGGTTACAGGCCTGTGCCAGTGCTCAACCCTTGCTCCACAGGAGTGTGACTTGTAAGTGGGCAGTTTCTATGCTGGTCACAAACACAAAAGTATTTCCAAAGCAGTTTCTACCTCTCCTTAATGATTAGGCTTCTCTTTGGGGTTTGTTTTTTTTTTTTTTTTGGGGGGGGGGGTGAAAAGGTAATATTCAGATCCTTACTGGTTTATTAGTCACAGTTTTTAGAAAAATCATTTGCTTTGTGTATTTGGAAACTACAGTTTATGAACAGAAGGTCACATCTGTAGTTGAAGGTCAAATTACTGGTACTGTATTTGGGAGTTGTTGTTTGCTATCCATTCAATCATCAAGTGCCAGTAAATTAATGACACCAGTGTACTACCGTTATAGCATGTTATCTTTTGGCTGTATAAAAACAGGAAGATGTTGCTTCTATTGTCAGCAGTAGAAGATCTGAAAAGAAACTGTTTAAAATAATACATGCATTATAGTTTTGGGCATCTTTTTGCATGGGTGTGTCTGGCTTATGCTTTTTCACCTTTTGCTGGAGTTTCTTGGCTTGAGCTCTGTGCCCTTTTTTGTTGTGATGTCAGATACTGGCCTCTCAGACAGGCATGACTGACCTGATGTGCTATCACAGTTTATAAATAGCCCTGGAAAATTAGGGCATATTCCCAGTCAGGGCTGAGCTCTGTATGTTGGAATTGCAGTGGTGGACCAGGACTTGGTAAGATGTGCTGCTGCCAGGAACTGAGGTGTGCTGGGAGGGGTTCATGGTCTCAGCCTTGGAATAGTAGATAAGGGAATGGGAAAGCATAAAATGGGATGAGTGCATTTTAACTGATGTTTTCTAGTTTTTCGTTTTCCTTACTTAAAAAAATTCATTCCGTGTGTTTTGATTAGCTTAGATTCTTTTCTACCTCCTTGACTTGTATTTCAAAGTCCTAGTGGTTTGACATGTTATAAGATTTTTGTATACAGACTGCTGGAAGTACACAGTGAAAACAGGGAAAAGAGAAGACTTTTTGAAGAAGGGTCCAAACAGAATACATTTAGATGCCGAAGGCACTTTTGTGTAGCAGCTGTTACTTAAGAATGACGTTATATTTTTCATTATAATCCACTGGAGAGAAACTAATGCTATTGAGAAGTTACTATTTTGTATATATATGTGATATTTTATGTCTCTCCTCTTTTAGCATATTCTGCACAGTGCTTTATTGCCATTTATGTCTTCTTGTCCCACTATTTTCCTTCATATCCTGTTTTGCCTTCTCAATGCTGAAGTCAAAACATATACTGCTAAAACTAGAGATTCTCTTTTTTTTTACCTTGGAGAATAAATTTGTGGTTGGAATTGTTTTCATTCAAGCTTGAAATTCTTTCTGCTTTGCTGCAATTTCTTGGATACTACAGTTGAAAGGATACTGGCCATGTATTAGTGCATATGTGGCTGGAAAGGATATGTGGAAGTGAAAGTCAAAAGCTGGTATTTTATTTCCTTCTGTTTTTTAAGACAGAAACTAAATATAGTGAATGTTAAACAGATGGCTATGCTGTCACATAATAAATATTTAAAGAAAATTAAATTATGTCCTGCCTGCTCGCTGACGACAGTTCCAGCCCCCATAGTAACAGCAGTAATAATAATAGGAGGATTTACAGTGTATTTATTTTTTAATTCTCAAAGTGAGCTACCTAGTAAGGTCATTTAAGGAGATATTTTTTAATGTGGGAAAGATAAGTGATGTACTTGAGGTCATCCAGCATGTCAGAGAATCTCTTGAAAGAGCATGCAGTGTCCCCTTGACTTCCAGACAGTATGTTTCCATTTTAAACCGTGCTGAATTGTAGATACTTACTTGAGTATTTGCTACAGAACTTTGGGCTTTGGTGTGTTTTTTTCCTTAATTCCAACCTAATTGTTCATAAATGTTAAGTTGGCAAAAGGAGATAATAAAACCAGGCTTGCATTCCTGTCCAGTGTACTTGAGCAAAAAAACCCTGCACTGTAGGTGCTCCTGAGAGTTTTGTTGTGAAGAGACAGTGGTGGATGCCAGAGAGATGACGAAGACTTAGCTGAAATGAGGGGCTTTATTTATACAGCTGAGTTTCATCTTGTGGTATTAATAGCATACAGGCATTTCTTTTGGAGAGAGGGGATGGATACTGTATTTAGCAAAGGTCGGTGTGCTCTCTTTCTGCTATGAGCCGGAAAATCCCATTGCCTTTAACTGTTCGCATGCATTACCTATCTTTACTGGGAGGACTCTTCTGTAAATCATTCTGATGCTGCAAGTTTGAAAGCTCTGTAAGAGATCCAGGATGAGGACAAGAACAATGATTCTCTCACATAAAGGTGAGAAGGCTGGATGGCAGATCAGGTTCATGGCAGCAACAAAGTTCATCTGGCTCATGGTCCTCCTTCTTTTCCTTAGGATTCTGTAGATGTGCTGGAGAGCAGGTTGAGGAGTTCATGAATTGTCTCAATTACCTATTTCTTACTAACTTTTACCAATACTTTTCCATCATCTGCAAGTAATTATATCACATAATAGAAGTGGAACTGGTGCTTATTGTATGATAATTCACATAATGGGAGTAGTTTGCTGCTGTATTGCAGCAGAGCGTATAATCTGGGGGGTGAGTAGGATGGTTTTTGGATTTGGGGGCAGGTTTTTTCCAGTTGGTGGGGAAATGAAGCCTGGAATTCTTCACTGCCTCTGTAAAAATTTGTCATCTGCCCCAGATATATTAATAGTATCATGATCTCCTACATGCATGGTTGGTCCTGTTGCCTGGATACAAACATAAAGTGATTAGAAAGATATCATTAATATGAAGTGAACAAAATAGGTCACAGAAGTACCCAATTATATGTTTTTCCTATGTGCCCACCATGCATATTGGTACTTGACTCTTTTGCTTGCTTGTTGCAGATTGTGCTTTGCTCTAATGCTGCATTGGGCTTTTCACTAAGCTGCAAGTGTGACCTGTGTGATATTTTCTGCCAGCTCTTTCTCTGTGGTTTCTTCCCTATTCTTTGAAATATACCCTTATCAGTTTTTCTCACATCATTTGTACCCTTCTGTGGTCTGTTACCTTTGTGTGTCTGATCAAATGCTATTGTGTCTCCTGAACTTTTTTCAGTATGCAATTGTATTTTTAGTTTCTGCATACTGCATTGCTCTTCTTTGTAAATATATGCACTGTGTCACATAAAGGAGTATTAAAAATGCTACAAAACCCCTTGTTTTTTAACATCTCCCTTGGGTCTTGTGATGGATTTGTTAAGGCTCTGGGGAGATGTCCCTTTCTAACCTAGCTTCTGGTTTAGCTCTTCGCTTTTCCATCATTTCCTGCAGCATTTCTGATTTTCTTCATAAAAACATATACTTATTTCTGATACACTCTTAGCTGGTTTTGCATGCTTTTTTTCAAGTGTAGATGAAAATGTCTGTGGCTGGCTTGCTTTTTTTTTCAGTTACTCCTTTATTTCTTGAAGTCTGCACTCTAACTTAAGGTGTGATTTTTCTCTTTCCAGCTGTTCTAGTGTAGCACTCCATCGTACTGTAGTTTTTAGAGTGAAGAAACTAAAGCAATTTTTTAGTTCTCCTGATTTAACAACCAGCTGCTGGAGGTGGACTGTAGTGACAGAGTTCTTCGTTTTCTTCAGTTGTGAAATGAGCTCTTTGCTTAAACCCTGCTTGTGTGGGCCTTTGGTATGAACTGGCATGAACTTAGGAGAAGAAGGAAGAATGAAAATAGTGATATTGGCTTCCTAAATGCAAGATGGTAAAGAAAGAAAATATTTCCTGCTTTCTTTTGGAGAATCATTGCATGTTGTTCAACCACCACTGTTACTGTGAACGAACGTTAGGCGCAGGCGTCACGCGTGTGTGTTGTTTGGTGATAAGGGAGAGGAGAGGAGGATTGTTTTGTGGTTAATGAGCTTGTAACTGTGATTAGAAAATTGGATCTAGGCCTCTTGCTCTGCTTTTCATGTGAACTTTGGTAGTTCACTTCATTGCTGTCTCAGTTCTGTTTGTGTAAAATTTGGATAATACTTCTGCTTGTGTGCTGTATCCATTTCTTTTGAAAAGAATGTAGTGCAGCATCTGTCTTTTGTTAGGCATACAGAAATCTGATTGCATATACAGATACTGTTAGAATCCTAGTGGTTTTGGTTAGAAGAGACCTTACTAGCCCTCCTGCCATGATCAGGGACCTTTCCACTAGCCCAGGTTGCCCAAAGCCAATCCAACCTGACTGGAATACTTCCAGGATGGGCCATCTGCAGCTTCTCTGGATGATGTATTGCTGTGCCCCACCACCCTCATAGTAAAGAATTTCTTCCTAAATGAACCCTGCCCTCTTTCAGTTCAAAGCCATTCCTCCAAGTCCTATTACTACATGCACTTGTAAATATGGCAGCTGTGTGTTTGGGTAGATACATAATACGCAATCAGCCTAACCTTGGCTGAAGCCTTTTGGTGTGTGCTGTAATGTAAATAGAAGTGACAATATAGTTGAAACAAATGATACAAAGTTTTCTCAACAATTTTGTCACAAAATACTGTTTCCTGTTTTTTACAGTAGGTGACATTTTAAGTCCTAATTACTGTGCGATGGCTTTCACATGTCATATATCCATGCACAAGTACATTAAAGAAAGATTGCTGTCATTTCATTAGTTTGTTTCTTTGCTATTATGTTTGTTTTATTTTAGCAGCCAGTCTCTTTTCTGGCTTACTTTGAGGCATAGAATGCACTGATGAGAAATAAAAAAGGAGAAGAGAATGCTGTATCCAGTCATAGAAGTGATATGTGTAATACAGTGTTCTGCTCTTAGTACCTAATCTGTTGTTTTGGAGGAAGTGATAGAATCTTTATTTTTTTTGTATTACGGAAAATTGATCAATGGAAGAAACTGACCTGGATTGCTCCAGTCTGAACTCAGATCATGTAGGACTGTTGTAGTCTTTCTCTTTACTGTGTTCTGGAACAATGGACTGCTGCAGATATTTTTGCACACCATATTTGAGGGAAGATGAGGGCCAACTGAAAGTAGCTCAGGAGAAAGTAAGAGCAAAGAAAACATGACCTACCAGGAGAGAGTGGAACAATTAGAATTATTCAGGCTGGAGGAGTTAAAATCATGTAAAAATTTTAAAGTGTGCTGCAAAGAGGAAAAAAAAAATATCTCCTGTGTTCACACAGCCCAGAAGTAAAGGGTGTAAATAGTATAATTAGAATTCAGGAAAAGCTTTCCAACAGTGCCAGCAGTTAAGCAGTAGACTGGATTGCCTAGAAACCAGGCATACTCTGTCCTGGAGGATACTAGCAGAGATAACAGGCAAGTGTGGAAATGCCTTAGGTGTAAGTGATTCCAGGCCTGTTATCTGTGATTTCAAGGGTACTGAAATGGTTTCTATAGAGTTTCCCTTCAATTTTAGGTGTATTCTTTGCCCTGATAATTTTCATTGAATTTTCTTGAGGATTTTTCTTTCTGCTAAATATTGCTTCAGTCAAGCTGGACTTAAGTTCATTAAAGGTGAGGGTATAGGTTAGAAAGTGTATGCTAGAGAATGCTAATATATATAATGGATTTTTTTTTCTAAACATCTTGTTTACTTTTTTACATGATCACATGACTGTTTTCACTGACAGACAACGTAAATTCTTAGAGGCTAACAACAGGAAATTTATAGCTCATAATTAAAGACCTCTCTTTCTGGTGTTTATGTCTTTCTCATTTTCTTTGTTGCTATGGTCCCAGACTGCCCAAGAGTTCTCTCTGTTAGAATTCCCTTAAATAATACGCATTATTCTGTGTATTCAGCCTGCCTCACTCAAAGTTGTGTCCAGAGGAAATTGTATTTCTTTTTGCTTTATTTTGCAATTATTTAATAAAAATCTGAAAAAAATAGATGCTGATCTTTGAGAACTCCACAAATATTCTTCTTCCATGCTCAAAACTGGTCAGTGATTCTTGTTTCATTTCTTTTTGCCAGTTTCCTGCTTGTGACAGTACTTTGTTCTTCTTGCTGCACAGTGACTTGAGTAGCCCTTTGTGAAGGACTAGATGAAATCTTTGGAGAAAGTTCCAATAAACAGTGTGTTTTTGTATTCCTTTACTCCATCAAGTTTTTTTTCTAATCCTCGAAAGAATTCAGCTTCTTAACAGATCTACCTTGTGTTCAATTCATCTTGTCCTCTCAACTATGCAGAAATCTTCAGTGTTCATTTTTATGGTCTTAAGGATTCTCCTTCTGTTTGTTTCTGAGAAGTCTTTGAGTTTTTGCAGACTTCCCAGTTACAGGGTGTCAGGCTTACTTTCTGACGCTAAGGTGATGCTCACAAGTGGGAACTCAGTACAGGACGCGATGGACGTTTTCCATGGTGTAAGTTCTCACGCAGTCCCACTCTCTCCTGTCCCTGTGTAATCTGTGCAGAGTGCCATTACAAGTATTTGTGCAGATGCACAATGCACTGAGTCTAAAATAGAAAAATAACCTGGCTCACCACAGGGCAGTGGTAGCACAACAAAGGCAATGTGCAGCTGGTTAATGTGTGGAGAAAGGAAGGGAGACAGCTGCTGCCTTCTAACAGCACCGCTGGCATAACTCTGTCTCGTAACGGGCTTAAGAGACATCAGATTGTGTTTTGGTCTTTTGCATTAGATAATTTAGGCTGAGAATAGGAAATTCTCAACAGGAAGTCACAGAAATGTAAATGTTAGTGCTGAAAAATACTGTATTTAGCCATGTGGAGTCCTTGTATTGTTGCATCTTACTGAAAAATGTATGGTTTTATACCTTTATTAGAGGCTGGGGTCTTTCTAAACTTTTAAGATGCCAAATGTTAGAAGTGAATTAACTATAAAGACCCTAACAGAGGAGCTAGAGATAGTAGAACTAATTGGAGAATATCAAAATAAAGTACTTCCCACTTGTGGGGGGGTACTGGGAAGAATTCAGTCAAAAAGATTTAACAAGAAATGTGTTTGTGTGTGCTCCAGGGAAGGAGGGAAACTGGAAAAACAGTAGTTTTTCAAGCACCAGAAACATTTGGAGTGAATAGCTGTGTAGCAGATAAATCAATTTACAGACGTGTCATAGTAGCAAGTGGTAAATTAATACAGTTTTGAGTTACAAAAATTAAAGTTCCTTTTTGAACAACCGTGTGAGTTAACTTGCAAGTTGTACCAGGCCCAAACGTCTTGTTTTCAGATAGATATAAATGAACTGAAGAGATTGGAGGGACAAATGGCAAAGGAGTACAGACCAAGAGACCCACAGGCACACATGCCTTCTTGGGCTATATGATAATCAGAAGTGTAGCTGAGAGATGTGATAAGAGTCTACAAATATTTGAAAGGTGCATACTTGAAAGACAGAAACTAATTAAATGAGTAAAGTGAGAAGGAGCATAACTAGAAACAAGGGAATGAGGTTATAAAATATATTGAAGTATGGAATAGTCTGCCCAAAGGAAAGACTGGAAGAACAAATATATAAAAACAAATATATAATACAGAAGACTGATAGAAATAGTCAGGAAATAATCTAACATCAAAGACTCAGTTTTCTAATGAAAATAGATTAAATAATTTGGAAATCTTTTACCCATTTAATTTATGGTTGCTTTTGAGGTATTAGGACAAGTTGGCAGACTGTCTTAACTCTTTAATATTGCCTGCCTAATGCTTCCTGCTGATTCAAATCTACATTATTGCATACCAGTCTTAGATACTGCCTTTCTTCAGGAAAAAAGTGTTTTAAAAAGGAACAGTTGGGCAAACAGTATAAAAAGGTATAAGGGGAGAAGAAAGGCGAGTAAGTTTCAGGACTGATTTTTCAAGAATGGTGTCTTGCTACATTCTGCTTAAAAGCTGTAGCTGCAGATAATCTAACCAGATATAGAGGTCTAGTTGCACTGGTTTGTTCCTGTATGTGTCTAATGGGAGAAAATTAAGGGAGCTTCTGGACTGTGAATTACTGTTTGTGTTACGTGTGGCCACCTGCACATGATGGGACGGTATGAACAGGACTGGAACCTTTTTAATGTAGAGAAAGGCAGCAGAGAATTTTTCATTAATGAAGTAAAGTGCATCTTAAAATTCCATTTGGAAAGTCAGTTTGGCTGCATCTGAACGGATAGGGAGCAGCCCTCTGTTTGGTTGGTGCCATAGGGTAAATAGTAAAATGTGTTCAGGTTCACTGCTCCCCTCAGTAACTTCTCTGGGTAGGTGCCAGGTGCCTGCTGGGCTCTGGTGTGGTGGAAATGGACAGTGAGGAGTCATCACATGGAGCTGCTGCCCCAGACCCCGACTTGGGGGAGAAAGACCTGTGCTTGGCATTTGCTGGGTGATTCCTGTAGGCTGGAAGGCAGCCCTGGAATTAATTTGAGGAGATTATTTAAAGAATTTGGAAAGTGTACCAGTCTGGGGATGTCCCTTTGCAAAGCAGAAAATCCTGCATCTGTGTTTTCAAAAACAACTATGAGACAGCAATTTAAATTGCTCCATTTAATTTCTATACATGGTCTGCATATCCCCAAGATCAGCTCAGTTGCTCAGAGCGTGGTGCTAACAGCATCAAAGCTGTGGGTTTGATCCCTGTACGGACCATTCCCTTAAGAGGTGGACTCGACCATCTTTGTGGAGCTCTTCCAGCTCAGAATATTCTGTGATTCTGCTATTATGCAGTCTGCACAAGAATTTCAGTTGCTGTCTCAGCTCTGGTATTGAGGACTTCTATGGAGGCATGTTTTAACTTTCTCATTATGAAGAAATGTAGTTATGTGAAATTTAAGGCCAAGTTCTCTGGCAGTTACAGTCAAGGAAGTTGGAACTCTCTTGCCTGGTGGACTGTTAACTCTTAAAACAAACCAAGGGATTCTTAGCCTATTTTTTCCTCTTCCTGCTTTTCCTTCTATATAGTGGGGGTTGGTTTCTGTGATTGAGAAATACTGCATTTGCTTTCACTTGACATGTTTTTAGGGAGCCACAATAGTGTGTGCACCGTGTTGTTGAATATTTTCTGTTTAGAACAAAACAGTTGGTTACACAGCCTGTGTGCAATGCTCTTCATATATGTATAAAATAAAGTACTCTTTGATCTTTCTTTCCTGTGTATCTCTAATCTAGACCCATTCTGGGTTTTTTTTTCCCCAGCTGGAGGGTGTGCTTGTAAGCCAGGCATTGTTGACTTTGCTCTGTGTGTTGGCTTCTGAACAAAGGCACTGCTGAAAAGGTGAGTGCTTAACTTCCATCCTCTTTGATGCAGGTTTATGTTCAGAGGAACTAATAAATCCAGACTTGCCAAACCTGTCACCTTAAACTGTATCTAGGTTTGCAGTGGAGAAAGTCTAATCTACCAGCTCATAAAATTGCAAGTCAGCCATCAAAACACTGTGAGACCCTGGTTTAGTGTAAATTGTGTGGCGTTCTGCAGCACTGGAGATCAGAGAAGGCATGTTTCATCTCTTGAACAGATCTGAATTTAGAGCTAGAGAAATCTGAGACCCTGAAAATAAATTATACAAATACAATACCCAGCTTGTAATCTACACGGGAAGGGATGGCTGAGGGGCATGCATGACTACCTGTTTCCTATGTGGTTGTGTGAATTTCTCATAAGATTCTATGTTTACCACATCAACTGTCTTCTGAAGGTAGCTGAGGTACCTGAGCATTAACTGAACAGACTTTTGTCAAATTGACAACATGGGAAATAAATTTAATGGCATTGCTCTGCTGTGAGTACTTATCAGGAGTTTTTCAAAATCTTACCCTTCTGTCAGTGAAATACTGAGTGTGCCAGGCATGTAAAAGTGCAGTGACTAGGGGAGTGTCAAACTTCATTTATAGGAAATAAACAAAATTTAGTTTATAGGAAATTATTAGTACTCTAAAGAAGAGTAGATGAAAGTAAATACATGGTATTGTAATATCTATATTCGTCTGTTTTCCATGTGACTGCATTAACCACCAGCCCAATTTCAGGATGTATCTTTGAAACGAGGAAAGGCAAGGCAAGATTCTCCTCCTTGTTTTGTGTATAGATAAATTTGTCTGGTGAAGCAAGATCTTGTTCTGTCCTTATCTTGCTCTGTGATTTCAATGAGAAGAACCTATCTGACCAAGGACTCTGGCAGTCTCCTAACTGAAGGACACTAAAATCAGTAGTTTACTGCATACAGCTCCAGAAGTAGTTCTGTGTGTCAGAAATGTGTCCCTGGCTGACATTTGACGTGACAGTATGCATTGAATTTAAAATTCCATTTGGTTTGCAATGTTTCCTCTGTCGGGAAGTGGTGAGATGCAATCATGAGGAATACAATATCAAGAAAGATTAGCAAGCAAGAAGTTTAAGAGGTGACAGGTAGATGTAAGGATCTGTCCTGGAAGAAGTTACAGTTATGAAATTGTAATTTTATTAAATAATCATAAAGAATAATTTGCTGTACCTGGGGGCTTGTAGAGAATAATCGTTTCTAATAAGGTTGAGTTCAGCAATCACGATGGTACTCTTGAGGCTAAGCATTTTTGGTCTTTCTACCATTAGTGGCTAAGTCATGTGAGACTTAGTGATACAACTGAACTGAGTTGGAAATAGCATTTTGGGTTTTTTTCTTCTAAAGCTTGCTGTTGTAGACAAGGCCCTAAAAGCAATAAATCTTATATGTTGAAAACTGTAAGGGCAGTTACTGATGAGCCATGTGTTTTTGTGCTTGTCCTCTAGAAAACATGAATTCCTTAAAATGAGGCAAACTTTCCCCCATCCCAAACAAACTCTCTGATTTCCCAATGCGATGCATTTATATAATATGTAGTCTAAGGAATCTGCATCAAGTTGCATCTTTCCTCGTCATTTCTCTCACCCTTCTAAATGAGTTACTCTTTGCCCTCTGCCATATCCATGTAACTGGCTGAACTGTAGATGTGCAGTGACTTTGTGCAGCTACAAAAGCAATATATAATGCACAAGCCAGGTTTTTTAATCAGACAGCCTGATGAGACCAGAGCTATCCATCACTGGATTTAGTGATGTAGTTTTAGGTATCGAAAGAAGCTGATTGCTCATCCCTCCTGTTTGGTGGTATCTGTTCCTTTGTGCTTTCATTCGTGAGGCAGGAAGGCTTGAATATATTTTTTGATACATGTAGAATCTGTAGAGGGAACTTTGATTACCATAGTGCATTTTTGCTTCCTTTTCCATACCAAGAGAATGGATGATTTGGAAGTGGTTTTAAGTACATAGGTTTACTGCTGGAAACTTTCTAAGATCCCTTTTGAGATCCTCACTCTCACCAGAAATTCAGGTGCAGGAGAAAGTTTTGGACCTCTATGTTGGAAACACCAGATTTGAACTTGGAGATGTGTTGTGCTGAGAGCTCTGGGCATGTAGGGCTGTATTATCAGCAGCTGCCTGAAGCAGACCCTTCCTGCCGAGGAATCTTTTTCAACCAGACATGTCCCTCTCCAGTAAGCTGTAGTATCCTTGTGATTCCTTTCAGATGCGCTGGCTGTTGTGGATTTGAGTGTATGAGGATGGATATTGCACTGAATTTGGTGTCTCCCAAGCTGGCAGGATTGTTCACAGCTGTCAGTGACTCACAGTAGCCGAGTTGCTGTCTCAGAGTTCAAGTTAATGGAATCTGCAGTTCAGCCTCCCTTGATTTGTTTGGCAGAGATGAAATTTCCCATGAACTAGCAAGAGCAGGAGGGAGAGTCCACAAAGTAGTAGCTTTGAATATGTGTTGGGTCTGAAAATTTGCTGAGAAATGCTGTACTTACTTCCTCAGCTCTTCTTTGGGAGTAACTCCTTGCCAACAGTCATGCTTTCAGGTGTTTTCTTTTGTTTTGTGTCTAGCTTCTTCCACTGTACTTAATGCCAACAATCTCCAGTTTCCAGAACTGCATTAAATATGTGATAAATGTATGCCACATGATTGTCATCTTATTCTTCCTCTGAATGGATGGCAAACTTCATTTGTATTTAGAGGTTCTGTTTTCTCAGCAGGGTAACTACTTTATTTATGCCAAAGAAAAAGTCAATCGATGCAAAAATGTCATCGATGCAATCCATTCATAGAATTAATTTATTTACTAAGTGAAAAGGTAAATTTTATCCTTTTTTGCCACTTGACATTTTTACCAAGCAGGTTATATGGAAGGATATTTGAAATAACTGGAGTGTACCACATACAATGAGGGCCTGGTTTTACATGTTGATTTTGACAGTTGTTCTGATAGTGTGTGATTCCTCTAGAGAGCCTGCTGGAGTCCTATAGAGCTGTGTTTGAATGTGGGCAGTATTAAGTGCTGGCTACTGAACAGCACTGATTCTTCCAGAATCAGTAGGAACCTTTGAATTTTGTTTATTTTCTTTGAAGCTGTTAGGTGATGAGAATCACTGTCAGTTTCCAAAATAAATAGGTCTTCTGAAGCTTATTTGCCTTCTTGTTGCTCTGTTACAGAGTATCAGGATATTGGAAGCAAGTTCAGTCTGAACACTTGTAGCTGGATTATAATGCATGTGAACCTTAGACATGTGTATGAAGAGTATGAAGTTTCTGGTTCACGGTGCTCTTAGAAAATGCATGCGAGTCCAAGAAAATAGCAGGTATTTGCTATTCAATGTTGTGGCTTTTCTATTGTCATCAATCTATCAGAAGAAAGCTCCAAGAACCCAGAGTAAGAAGATGATATTCAGGTCACTAATCAGTAAGCAAAGAAGGGAAGAAGTAATAGATACAGTATTATTTTCTGGTTATACTAAGCAAGAACAACCCAAGAAGATTAAATGTGTATATATTTCAGACTTGAGGTATATTTTTCCATTAAGCAGGATTGCTTTCTCCTCTCCAGCTCTGTATTTGCTTCTGTTGTCTACCCTTTTATAATCTTGTCTTTTTCAATGGAATCACAGATAGTGAAACTCCTCTCTTTCTATGTCAAATCGAGTTTATAGGGCATGTTATTCATAGTGAGGTTAAGGACCCTTTCAGGGTACTTCTCTCTATTACTACAAAGCACTTGTTTTACTGCCTGGTGAAAACAGGGTTGTGTTTTGGTTTTTTTTTTTTTTTTTTTTTTTTTTTTTTTTTTTTTTTTTAAATCCACCATCACAGGGAAGTATTGAAATAGTTTTCCTGCCCCGGAGTTATTCTCAAGGCATGTGGAGGGCAAGAGTTTCACGTGTTGACTGAAGACTTGTTTGCAAGAATGCACTGAGAAAAGGTAAAATCAACGTTTTACAGCTAGGTAGTCAGTATATAGTAAACTCAAGTACCAACAAGTACCTTAAATCATGGTGTAGACTTCTTATTCAGAAAAAAGTTTACCTGAGTTTGCTGTGTCTTTAGCTTTCTTTCTAAATACCTGAAGAATAAAAGCTCCTGTATATAACAAGGAATTTTGTAATGATCTCCTCTATTGATTTCAGTGACATATTCAATTCTGCAGAAGTCATACAGTACATGCAAAAGTTCTTTATGTTTATCACTTGGCATTTTTTAATGTTGGTGTTGTGGCACTGACTTTGGTGGTTGTTCAGAGTCCTAAGAGCAGTCTTTGCTAGAGGACATGTTATAATTAATATCAGACTGATTGGAGTAAGCTATTTATGGTCTTAGAAATCTACTAGAAGTTGTGCTTAGGAATGTACAGTAGGTGATAATACTGAAAATATTGTGTAGATACTGTTTGTTACCCAGACTTCAACATGCAGTGTTTTCTAGTCACTTCAAAGCCTAGGAAGGGATATAAGAGAAGCAGAGGCAGACAGCTACATACACAAATAAGAAGTACCACAGTACCAGATAAATATGATTCAAACTTTTTTAAAGTATTGAATACTTCAGCACAGGGTATTTGGAATCCCTCAGGCATGCAAGATTGATGGAAAAAAAGGTAAAAAGGAGCCAAATAGAAAACAGATATAAACTTGCACAATTGTCCAATATTTGAGCAATATAAACTTCAGCTCTGAATTGTCCTCTGTACTATCTTACAGTTTCCTGATTTTTGTGAACTAATATAATTAACTGCAGGGAAACTGCATCAAAATTCACTCTGTTTATGGAAGCTTTTTGTTGAAGGGGATCTTCCACAAAAGACTTACCAAATTTACCTTACTTTGTCCTCTGCTCTACATTTTCACTCAGTTATGTAATTTACAACTTTTGTTCTTCCTTGCTTCTTGATAGTTCAGAATTGCAAATTCTTTGGTCATTCTCTCCTTGCAGCTGCTGTCTGAATTCATTCCATCTGACTTCTGCAGTCTAATAGAGGAAATCTTAGACAAAGCATGTAATCTCATGTTTTGGAAATTAGGAATCAAAAGCATATGTTTCAAGTGAGGAAGGGACTACCTCCATCTCAGAATACCTGAACAGCTGTCCTCAGTGGCTCGTCCTGTGTCAAAAAGTGAATAATCTGATAAATTTCAAATTTGTCATCAAGATAGCCAGTCAAAAACAGAGCTTTAAAGACAAGAATACTGCAGACTGTTTCTTTTATTGAACCACTTGAGGGGCTCTGAATGTAAAGGACTTTGCTGTATGTGCATGTAGCATCAAAGGCAGTAAATGTGCAGAAGTCCTTCAGCCAAGTCCTAAAGGCAGCAAGCAGTCTCAGGGTCAGCTCTGCAGCACTGACTAGTTGGCAAATTGTCTTCCAACCTGAAATGGCACCTGGAGCTTACAATTTGCTATGTCATTATTAGGAAAAGTACACATTTATTCTTTTGGCTCCACAATGTTTTAAAAGCAGTTTACAGCTTCATGTCTGTTCTGTCTTCTCCTAGTGCTCTATGACTCTTAACTTGTGTTTGACCTGTTTTCTTGCTCTTTTTTCTTGAGCTGAAATACTTCATCTTGTCATAAAAAGAGGTCCCTCTTGCTTTTGTTGTCTGTGTTGTAACTTGAGTAGCTGAATTTGAAGTATGGTAGTTGCTTACTTTCCAAGACAGTAGAGGGGAGGAAATGCAGCAATGTGAAGCGGGTAAGTGCATCAGTGTAACATATGAGAGAATAGTGTGATGGTGAAAGGCAGTGAGCTTCTAAATAAGCACAGGGAGAATGTGTGTGTGTGTGTGGTAGAGAGGGAGGTGTCTCAAAAAGCTGTGTTTGTTCTCTCGAGGCTCCCAAGTGCTATAATTGAGTCAACATGTCAAAGTGAAGTATGTCCTGAGCTTTGGGAGCAGGAGAAAGCTGCATCTTCTGCATGTACAGGTTTGGATGAACCCCATCTTACAGCAGTAATAAGCACTCTGCTTTTGCCCTGCTGAAACTGCAACTCAACAGAATAGCTGCCCAGCCAAGCTCTATAACTGATGTTTCTCCAATAACTGCTTTAAATTTTTGGTTGGGAAGCTGTGAGTAATTGGCTTCGCCTTTGCTTCTGATGCAGATGTGAACAAAGGTGATGAACAGAGGGGAATATGACTGAATGCACTATTGAGATACAGGCAAAACAAACTGAAAGGGTCTTCCTTAATTTATTTCTAAGTCTCAGAGAAACAAATATCTGTATGTCTTGGCATATTTCTTATGTTGGTGGAATGTTTTGGGGATGTACTGATTCTCCTTTACTGTAGGATTTTTGTGTTTTAAATGGATGGAAAAGGGCTGATTACAGCCCTTTGTCCTGGCGGTTTGTTGCAGCCTTTGGCTGTGTGACTTCATGCATGATGCTGCACTGGCAGTTCACTCCTTGGCCGTAGCTCACTGCAACATTGCTCTAGGACATCATATGAAATTTAAAGCTCTTTAAAGCCCATGTTTCCTTGCTAACACGCTAATTTTGTCTTGATTGGGTTTTATGTATAATATCTACCTTTGGTGCTTTCGTATTTTATAAATTGTGCTTACTGACATATCTGATGTTCTGATTGTTTCCATAGTGACAGCAATGGCAAAAACCTGAAAAAGGTGACAGCACTGTATTTTTAAGATGAACTGTTTTACAGAGGAATAGTTTGAGGGGGTGGGAATACAGTAGATTTTTTTCAAGCAGTAACAGGATATATTTTTTTCAAGCAGTAGTACTTACTTGGAGGTCAGAGAGGAAAGATTTGGCTTGCTATTTTGGCATTTATTTGTGTGGGGAAGTAGTGAGCACAAGGTTAATCTAGGTAATATGAGATATTTTCAGCAACGTCTCCTTTCTTGGTGCTCCAAAAGATGATAAAATCTTGAAATGCAGAAAACTGAAATGTGCAGATTATCTTCACAGGAAAGGTAGAAGTCAATATGCCTATGAGAAAATGTGTTACATACTTCTCCCAAATTCATAAACTAAGCACAGGAAGCTATTAGTATTAAAAATCAGACACAAAGCCATTAGTGAGATTTTCAATCTTCTTTTGTCCTTTGGTAAATTCAGTCGTTTTATTTTATATTCTTGGAACAAGGCTTTATTCCCTTTCATATTATTTGCATTTGAAAGTAAGATACCTTGAGAGAATATAGGCATTTGTTTAGAGTCCATGCTTTAACAGAGAGGGTTTTTTCAAAGCATTTTGTAGGAGACACAGGCTTCCCTAACATTCCCTTTTGTCATTGGCGTTGATGCGTCTTCCTGTGGTGCGGTCACTCGAAGCAGTTGCCTGACGTAGAATATATGCCTGCTGTTCTTGTATCAGCACAGACAAGTGAGAGGAGATCATGTGAGAGATGCTTGTAAATGATGTCAAATACTTTCATTCAGGGGCTTTTTTCTGTGAATCATTGGTTAGCATTCTGGTTGAATACTATACCTGGAGGTATTTAAAAGATGTGTAGATATGGCACTTAGGGACAGCCAAGTCTACCACTTGATTTGATTTAGGTGTACCTGACAGTGCCAGCTTGATGGTTAGACTGCATCTTAAAGGTCTTTTCCAGCCAAATGATTCTGTGATTCAAAGCATCCTTCTCCTGCCCACCCCATCACTGTGCCTAGGATCTGCGGTCAGACTGGGGACCTTGTGCCCAGGCAGTTCTAGAAAGAGCTTAGAAAGGATAAGTCAGGCTGTGCTGCCCATTTCCAGGTGGCAGACACATCCTCCAGCCCTGGGGAAATCAAGGAGGCTGGTGGTAAGACACAGGTGATACACTCCAATTTAACACATTGTTAAATTCATGCATCTTATGCCTTCCAGCCAAAATATGGCATCATACTGTAAACTGAATATGTGTTACATCTTAGTACACTGGGGAAGAGAAGCCAACAGCTGAGAGTTTGTGTTGCTTTTTAAGTTGCACAGGTTGATTGGTTATCTGGGCCTGAGGCCTCTTAGGTCACATCTGCATTAGTACCTTAGCTGGTTCGTCTATCATTTTGGTGTCTTGGGTGTGGTGTGCATAAAAATATGTAATTTATGATTCTTCTTTATATTTTTCTGCAGTGTTCTGATCAGCTTGTTTAAAAGTGTGTGATTCTGGTTTTCCATTGACCTGAAGGAAGGGGAAGTTTCCCTGTTTTTTACAACTGGGATCACTGTGTAAAACAGGAAAGTGGTTTAGAAATCATGGGAACAGTTAGTTGTTGCAGAAAGGCTGAAGAAAATTGTGTCATCTGTTCTAAAAAATGTCCTCTTATTTGCAGAATGATAGAAATGTAAATATTTTTTTCTTAAGAGACTGGTTCACTTATAGATACTTGAGTTGTTGAAATGCTGACTTAGTGGGAAAAAAAGATTGGTTAGTTGGTGTTATCTCTATGCCCCCACTGGTCCCCACCCAAAAAAATCCCCAAGCCATTGTTTTTGTATTTTTTTCGCTGATGGAGTTTTAAGGCATTGCTTAGTGCTTTGTCTTAAGTAATGTCCTGTGTCCCAAGCATATGTTGGACATCACTTGTATTTCAGTAGCATTATGAAGTGTAGACAGAAGTAGACATTTAGACATGCCTCTGTCATGTGAAACATATTTAGTTTCTTCATATTTAGTTTCTTCAAACTTACAAGTTTAAATTTGCAGCTTCTTCTGATCCCCATTGGAATGAAGGAGTAGTGTTTTTCTTTCTTGCACTGCCAGTGATAGCAGTTAGTACTGATTCATTGCTGTTGATCCCTCTGCTGCTTGTTAAAAGACAGCTTTATTTGCAGAGGTCTCACAGTGAGCTTAATTTGGCTTGCTGCATCTTTGTAGCAGTTTTAATCTTATATGAAATAGATGAAATCTAAAAGGAAATTGGGAACGGAAAGGGAAAAAAAAGCTAAACCAAAACTAACTATTCACATGTAAATGTACCATATAAAGCCATAGACCTAGTAGATTTAGATAGTATTATATTAATTTCTTGAAGTAGAACTTCCCCTTAGATCTTGGGAAAACATCTGCAAGGAAGAAAGCCTCTCGTACATGTCTTTTGCTCCTAGTTCAAATTACAGGCAGATGTCTGATTTATACTCAGTGAAAAGTGCTAATTGTGCCCTTGTAAACTCTTTTAGTTTAGAGGAAAATGTATTTATTTGCATGAAAATGTTTGCATGTGAAATACTGAAAACCTTTCCTGCAGATATAAAATTTTAGAATTCAAAATATATAAGCCTCTAATGCTCTCCTAAAAGCTGTTCCTTCCCTGGCTGATAGCTTTTACCTTGCCATGTGTCATTAACATTTACTGCTGTTGCAAGTTCTTGGATAACAGATTGAGGTGACTTTGTGTCGGGTTTAGATGGCATTTGCCAAACAAATTGTTGGGAGTCTTGCAGTCATTTGTTCTTTGTCTCTTATGAAACATGAAACTCCTCTGATGCGAAGGATTTTGCATTTATTCTTTTTGTTTCTAAAGCAGTGGAGAGTTCCTATTTTATGAAAAGTTTTTAAAACACCGACTAATAAAAAAAACTCAAGTAGGTTAAAATTTCAGTCTTCACCTCTGGTGAATAATGCTGATTCTTTTAAAGAGCTTTTTATTAAAGTCTTATCTTTGATTAATTTTGTGGCACACTTGAAAATAGGAAACTATAAGGTTAGTATAATTTTGCATTTTAGAGAAATATGTTTTGATAAAATTGCATGCATGAAGTCCACCTGTCCTGTTTTGGGGTGGTGTGTCTGCAGTGGGAAATGCCTGGTAATTCAGTGATTCAGTGGCACAGTATGTTCTTTTGCTGATGGCACACACACTGTGTCACCAGGTCAGCCCTGTGTACTCTGTCTGTACTCACTCTTACCTTGAAATCACTTATGTTGAGAATAGCTCAGAAATATTTCAGCCATGCTTATCAATTTAAATCAAGATGTTTTGGCTTTCCCAAGTGCTGTTCTCCAATTTTCTTGATGATTTTTGTGTGCTTTCCAATCATGTTTTTTAGCCTTTTTTATTCCCAGAAACCATTTGTTGCCTGGGCAGGTGCAGTTCAGGATGCTGTGATGTGCCGCTGCCCATGCTGTCCCAGTGAGGTTCACCACTGGTTCACTTCTCTGTAGAATTGCTGTTAGTAGAGATGGTAGCTTTTGTAATGCAAGAGTTGTATGGAGACCACCAAACTTGATCAGAACTCAAGTCAGTTTCATTCTCAGCCAGCCTGAAGTTATTGATGTATTTCAGCTTTTATTATTGCTGGCAGGCACACATGGTGGGCAGTCCTTTGAATCTTGGCTGTACTGTACTGTTTATTCTTCTGCTTTGGAAGCTGGATAAGGCCTTGATTCTGTGTGGGCATGCTTCACCCTTCACTTCAGTACCTCTTGGTAGGGTGCCTTTTGAGATACTAGTTTTAGCCAATTCATAGAAGATTTGTTTCCAGAGTATGTATCTCTGTGAATGCTGTTGGTGAGACACATCAACATTTCCCATCTGGTGGCTGAAAAGGAACACACAGTGGGCACTGTGGTTGGTATGACTCTATGCTCTTGGACTGCTTTTTGTCACATTTCTGAATATTGGTAACATTGTCAGTGTCTTACTTCTTCCCTAAGGCATGCTGCTAGAAGAGATTTGGGAAAGCTCTTCATTTCTAAGGGTATAGTTTTTGAATCATAGGAAGACAAGTGGATAATGTTAATAGATGGCAACTCTTTGAAGTACATTAACATCAACTTCAGAGAGAAAGAAAATCCCTTTCCCTGAGCTCCAAATAAACAACAATGCTTTCAAACCTTCAGGAGGATCAAGGTGAAATGCAGTGAACGGCAAGTGCAGGGAAGATGATTCTGCTTTTATGGCAGTTGGCCATAAAAGCCAAAAATATATTTTTTCTGCTTTATGCTCCTGTAACAAAGCAAAATAACAAAGTACTCTGAGAATGTTCTATGAAAAGAGTACAAAAAGCTTTCTGTGTTAAATGCTCTCATCTTAATAGATGTTGGCAGAATATATTTTAAATGTGCTGGAAACACCTCCTTGGAATTCAGAAGTATCTTCAAAACTAGCTGAAAAGACCTGAATTCATCTGATCATGCAAGCACATTTAACAGCATTTATTTGCTTATGTAGAGTTGTAGAAGGCTGACATCTTCCAGCTGAAGTGTGTGTCTCTCCCACTTTAGTTGGCTTTAGCTGGGAAAGAGAGAACGGAGCAGACTCATTTCTCATTTTCTTGCTAAAGTCTTCAAGAAAAAAAGGAAAATAGTTCTAAGCCATGGACCTGAAGTATATTTCAAAAGGTAAATGTGCCCTCCTTTGCCTAAGGAAAAGACTGTCTCGGGAAGATAAGTTGGAGAAAAAGTAGCAAGTAGGATTGTTCCTGCTGAGGTTCTGTTTTGGTCAGTCATGGAAGACAAAGGAGAAAATAAAATGGTTCTTTTCAGAGGAGGAAAGTGATTTTCAAAAGCCAGAATGTATTCATGTGGCTTTGAAATGATTAGTGAGAATAAGGGCTGAAATTCAGTGGGCAGGATTGTGTATTGCCTTATGGGTTGCAATGTCATGAATGGTAAAGATCTACGTAAGAAATTGAAAGCTGCCTATCCAAAATTCAAATGAGTACAATGAACTGATTCATAGTTTTTAAAGAACTATGATCTGAAGCATATTTGTTTATACATAAGGACTATTGAAAGAACTCAAAACAACTCTGCAGGTCACCTTTAACAAAAAGCTCTCTGTGTAGATAATAATATAAATTATAAAAAAAGTATCACACCAACAGCATGTCCCATATGCAATATAAAAGTAAGAACAAACTCCAAATTGAGAGGTGGTGGGTTTGGATGGGGGAGGGAGATTGAAATGTGTTCTTCAGGAAAGAATCAGTGTACAAAACTGAGAAAAAATAAGATGGCAGCAGCCAGGATTTGCAGAGCTTTTCAGTCCTTTGTTGGGTTATCTTGCATAAGTGCTTTAGCCAGAGACTCTTTTCAGTAGCTGCATGGGGCCAGCTTGGAACACAAACGTGCATGAATCCAAATGTAATTTCCCTGTTGTGCACATTCTGGCTGTGACAGCTCAAGTTATGAATGTAAAATAGCAGGAGAAAAAGTTTAGAAGATGGCCAGGCCTGAAATGTTAATAAGAACTGACTTACCATGAGATCCCTTGAGGCTGGCAAAGGTGCTGCCCGAATTTTAAGTTTGTCTGATTCCATGCTTCGTTTTGGTGTGCCTTGGAAAAGAATAAATAAATTCCTTGTTTTTATCTGTGCATCTAAGTTGTTTGGCATAACAGAAGTAACAAACATTTTCTTCCACATAAGATGCAAAGCAGACAAGGAGAGTGATGTTAATCCTCCACTCCGGTTTGTGGTCAGTGCTGGCGCACAGACTGAATCGGCATCAGTGGCTTTGATCTGTAGACAAGAAGTAATGTACAGGGAATGACAGTATCTTTTCCCTTTCAAATAGTTCTTTTTTCTGGGGGGCAATAATCTGCATTTTTCCCAAATTTCCAATGTTCAGAAGGCGTTTGTCTTTCCTCTGGGTAGCATTGGTGCAGGATAAGGGATTTCCTCCCCCTACATCAATACGCTGCTTGCAGAAAAGACACCTCATCATGGCCACGGGACGGCTTGTCTCAGACTGTGCAGGCAAGGAAAGGGCTTTTCTCTCTACTGTGTGCAACTTGCACAGCAAAGAGAAATTGCAAAGTTTGCAAGTTTCCCTGTGTCTTCAACATCGGATTTTCCCGGGTCTGTACTCTCTCTTTTTTTTTTTTTTTCCCTAACCTCCTTCCATCTCTTGTTACCATGGAGAATGAAATGCCTGTTCCATTCAAGTTGTCGGCTGAATAGGTTTTGAGGTTGATGGATGGTGAGAATCTCTTATCCCTCCTTCTCCAAACACCGCCCCTGCCTGTTTCTTGACATTTCACTTGCCAGAGACTGGCAATCAGTGAGTGGGAGCTGAAAAGGAGGCTGGCAGTATCCTGCTGAGATGCTCTTTCAGTTCATGGATGAAATCAGCAGCTGTGAGAAGGTCTTAAGGGCTTCGGTGCAGAGCCTTGTCCTGAGGCTGACTGAGGCATGAATGCTCATTTGAGTGAATGTTCTTGCTTCCCCAGAGCACCCAGGGAAAAAAGAATTCATATGTGAAACCTGTTGCTGCTTATGACTGTGTTTCCAGGAGTGAGGTAACCTCTGTAGTGTAAAGGGAAAGGTAAGGAATGAATGAATACAATAAATGCTGTGGCATAATCTGTTCCTCTCATATATACTTCTTTATCTGTGTCCACATCACACCAGAAGTGGAATTTCTTTGCTGCAGTCTGACTTGGGTGGTTTCCTGGCTGTGATGCTGAAGTTAGTAGGGGACTCTGTTTAGTGGGATTCCAGTAGTCCCTGTATGAACTGACTGTGTATGTATGGTATCAGTAATGCAGTGTGAAAACAGATTTCTGAATCATGTACCTTTTAATAACAACTATGTGGAATTGTGGATGTTGACAGGCCTAGGGTTGAAATACGAGTTTGGGGATACTGTTGACATGCAAGAAATGTAGCTGCAAAGCAGAAAAATTAAAATGATGGCTCTGTAAAATTATACAGAAAACATTTGTTTTGTTGTTATTTATTACTTTTCATATAAGATAACTATAGTTTTAGAGGGTATCAGCAAAAAATTTTAGCCTATGCTGAAAGGCTTAAGCCTGTCCTTTTTAAAGAAGAGGTTGTTTTGACTGATGACCACTTAATAGTGATGGCTTGCGAGAAGTGTATACCTGGCATTGTTTAATAGATTGTGTGGGTTTTGCATCTGTAAGTAAAAGTAAATGTTATGACTTTAAATTTTGACATTGCTTCCATATAGAAGCTTTTCACAAATGTATCATTGTTGAGAGAAGATATTTCTGTGAGTTTTCTGCTAAAACCTGCTATGTCAGGACTGTACCAGCCTAAGACCTAATACTGGTGGTATACCGTAGTGGCATTTCAATGCTTTTGAGATCATATGTGAAAATTTTGAACAGCTGGGTGATTTTGAACAACTGTGTTTGATAAGTGACTGTGGACTTTCTTTCAGTACATCTTTTCAGCACCATGCATTGATAAATATTTTCACGCCTTCTATGTATTCCTAAAGTTGCTAACCAATACATCTCTCCACACTACCACCAACAGCTTTTGCATTTGTCTTAGCTCCTCAAGAGTTCACTTTCCATTTGATGCTTTATGTCCTGTTTGTTGTTGGATTGTTGTCTCCCTGCTGGACTTTTCCTCCTGTGCCATTGCTTTTCCTGTTGTGTAAGCCACTTCCAAAATGCTGTATGTTAGCTGTTTGGCCACTGGTGTGTTAGAAGGAATTTTTAACTCCTGCATCAGAAGGGCATGTGTGTATGTCAGTACATAAAAAATTAATATATGTATGTGAAATACATATGAATATATACCATCCAGTTCTTCAAGTAGTTTATTCTAGAGATTGTAGTAGTATTTTTGTTCCCAGAGCTTGAGATTTCCTAGAGGGATGTGCACACAGAGGATTTGACTGCCTGTGACCTTCAGTCATACAAGATAATATATGATAATATGCAGGGTTTTGATTTCCTGGTTGGCTGGGCTACTGCAGAAAAAAAATATATTTTTAAAAATACACGAATGAAACAGCTTTTTTCTACCATAAATACATCACACAGGTTGGGTGGAGTTGAGGTAAAATTTTACAGAGAGGAAAAAAGGGGGAAGTCCATTGGGACAGAGAATGAAGTTTGGGATTAGCTTCATGATAGGAACTCAGCTTCATGTTACCATTTGTAAGGGATGGGGAAAGAGTGAGCATCTGTTTTAATGTGGTGATTTTGAGTGAGCAGCAACAGCATCAGCATCGAAGCTTACATGTGTATTTCCATTTATTCTGTTATCCTGCTGCAGTTTTTTGATTCAGTATTATCTTCTTTATGAAAAAAATATACTCCTAGCAGTTTATGGGTTTGCATGAGATAAAGTCCCAAATCTTTCTCTCACACTCTGTGAGGATTCTTATGCTAATAATTTTAGAGATTGAATCCTGTCAGTAATACTTAGAAAAAATTTTGACAATCTCTGAAAAAAGATCTTCCAGTTTTCAACATGGATGTATTTAAATTCACTTTGCTGTCTGAAATTATTCCTCTTCCTGTCACCAAGATCGACCTTTACTTGATTGGGGTGTTTTGATTTTTATGTTTTCTCTGAGAAGAATTTGACTGACTTAATAAACTTGTAATTAGGACATATCATTACTTCATTCCATGTGGTCTTTGGTTAAATTATTCTTGGAAAAATTCTCATGTCCCACTCTTTTTAGATTCAGAGCAGTTTGATTCCTTTTTCCTGTCCTTCTTTATCTTAATGGTAATCAGAGCTTGTAATTTTTTTATCTTATCCTTGCTATTTAGATGTGAACATCTGGAGAACAATCAATCTCTAAACCTCTCTCTGCTTGCTAGATGTTTTATTTTACCTTATCCTTGGTGATCCGTGCCTCATTTCCCTCCATTGCTTTACCAGGCAGTGCAGCATGGAACTGACCTCATTTGCTTCAGCTCCACTCCTGTCCCTGCTGCCTGGTGCCCCAGTCAGTGAGCATGGGCAAAGCTTTGTTCAGGGCAGCTGGGGAGAAAAACCTGATCCAGCAGCAGACTGAATCTATGGGCTTCCATGATGTCCATGGGCTTACAAAGACCAGTCTTTGCTGATTTGTACTTTGCAAGTTACCTTTATAACCTTGAAATCTGGAAAATTAATTTTAGTTTAGCTTTTGCCAAGACTTCCTACCTATTCTGTTTGAGTGAAGTTTTAAGCCCTTTATAATAGGCTGGTACATATGCAAAGAATGAACATTGTGCTCTCCAGTAAGTCATTCTCTTATCTCGAGTGTCATTTACTGGAATCTCCTTACCTTTTGCCTCCTGTAAAATGTAAACTGAATTACAGGCATATAATTAAATCAGCATATTTAGTGTGTAAGGAATGAGAGACAGTGGGAATTTTGATGGCTATATCCACAATAAGAACACTAAAATCTAAATCATCAGGTATCTAAACTCTTTTCTAGTGTACTGAGAGCACTGAGAACCATTTCCAGGTGGACGAAACATGTTTTAGTGCTAGAGCAGCACAACAGGCTATAATTTCTCCTCACCTGGCCAAGAGGTTGATTCACAAACCATGTGGCTGCTAGCTAAAAGATTCAGATGTGCAGTATTAGTGCTCATCAAGGAAGGGGACATTTGAATAATTACTAGATAGTTGCGAGGTTTTGGGAAAAAAGTGACAGTTTCAGGTACTGATGTATTTGCTTTTGCCTATAATCCATGTCCAAGTCACTTTGTTGCATATGGCATGGCTCATACTTAAAACTACCATGGTTAGTGTCTGAGACTGATTTTAATTTTTTTGTGCCTAAGCATCGGGCACATAGTGTTGGTGCTGGCATTATCTAACAATATCTAAGAACGTTTGCTTCTCAGAGATGAGAGTTTTTAATTTTATTTTATTTACTTTATATACCACATAGCAATTCAAGTTCCTGTTGTCTTGGCCATAACCCAAATTTGGAACACAAAATTAAAATAAAAAACTGCAAAACAAAATAAAGCACAGAAGGCATGACAAGAAGTGGGATTGATCTCTATAATGTAAATATTGTTTTCTCTAACCTTAGATTTCTGATTTAGTGTTGATGTCAGTTTACTGTGAAGACCAGTAATAGCAAACTGTTGTGAGATGGAGTCAAATTTGGGTGCAACATGAGAGATGCCCCTTGTATTGGAGTGGATTTGTGTAGTGTGTGCCTCACAGCCAGTTGCTGGCTCTTTCAGATTTGTCCCTGTGAAATCCTCTCCTTTAGTCTTGTTCCAGAGCTGTAGCACTCATCTCCAATACATCCCTCTCCAGCCAGTCTGGTTATCTTCTGTTGGCTCTGCAGTGCTCTTCCCTGGCTCTGATGCTGGATTGTTATTCTATCAGTAGGGCAAAAGGGTAGGAAAGAAGCAGGGAAAGGGATATCTGAAACTAGTATTGGCTGCTGTTTTAAATGAAAGTTAACATTTTTCATAGCAGAGAGATACTGTAGAAGAAACAGGAGGGCATGCTAGGGAGAACTGTTGAAAATGCTGTTTGTGTTTCAGTCTTGTTGAGGGTTTTGACTCCTAGAACATGTTCAAAGTTTGTTGCCAGTTAAGAGTTTAGAAGTCTGTATGGACATAACCAGTGTTTTAGTTCCATAGTGATTCTTGAGATACAGGACAAGACACACACAGGAAAAATGATTATCTAATGGACTAGGGCATTCTTTAGCCAGCCTTTTAATCTCCTGCCTACCCCTTTAGTCTGTATAATAAAGATACTGTTTTGTGAAAGGTCATCTCAGACTGTGCTTCTCCCAGAATGCTCAGTGGCTCAGTGTTGCTCTCATCTGCCACAGTTAGAACATTCCTGTCTTCAGCTCCTGCAATCAGGGAGTTGTGGGGTGCAGTTAAATAAGGTCATAAGTCTGACTGATTGATAATAAATCTTTGGTGGATTAGTTATTTGGATCAGCGTGCTCTGAATAGCTGGGGATGTGGGTCCACCTCTTTTGCTGGCAGCCACTAAAATTGCTTTATACTCCTTGCAGAGCTGTTCCCT
The DNA here is from genome assembly GCF_031753505.1 of Anomalospiza imberbis. Lineage (NCBI taxonomy): Eukaryota > Metazoa > Chordata > Aves > Passeriformes > Viduidae > Anomalospiza > Anomalospiza imberbis. Next base: position 15,055,782 of record NC_089688.1, read on the forward strand.
GAAGTTCTTAACCCTCCACTTTTAGATAACCAAGTACAGCCTAACCCAGTATTATGTTGCAGATGAGTACAGACAAGCTGCAGTATATAAGCAGTATCTTGATGTGGTATAATAACTGTGTGTATTGAGTTGTGATGTGAGTTTTCAGACTCAGTTGGGCTGGGTATCATCTGCAGGAGTCAGGTCAACCCTGAGCCAAGCTGGCATGGCCATAGGTGGAAGCACACTCCTGTTCCATCCTCTTCCATCTTCTCTCATTATTTGCTCTCTCTTAGGCTTTGCACCACAGGACTGACTACCTCTTTCTATTTCGTGGAATCTCAAACTTGAGTTTCTATCTGTGTTTTGCAATGCCACATATCAGGCAGTGCTTGAGGTTAATCACAAACACTAAACCCGAGCTGCCCTGTGACATCCTGCGATGCCTCTGCTCCTGTGCAGCACTGAGCAGCAGAAGCTGCCTGTACACAAACTAGATGTTAGTGACCTCAGCCAGAAAACATTAACTGCATTGGCAGGGTTGCTGGCCCCATGTTCAGATGAGAACCAACAAGATGTCATCAGGAATTGCTCTCATGCCCTAACTTGGAAATTGTTGACAGTATGGATCTTTTATTGCCTTCACCCAAAAGTGTTTTTTCTTGATTTATGGTGAATAAGTGGATTTATACAGTAAAGGAGGTTGCTTCTAGTCCCATCTTCCTATTTCCGTATTTTATCCAAAAGTTGCTTCACTTGTTTAAAGTAGATGGGTTTGTTACTCTGGATCATGGATATAAATAAATGCCAGAAGCATGAAGCCTTATCAGCTGTGAGCAGCTGTACTTGCCTTTTCGTTTTAAATCTAGACATCTAAAGTGCAGATAAACAACAAAACTCATTTTTCTGGAAGGTGAAACTTTAAAATTTGTTGGAGTTTGTTGAAGGCTGTTGCATTTCTACTTAAAGTAAACTAGCATTAGCATTTTTGGGGAAGGCTCTGACCTCCTTGTTAGAGCTCAGAGTTACAGTTCAGGGTAGTGAGTATTAATGCCTGTTGTGGTTTGGTTTTGAAAGACTGTCTCTGCATGGACAGTCATGCTTAACCTAGTACATTGCTTGTATATATGGGACAGCCTAGAGAATTAAGTGGGATTTCCTTGAGGGTATAATCTTTATGTACTCTTTGCAGAAGTGGGTCTTAGGGAATGCCTGAGGATGCTGGCAAGTGAAGAGGAATATACTCAGGCAAAGCTTTAGAGCATGGGATTGTAAACACTGTATGGGAAATATTGCAAATAACCTTTGTTAGCTTGATAGGTTAATTTTTGACCTTAGAATTACTTTGTAGACACAGAAATTTGCTTTCCTTCTGCATGGATACATTATTAGGTAACGAGTTATCCATACTGAAATCCTGGGCTCAGACCTGGAAGCAGTACATAGGTTATGTGTGGCTCAGACCCTGAGCTAGTTCACCTGCTGAGCCCTTGCCAACTTTGCTCAGAGCTACTGCTGATGTCTCTGTTTTGTGCTTCTGAAACATGGGATGCTGGGAGGCTGGCTTTGAAGGTGCTGGAGGAGCATTCAGGAGCTATCTGGGCTCCACAACTCACAGATTTAGACTAAAGCTCTGGCTCTGCAAGACTTAGAGCCATGGAGCTGATGATAGCAGCAGTTTCAGGAGGGATAACTGGTGAAAGAGTACCATGTATGTACTGTGATCCCTTCAGCTTTGAGAGATTTGTCAGATGGGGTTTCTTATGGGGCTGCCTTTGTACCTCAGCTGAATTGTCCAGAACCTGGAGTGCTGCAAAACAGGGTGAGAGCGCACAGGGCTTTGGCCTCTTTGCAAAGGGCTTGTGTGCTCAGGGTTTCTGGTTATCTGGCTGTTCCCATCCCCCACTATTCTTGAACAGTGGAAAGCCAAGTTAGTATGCTAGTGCTCTATGGAAGGCTCTATCGAGTGGTGTCTGACCAAGATAAGAATAAAGTATTTAGTTATAATTTAATCTTTATACTTTATTGTGTTACTTTTGAAACATCATGAAGTATAAGTAATCAAGCTGAGTAGGGACTCTTTAGGTATTCAGGCCTGTATACTCTTGGAAATTACTTTTTTTCCCTGTTGGTATTGGCACTGAGTTATAAAAGTGTTAGAATTTGTGCTGGGTATCTAGCCTCTGTACTGTATAATAGTACTGTAGTGAAGTACATCAGCATTTACATAAATCAGCATATCCATATACATACATATATATTTTCAGATGAAAATCCTGAGATACAGGTTGCAAATTAAGAGTTTACTAGTCTGGCTCTTGGGCAGAATCTCCTGGGTAGGAAAGTATATAATGTCCTCATGTATGCTGTAGCTATTAGTATATTAGGTCTAAGGGGTTTTTAAGCTTTTCTGGTTTGTCCAGTATGCTCTTCAAAGATCAAATTTTTGTAGTACAATTATTCAAGGAGTACCTGAGTATGATGATATTTAGGGCATATGAAGACGAAGCAGTAACCTTCTCCAGAGTGTACCTCTAGTTATTTTTGGCACTAGCTTGCTGTACTTTCAAAACCAGGAGCGTTCATTTTGCTTCAAGTGATTTTATCCTCCAGAGCTCAATGGGATGATTCTGCACAAGATAGGGAGCTGTCACAAGTTTGGTCCAATAGGTGCTTTGATGCTGGGAGCTGGAGCAAACTCTACTGTTTCAGAGCAATATTTTTATTTTCTTATCATCGCCTTCTGGGAACAGTGGTAATAAGAGATTATGACTTCTTGTCTCCCTGGTATTCCCTCAAACATGTATCCCTGCAAACTCTTTCTCAGCTACTCTGCAGGGCTCTCTCTGGCACCAGAAAGCACACATCTTCCAGCCCTTTGGCAAGTGCTCATTTCATGTTTCCGTGTGTCTCTCCATTAATGAAGTTGTTTTGAAAGGGGGAATTTAGAAAGGAAGAGTGGTCCCACTTTCTGGGCTTGATTTCTTTGTGTTTAATGTGACTACCTGTTTCTGGGCTGGGGCTGGCCACTGAAATGTGCTTCTTGTAACAGGGGAGTGTTGTCTCCTTGGACAGGTATTGCAGAGCTCACTGTGGTTCAGCTGTTGCAGTTTTACACAGGACGAGGGTACGTATGTTAAATTGCAAAGTTTTGTGTTAAACCTGATGTTACTTTTCAGCAGCAAAAGACTCTTTAATCTTCTTGTTACCATGCCCCAGGGGAGTTGCAAGGACAGTAACATCTGTGCTTGCTGTACAAGGCTGACAGCTGTTTCAGGAGTCAGTTGGTCCTTTTATCCAGCGTCTCTGAACAGCACAGGGAATATGGGCACTGCACCTTCCTGCAGGAGGTTTTAGCAGGATGGCAGTAAGTACTGGCATTGCAACATGCTGAACCATGGGGCTCCATCACTTGCCTTTGACTTCTGAATACTTCTGAGATGCAGAGAACTCCAGAAAAGTTAGGAGGCGTGTTGGCTGCAAGTGAGGGAAAGTCAATAGTCAGACAAACCCTGAGCTTGGTAGGTGACCACAGATGACTGAAGAGATTGAATCAGGCCTTTAGTGACTGAATGGAATGGATAATCTGCTTTAGAGAGTATCTTGGAGATCCCCCAGCCTCAACCTTTCTACAGAATTACCATATTGAGAGTAAGAGGGAGTATGATTTCCCTTGGCTCTCTCTCTCTCTTTTGTTTCTGTACTGCTTCTTTCCCCTTACAATTTCCATAGTTAAGAAACTGTCTCAACAACAACAAAAACAAACCCAAAAACATAAAAGGGAGGTGTATAGGAGCCTCATTCATCACCTTTTTGTCACCAGACTTGATTTGACATCTGAGACTACAGAGAAAGTTTGGCAAGTGCAATGATTTCCCGTGTGGGGGTAATAAGAGAGAAAAAACCTGTCAGTTGAAAACAGCAGGAGCTGCATTAGCAAATATAAATTAAACAGATGGCTAAGATACTGCAGCTGTCACATAGAAGCTCCAGGAAGATTTTTAGCTCAGAGCTGCAGGAGGCTATTTTAAAAGGAAAGAGGAAAACAACAACAAAGCAAACTTCAGTGTGACAAAAGAGACAGTAGAACCATTCAGATTATTATATGAAATTTATCCAGGATTATGGTGTGGCTTTGTTTTTGGGTTTTTCAAAATTTGTGTTTTCAAATCTTAGGATTCTAAAATTAAGTTAAGATCAGCTATTATTAGATCATTTTCAGATTTTGGTATCATGGGTTTGCTTGTTTAGAAATACTCCTCTGTACGAGACACTGGCTCTGACATGCTCTGGAAAGCAGGGAGACATGTAACACACATCATGCCATTTTGTTCTTCAACTGTTTGTTTTACAGCTATTTCAAGAAAAAACTTCTTATAAAAGAATTTATAAGTAAAATCTTTTGGAAAAATGGTGTGGAAAGTGTTAACATTTTGGTGGAGGAAGAACCTGCATTTTAGTCTTGCATGTTCAATCTTAAGATAACTTTTTTCAGACTCATTTTCAACTGAGAAGTGACTATTCCTTTGTGAAAGAAGCACTAGAAGAGCACACAAGTTTGTTACATTAAAGTACAGACATACGATAAAATGAGAACAAGTTGGAAATGCTGTGCTGTTTCTTGGGCACCAAAAGGCAATTAATTTTCTAAATGTTATGTCTTAAAGTACTTTTGTCAATTGGGGCTGATGGTTTGTCATAGATTATTTGTGCATAAGCAGAGATTGTTATGCTGCCGTTATAGTTAAAGGATAACGTGAATTATGAAATAAGTTCAGCTGCATTTGAAGCCTGTGTTTTACATTCAAAGAAATAGCATGCACAAATTGATTCCTAGGCAGGCTGATTGACTACCCAGAGTTCTGCTTTTTCTTTGCTTTCTTTACTGCAAAATAGTAAAGAAAACATTTCTTTATGTATTTGTGGTTGACTTTGAGTCATACTTACTATGCAAGAATTTCTGGATTTTGATTGTACTTCAGCCCTTTGTGCAAAATTAGTATGTCTTCAGTTCTGCCTGTTGTTCTCCAACTTGTGTATTTCTTTACAACAAATATCTTTAGGTACTGTTACATCTAATTTTACACTTGTTCTATATGGGTTATTCAAAAGCTACAAAATCTACATATAAAAAAATTAAATCTTTTTTCCCCCTCTGTAGTTTTCTTTCCTGCCATCATCCCCATAAAGTTTGAGTACAGAAGCCCCAGCATGCTCTGATAGCTGATCAACTTCCATTCTATTAGAAATAGGAAGTTCATCACTGAGACATGCATACTCTTCACTGGCTAAATCTTTAACCTGTCCTAGACTTTTTCCCATTCTTAGTGGTTCAGGACACAAATCATGAAGGACATTAAAGGTCAATAACAACAGCTTTGGCTTGGGCTTGGACTTGATGAAGATGTATACCCTCAGTCTTCCCATACTGTTCAGGGTGCTTTAGCTGTCTCAATAGAAGTGAGCTCCTCATCATTTAACTGCATTTCTTTTGTGGTTGTGGCATCATGCATAAGTGTAGGAAAGAACAGCTCATTATGCTGAGTAACTGTTGTTTTTACCCTTCAGATTTCATTTCTACTCTGCAGAAACTTTGCAGCACTTAAAAAGTTCAGAAAACTAGGAGGGGAAAAAAGCCTCAGCCTGAGTGTATTTCTTTTCTTCCATTTTTGCTTAAGAGAAATTAAGCTGGCCTTGAAGTGTACTTGAACTTGAGAATTATTAATGTGGAATATCTTTGTCAGTGATAGAGGGATGTTTCAGAGTAGGTGACCTTTCCAGTGGGAAGCCTGGCCTCAGCCTCTATGTATTTTCTCCTAGGCTTTAGCTTCCAATGCTTTAGCAAGCTTCACTTCCAGGACGTACACAGCAAGGGAGCAGCTGTGTAGGCAGGACCCAAGGCATAGAGGAAGATCACATGCTGAAACCTACAAGTTCCCCCTGACTTCTCCTCCTGGGAAGAAACACAGGGATCAGTCAGTGTGATCAAAGGCTCAAGAGAGCTGACAGTTAAGAATGGATGGGAAAGAGCTAAAACAGAGAAGTGAGTTGGATGGGAAGAAACAGAGGGGCAAGATAGCCTTGTTCTGAAGGATGGTTAACCTTACATTTTCCTGCTGACTATCCCAAAGGCAAGAATGAACTTTTCCAGCTTGGGAGTGTAATTACTGTCTGATGTCTGAAGCATGTAAGGCTGCATAGTTGTTTTGCTGTAGTTACAGCAAATTGACTGCTGTCTGACGGCTGTGGCAGAGAGCTGATGAGGAAGATGTCTTTATAAACATTTGTCTTAAAGTCAAATGTCATATGTCTTTGAAACAAGTATGTGACAAAATTTTTTATATCATGTGAGGTGTTAATATCAAACTCTCATTGATTAGGATCAGCTGCTTACATGCAAAATGTGTGACAGTGGATAAAGAAAACATGATCCAGCTTTTTTTAATACTCTCATGACTAAAAAGTGCATCTTAGGAAGCAAGTGAGCCCAGCCTTTTGGTGCTGTAGCTTTGTTGTGTAGCTTAGCCAATCTGCAAAATGATTGAACCTTGATCTTTTTAACCCTAGTCCAGAATTGCCAAGTCTCTTTTTTAGGTCAGTGTTGTTCTTATGCTATATAGACAACTGCATCAGTGACTGAAAGAACATGTAGCAATTATAAATTGGTGATTATTATTATGCTTATCATTTTGGAGGTCACATAAATGAATCCTAGGTGGAATAAAACAGCATATCAGGTAGTGCTGGTATGTGGGCTGTGTATTCTACAGTGCTATATCAGTAAATAATGGGTTACTGATTAATTTATAGTAGTTAGTCTTCTCTAATTTCTAATGTCTCAATAGCAGAAGATTGTTCATTTTGCTTTAAAGTAGTTTTAGCTTTACTTTTCAGTGGAAAGCAGCTGAAGACACCTGCTTAAATTTTGGTTATGAAACCATCCTTCATATGCACAATAAATATTGTCAAATATGGCAATTTCTGTCTTTGGATTTTGATCTCCATTCCAGATTCAAACATGTCTGATCCAGATTAGTTTGTGGAATAAAGTTTAGCCAGTGTGTAACCCACCACAGTTTTGAAATATGACTCTGCCAAAGTCTTACACTTTAGTGCATTACTTTGGTCTGTTGTATGTTGGAAAATTGTATGCTACTGCACATGGATACAGAATGATACCTTCCTAAAATAAAGACAGGTATCTACCAGAGGAGAGCCTTCCAGAGATGTGAAACAGATGAGTTTCCTTTCCCTTGTGTAAGCAAGCCCTTAGGTGTTAAGATCTGCTACAGGCTTCTAGCAAGAAGAGGAATTGTTGAAAGTCAAAATGAAGAAGCACTGCTGCTGGTAGCTTCAGACTGCCACCCTAAGCAGCTCAGAATAAGGCCAAGCATGTATAGAAAAATGGCAAGTACTCATTTGGGAACCTGGCCTAATGGTGCCTTTCCACCTTTGTTAGGAAACAAATAAAAGTTGGATATTTAGTGTTGTTTTAAAGTTGAGTGAGAAAACTGAGGGTTTGAATGGAAAATAATAGTAACAGCACAGTTCAAAAGGAGTATCACATGAATTAGTTTCTTGTACCGCAGTCTTTGTTCTTTGCCGTTGTCTATGTAGTTTCTAGGCATTCATTCTAGTGCTGTTAATACACTGTTCTTTTCTGTTTGGCAGAATATTTCTGACTGAGGCTTTGTCTTTATTCCTTCAATTATTTTGTATAAAATAGTAAAGTCATATGTATTTGCTGCTAACGGGATCTGTTTACAGAGTACTTTGCTTCTAGCCTGTTCCCATGAATAAATGAACACAGATGCTTGGTAGTGTGAAAGTAGCAAATACACACCCTTCATTCACACTCTCCAAAATATGTTGCCCTCAGGATTTTTCAGCGTAACTGTTTTGTTAAGACTGTGCAGAAATCACCCTTATTTGACGTACGATATCCTATGCTACATTCAGTTAGACACCACCAAAAGTGTGCTTCTGCTAGTTTAGCATGTTTTTTTTCAGGGAACTGGTATTAGCTGTTCTGTCAAAATAACTTTTTTGCCTGTGTAAACCACATCTTGACTAGGCAGATTTGCTAGTATAGCTATTTTAGCAAAGCCCTTCTACTGTAGGAAAGACCTTATTGATAATACTGTGAGGTTCCCACAGTAGATGAAAGGCACAATACAAAGGGCTTTACAAACATGAATTAAGCTTCACAACACCCTTGTGAAATAAATCATTATTCTAGCTTGCCAATGGTCTAGTTTCTTTTAACATGAGATGTTTTGTAGGGATGAGAAGGGAAGGTAGAAGATACAGTTGTGGGGATTAATGTCTGGTAGCATTGCAGTGTTTCTAAACAAATTTATAACCTGTTCCAATCCCCTATTCTCTTTGTCTGGTGTTTAAAATGTCCTCACAAAATCAGTGGTTTAGACTATCAAATTGCTTCTGATTGCTGGTTTCATTAATCTTTGGTAATACCAGGAGTTTGGATACTGACACCTGGCAATTTCTCACTTCTTGAAAACCTAGAGGGCTTTTGTGTCTATGATTGTTCTCATTAATAGTGTTTTTAACTACATTGCTCTCTCTGATTTGCATTAGACTCTTGCAGTCTTGCTGTTCATGTAGTAGTTCAGTTAAGGGATTTCAAAGGGAATGGAGAGAGGAATAAAACTATAGGTTTTTACACTAGTGATTATAAATTCAAGTCACTCAGAGTAGTCTGATATTGTGTACACCCACATGGTCTTAGTTTAGACATTTTTGAATGTGAATTATCATGTAATCTATATTGACACGATCACATTCTATTTATTCCCTCTTATTTCTTAGGGAACATGGAATAGATGAATTCTGCTGGGGTGTAAGTTTATTTTCTTCTCTACCATTCATCAGCATTGCTTTTGAATTCAGCCTGTAAACCTTTGGATCAGGCCCATGCATTTCTGCAGTTCTCTGTTAAACGCCTTATCTTGTATTCTGTATTAATACATCTCTCAAGAATTTAGAAAGGCTGTGCAATTTATCCACTTTCCAGTCTAGGGCCTTCAGACAGTGGTAGTTGTTTTCACCAAGAACAGCAAAGAGCTCACGTTTGAAAAGCTATTCCAGATCTGAAATCTGGGTGATGGTGGAGACATCCAGTGTGACTGGGTTCCCTGTCCTAACGCTTCACGCGTGCTGGGGGAAGTTCCAGTAACTGTTCAGTGGTGTGCCTGGTCCTCCAAGAGGTACTCGATCTAGTAGGAGTATTTCTGTGCTCTCATACTGTTTCCACAGCAACAGCGCACTTTACTTTTGTTCTCCTCTCAAGGTGACTGTTGCCTTGAGAATTAGACATGTGGAAAGGCTTGGTCCTCTTGTTCTCTACTGAGATTTTGGTTTACACAGGTAAAGAGTGGAAGGAGTAGGATGAGGAGAGTGTGACTCTTGGCAGAGACAGTGTAATTATGAAGTGACAGTGGAAGTAATGAGTCTTACTTAACTGTGGCTCTAGTGCTGATAATACAATTGTTTCAAAAGTCACAGCTCTTTCTAAGCTCTGCAGATGAAAGGTCTGGGCCATTAGTGACTGTCATAATAGCCCTATGCCTTGTAATCATTTAGAACCTACTTCCACTTCATGCATGTGTTCATGTGCACTAGGAAACCGCGTGCTCCTTCTCCTGTCCCCTGCCCATAGATAATTTATGTGTGCATGTGACATTAAAAATGCTGCTCTTCTGTCACAGCGTTTGTCCTAGCACTGTGGGGAAGAGATTCACTTGCTCCACTGAAGTAGGATGTAGATGTTATACCAACTCTTGGATATTGCTGTGGGTATTGAGACACTTCCTTTCAAACAAGTACACGTGCCTGTCTCAACATCTGCTGCAGTGTGGAGGACTAGGAAGCTTTCAATTTTTGAAAGAGTTCCATAGATCTGCCCCTTTTCTTACCATTGAAAGGTAGGTGAGAACAGAAGCATGTGGCTTGATACCAATCTCTTGCTGGGGTTGGCTTTTTTACCAGTTTAGAAAGCAGTCTCCTCTTATATGGATGGCTAACACAACCCTAAAAACAATTGTTTTATTTTTAAAACTGTTTTGTTTTACCTCTTTGCCAGTATCCTTGTCCTAAAAAATAAGCTGTCATCTTTTCTTCCAGAACATACAATTTGTGGTACTGAGCTGTTCCCCGTGATTTTTTTTTTTTTTATTTTCCTTTACTCCTCTTCCCTTTCTTAGGAACTGCACATTCTAGGGAGCATTGCTGTAAGTGTTGTTCTCACTAACCCGCTATATCGTGGAATAATTTAAAATTCACACAAGTCAATTATATTAATAATACTGAATTTGGGAATCTCCATTCCTTGAAGAGTGAATATCTTAAGCAATATCTGTCACTATGTTATGGCTTTTGCAGTAGAAACTTCTGCTTGATATGTGTTGTGATTCTTTGCCATCAGTATTTTAGGGCCTAACAGTTTTGAGTCAGGATGCCAGAAGTTTTTGTTATTTTTCTCTGACAAACAGTAAGTGAATGTGTTGACTGGGAAAACAAACAGCTAATATATGAAATCACATGATCTGGGGTTATCTTGGAAAGGCACATTGTTTATAGCTGTCTTTACAGTTCTAAGGCCAGAAATGCACTTATCCATATAATGCTTATCCATCTAAAATGTTAAAAGCTGTTCAGGATTAAGTGTCCAAATCAGAAATGTCTTATACATATAAAAGCCAGAAATTAATAAAAATACCTTTTATTATATTTTCATTGTAAGCACATCTGGATGTACTTCTCCTGTTAAAAAATCTTACATTTAGTTGAAAGATGAAGAGCATTCCAGTACTGAACCTTTTTAAAATTGAAAATAAGTTTATGATTGCAGGTCTTGCATTGCTTCAATTCTTTTGGGTTGTATCTAGCTCTTTTTGACTGCGTACTGAAGAAAATGTACATTTTCGTTTACTCAAGAATTTGCTTATTAAAAGACCAGAGTAAAAAATTCCATGTCTGTTTAACATTCAGTAATTTGCTATTAAGCTACTTGACACAAGTTAAAATTTATGTTAATACTGTCTTGATTAAACAGCACTCATTATCACACACTCTGATTTGGCTAAATTGGTTTCCTAGCAGATGTCTCAATAAAGGAACTCACTCTAATATGAGCTCACTCTTGACATGAGATGCTGGAGCATGTCCAAATTAAGTTAGTGTATTGCAGTAATGTTTGGCACTTGCATAGCATCTTTCATTTCAAAGCATTTCACACAGTCATGTATGTTATTGGGAAAATGTGTTAGATAATACAATGGCCAAACCAAACTTATAGATTTTAAAGAGCTAGAGAATATTTTACAATTCCAGCGGATGTCTGGTATTACAATTTTTAGTGTTGAGCACAATGTAGTTGTCTAGTGGTTTCTAACACAAAACTCAGTTTCCATAGCTAGCAGAAGAAGGTTTGAGTTAACCCTCTGGAGGTCTCTCTATATAAAAGGACTTCAAAGCATTTAAGTAATGCTTTTCATCCAGTCTTAGAATCATCAGTGTCTTCAATCCTCTTTTCTTTCATTTTCTTTTAAAATTATAACCACAGAAAATACTTGTGATTTCTTATCTTTACCTTCAGTTATTCTTTGATGACTGCTTGCAGCATCACTTAAATCTCCTGTCATATGGGCTTAACCAAACACTGAAGTCCCAGAGGATGTTTTTTACCGTGTGCGGTGTTACTTCATTGCTGAGTTAAGACACTCCTCCTTTACTCCTCACAGGTTTTTTTTTTGTGTATTTTTGTTTCTTCAGTTTATGTGTGCAGGAAGAGCTAATACAAATCATAATTGTGCATATGCAGATCCAAGGATTTTTCTGTGTTCAAATTGTTTGCCTGTAATGTGCTTTTCCAATTCCCATTTTCCAGCCTTTTCAGTATTTGGAAATTGGATTATAGTTGCAGTGTAGTGCAAAGCAGATATCTGACACATGAGACCTAACAAGTACCTGCCTAATTCTTTCTGCTTAAGAATTAGACTTACTACGTTTTGCATTTCCTTAATGGTTATGTTTATCGATTGTATTTCACAGATTGCATAACTGAGTGCAGACACTGAAAGCAATTTGCCTAAGATTCCCAGTATTTCCTGTAATTCTGGTTCTGTTTTCCTGATTTGATTTGGAATGATTCAATTATGAACTATATGTAATTTCATAGATGTGTGATGTATCAAGTTTGTGGCTCATCAGATAACATTCAGACTCGCCTTTCCCCCCTGCATGCACCTGTCTGGGTTTTCTTGTAACCACAACTCCTTTTATTGTCAAATTTTCCCAAGTTTATGTTACATGGGCCATATTGTAAGGTTGATGTCCATGTTATGTTACAAGGTGAACACTTCACTTGGATTTCAGCCATCCTCAAAAGCAAAGAGTATGTTTTCCAAATATGAAAATGATTTCTTGAATTTGTTAGGTTTCTCTATAAACTCAAAGGTGGATGAAGTGGTTTTGCTTAAACGAAGGATTAATATTCCAGTGCTGGAGGCAAAAGTAAACCTGAGGAGCAATTAACAACAGGCTGAGAGGGTGGAGGAGCTAGGTGGCATAGCTGGGAGGCTGCAGGTCCCAGCCCTCCTGGCCCCCCCTTTGATCCTGAAGCCTCTGTAATCTGCTGGCTGCTGCTGCTGGGGAGGTGCTAAATGTTGGCGCTCTGAGTTCGATTTAACGCTGGTGCTGTAGCATTTAAGGGAAATGAAGGATATAGCAAGATAGAACTGAACTGTGAGATCTAGTGAAGCTTTCTGAGGCATTAGGAGTCCTCCCAGTGGAGTTCTCTTATATTATTCATGGCCTTTAAGCTTTTAGCCAAGCTGAGCACTCTGCACTCAAGTGTAGTAGTAGAAGGTAAAAGGAAGTTAACCCTATAGGGATACATTGAGATACTTGCCAAGGCAGTAATTTTTACTGTGTGTTGAGGGGATACAAGCATGTCTGAGAGAGGGAAAAAATGATTTCAGCTCTGAATGGATCTCAGAAAGTGTTCAAGCAGGAGTACTCTGCAATAAACCAGTAGGAAGACCACTTGAACCTATATGCAAGGCCTGGGGTCCCTTCCTGCCTTATCCTTCCTCATCAAAGTACCTCTTCAAAGTTTCAAAAGAAGGTATAACTTCAAGCTGCAAGATAAACTAGTACTCAGATATTTACAGTGATATTATGGAAAGATTTGCTGTAGTGGGCTTCTGTGTGTTAAGGCTGACAGAAGTAGCCGAGACTTCACACTGATTCTATGATCAGGTACCAGAGACCTGTATCTGAATTCCTGCTTGAGTCTGTAGATTTTACTGTATTTGTAATTGTTCATTTGAATACATTTACCTTTTCTTAGGTAACCTCCTTATGTTTAGGATTTTTTTTTCTTCATCTCCTTTCTACCATTTTTCATCCCATCATTATGTACATTAGGACTGCATGCTCAGGGGGGCTTTTAGAAAGGGTTCAGAAACAAGAGATTTTTAATGCAATGGATCTATATTGGTAATTGATCTGGGGTATTAGTGCTGGAGTGGTCTCTGTATTCACTGTTTACTCCCTGTATATTCCCTAACTCTTCTGAGGTTTCACTACAAGCATCCAGAATGTAGAATAGATTGTTGCAGATTAGTGGAGAATGACCTCACTCAGAGACTAAGAGTTACACTGGGGGTAGTGTGGAGAAGGTGACAGCATGCAGAAGTCCTTTGCTGGTGTGTAAACTTCAAGATGTGTAATTTCAACTTGCTATACAGCAGGTACATACGTACCTTTTGTTAATAGGACTAAAATATATTCTTTTAGAGACAGGGAAGATAACACATGAAAAAATGCAATACTTGTGCCAAGCACTGATTAATTCATGAACACAGAATACCTATTTCCCCATGTGCTCACACAATCTTTAAATCTCGATTCCTCCTTTTTCGTTCATCCTTAAAGAAAACTGTATTCAAGGGTGATATTTTTGAGAGGAGATTATGACTTAGAAGCACAAGGTCTAAGGCTTTTAGTTAAAAGTCAGTTCTGAAAATTTTACCTTGGAATGTATGTGTCTTCTAGGCTGGAGAGAGTAGTTCAGGTTTTGTTGAAGCTAAGAATTTAATACATTTTTGACTTGACATAAGTCTTAAAAATAATTAGATTAGAAGACTGTGCGTTGTAGTCCAGCAGTCTGGAATAAAAGATCTCTGAACAGTGTATCTCTTTATGCTCTGGTTCTCAGGAGAGGCTAAAAAAGTTTGAGCCACAGCAGTAAGGACCAAGGGGAAAATTATACAGGGTACACAGCGATTAGTCCTAGTTTGAGTATCATAACTGCACCCAGGACCCTTAAAAGATCGAAAGGAAAAGAGTTTAAAAACAAAACAACATTCTTGTGAAGATTGCTGCTCTGGGATTGTGCTCTTGATTCTGCAGCCTCATAGCTGTATGTGAAATGAGCTGTTGTGATTTTACCCCTTGGACAATTTTCAGGCTACTAAACATTGCTTTTGCCAGCAGATATCAGCAGAATGTTCTGGAGATCCAAATGTTACTAATGGCAGCCTTCAAGTGATGATTGAGAAACTGTGTTGAAAGTTCTGCTCAAAGTATGTTAAGCATTTGATAGTTAAGCAGTTAAACTCTTTTTGACATTGGTTCAACTATGGCATTTCCTTCTAATCACTGCTGACGGCAGATAATTTTCTTGATGTGGTGTTTTTGCTCCAGTGTCCTTCAAGACATAGAATCAGTAACAAATGCAGTGGAAAAGATGCTGGTGGAAGTTCCAGAAAGTCTGTGTTGAAGGGCTTTAGCAGACCAGGCTTTCCTGCTGCTTGGTTGTCAGCTTATGAGACACAAGCTTTTACAAGAGCAGTGTTCTTGGTTAATTTTGTGAATGATTGCAAAAATTCCAATGTTGTTTTGTCCTTCTGTAAGTAATACTTTCGATTCCTTGTATATTTCTTATTTAAAGAAATCTGTAGCGTTACAGCCTCTATAATGGCACAAGCAGGTAGACTCCCCAGTGCCCTTCCTGCTCAGTCGTAGCAGGGGGTCTGTGTACGCCTGCCGGGTGTACAGCCGGAGAGCCACGTTGGAATTTCAGTGCAGCCTTTGGTTCCTCCCCATCCACAATTGAAAAGGCACCACTGGGGCAAGGGTGCAAACTTCTCACTTAGAACAAAGAAGCTCTGTGCTAGTCTCCACTGCAGTTAGCAAAAAGGGAATCCATTGGGTTTTTCATGGCATGGCTCTGGTAGTGGGGCGGCTACAGGGCTGGCTTCTGTGAGAAGGTATCGTAAGCTTTCCCTGTGTCTGATGGATCCAATGCCAGCTGGTACGAAGATGGACCTGCTACTGGCTAAGGCTGAGCCCATCAGAGATGGTGGTAACACCTCTGGGATAAAGGAATTAAGAGGGAAAGGTTGCTCTGTGCAGCAGCAGTTGCAGCCAGTGAGAGGAGTGAGGAGATGTGAGAGGAACAACTCTGTAGACATCAGGGTCCTTGCACAAGGAGGGGCAGGAGGTGCTCCAGCTGCTACAGTGGAGATTCCACTGCAGCCCCAGGTGAACACCATGGTGAGGCAGCTGTCCCCCCACAGCCCATGGAGGTCCATGGTGGAGCAGACATCCACCTGCAGCTCGTGGAGAGCTCCACAGTGGAGCAGGTGGATGTGTCCAAAGGAGGCTGTGGCCCCGAGGGAAGCTTGTGCTGGAGCAGGCTCCTGGCAGGGCCTGTGGACCCATGGACCCATGGGGAGGAGCCCATGCTGGAGCAGCTTTACTGGCAGGACTTGGGACCCCATAGGAAACCCCTCTGTTCCTGAAGGACTCCACTCTCTGGAAGGGCCCCACGCTGGAGCAGTTCTTGACCTGCAGCCTTGTGGGAAGGATTGACCTTGGAAAAATTTGTAGAGGACTGTCTCAAGTGAGGGAACCCTGTGCTGGAGCAGGGGAAGAGTGTGAGGAGTCCTCCCCACGAGGAAGAAGGAGCAGCAGAGGTGATGTGTGATGCACTGACTGTGCCCCCATTCCCCTTCACTGTGCCCTGCTGGAGGGATGTAGAGAAAATCAAGGAATAAAGGGAAACCTAGAAAGAAGGAAGGTGTTTTTAAGATAAGGTTTTATTTCTCATGATCCAACTCTGATTTGATTGGTAATAAATGAAACTAATTTTTTCCCCAAGTCGAGTCTGTTTTGCCTATGACAGTAATTGGCAAGTATTTTCCCTGTCCTTATCTCGACCCACAGGCCTTTCATTACATTTGCTCTCCCAGTTCAGCTGAGGAGGGCAGTGATAGAGCACTTTTGGTGAGCACCTGGCATCCAGCCAGGGTCAGCCCATGGCTGGGAAATAAAAAACAGTAGTCCAAGGGTGATAGAGCAGGGAAACACGACTGCTCTCAGTCAGAAATATAACAGGAAACTCCTGCTCTGGAGAACAGGTAAGCTTAGCCTGGGAAATAAGGGGGAGGAACTGCAGAAAGTGGATTTCTCATGCAGCATACTGGCTCCATTTGAGTGTGCAGCATGTCTGCTATGCTTAAGAATGTTGGTATTTAAATAGTTTTAAGCAGGCTTTGAAGTTGGAGCCATGTTGAGTTAAGATAGAGGTCAGTGTGTTGTAACTGTTGGCTGAACATTGCTAACAACTTTGTGTACTTTTACATTTTTAAGCTACTTGACCAAAAAAATTAGGTGTATGATTTTTAATCATAAGTTTAATGTTGGTAGTTTTATGTGGCAAACCCCAGCAAATCACAGAAGGCTGTTATTTTTCTGCATCCATAGTACCTTTCTTCATGGCTTAACTGAATGTATCAAATGATACCCTTGGGCCTGGATTTTTCCTCCAGCATGCAGAGAAGCGTGTTTTTATGGTTTTAAATTTTAAACCGTGCTTGTCAAGTATTTTGGAGAAGGAAATCCCAGGAAAGAGAGGAATGGATATCTCCCATTTGAAGCGGCATAGAGGCGTAATAATGGCTGTGCCTGGGAAACTGGTACAGAGCGGCGCTTCACGCGTCAGCCCCTGCGGGCACTGGCAGCACTGAAACAGAGGAAATTTTTAAAAACAGTATCGATGTAGACAAGCCCAGCACTGCTCATGTGGAAGGAATTAGTCCACAAGATTTTATCTTTTCTTTAGGTTTGCTATTTTCTGCTCATGTCGTACCTCCTCACTCTTCCCTAACTTCCAGGAGTGCCTTCTCTTGCAGGTGAGGCTCTCCTTCCCTGAGCTGTGTTTGAGGAGGGTGTGAGAGGCACGAGCAGAGCCTTGAAGAAGGGCGTGCAGCTGTATTGCCTGTATTGTCAAGAGCGTTTAGAACACTTGGGATGGTGATTGCTGGAGGCACAATGCTGCTTCAGACCTCCTAAGATAGAGTTGAGTGGAGACTGCACTGGTATAAAGAGGCCAGTATGGGTTGAATGAGCAATTACAGGAGAGCACTCCAGTGCAGGTGAAGTGGGAAAGAAGTATTTCCCTATTCCCCACACCTCCCATCCTCCCCCACCCTCTTTGGTGGGAATATGTTTACATAATTTGTAAGAAAACTGCTCTCAAATATCTGTAATTTTATATATATTCCCAGGAGTAAAAGAGCTCTCAGATATATGTAATTTTCTGTATATTCCCATAGGGACAGTAGAATGTGTGCTACCTTTGATCTTTGGCACATCATTTGTCTGTTCCTTCAGATGTTCCCAGTCCTTTCTTGCACTCAGAAGTTGCAGAAAGCAACTAAGCATCAGCCCTGAAGGCACAAATGTCCTGAAAAACTTCATTCTGGCCCTCTACCCGTGCCCTTGTTTCCTCAGGAGTCCAGGGAGTTCCTCCAGCTCAAGCCTCAGCCTTCAGTCCGAGCCTGAGTGGCATGGTAGGTGTGCCTGTCTCCTCTACTGTCTCCAGCCTTGTTTCCTGGGTGGACCCCACGGTCTTGTTCAGTCCTTGGCTCCATCTCCTTTTGCTATGAACTGAACGCTTGGGTGACCCTTAGACCTGTTCTGTCACTCTCCTTGCTTGGGATTGTCATGGACCTTGTCACCAACACACAGCTCTGCCCACCATGTTCAGATATGTGTGTGAGAGTCCTCTGTTGGCACAGCCAGCCCATGAGGTATCCTGAGACCATAAGACATGGTGCCAGCTTAGTCATTTTAGGTGAGAAAAGTAACCACGAGTGATGGAACAAACTACCTGCAAGATCACTTTGTCTTTATGAAGCTGAAATAGTTGAAAATAGTTGAGAGCAGAGGGTTAGAATGCTTCTTTTCTTGCTGGTGGTATTTCAGTGACTTTTTTTTTTTTTTTTAAGCTGTTCCTGCCTGACACCAGCCACCCACACTACTGGTAAACAGCATGTGGCACAGAACAAAAATTCTGTTTTCTCTCTCCTCGTGTTTGCTGCAGGACCAACAGTGGTCTGTCCTCTGTATTTAAGGGTCTCGATCCTTAAACCATATTTAAACAATCTCTAGAAATGCTCAAAATGCTGACAGAACCCCCTTGATTTTAAAAAAGATTGGCCCAGTATTGTTGATTACTGTTATCTTACCTTCTGTTACAGCTTTGACTGTATGTCCTTCTGTTGTCTCTTTTCTTAAGCTTAAGCTAGAAGCTCTTTGTTCTACCTTTCTGTGGCACATTTCATAAGACGTTTTATCACTCTAGCTAGAGAGATATAATTTATATGTTTTTTTTTCTGCAGATGAAACTGCTGCACATATGTCTTTTCCATTTTCCATAGTGGATCAGAGTATCTGTCCATCAAGATTCCAAGTCTTTCTTTTATCAACAATAGCTCTGTTAAAGAAACAACTTCTATAGAAAATTATTACATTACATTTCTCCTAGGTGTTTACTGTTATGTTTTTTCCTTGAAATGGACATGTTTCTTTTTTTTTTCTGATTGGTGTTTATTGTTATAATTCAAATATTCTACTTTCAACTATTAACATTTTATAATTTTCTTAACATCAGTGTAATGCTACAGTAAGCGCTACAGGATAATTGTGTATGATGTGTAACTATGTAATCTCAAATTACCCACATTTTTTGCCCTGAGTAGCATTATGTATTCCCTTGTACTTTTAATTAGGAAAACTAGTTCTTAATCTGACCAGCCTCTCCTCTTGACTGTTGAGGATTTTTTCATGTGCTTCTTAAACACTTGTTGGATTTTAGAAAAAAAAAACCAACAAAAACAAACAAAAAAACCCAAACCAATAACAACAACAGACTTTAGATAGTTTTCTTTGTTTTCGTCAATTAGCAATTTCAATCCATTACTTCAATGTTTTTCTGCTGTTTTAGGATCAACTGGTGAGAACTGAACAGTGTTTCACAGTGGAATGCACATGTTAA
Organism: Anomalospiza imberbis; assembly: GCF_031753505.1. NCBI lineage: Eukaryota > Metazoa > Chordata > Aves > Passeriformes > Viduidae > Anomalospiza > Anomalospiza imberbis. The sequence goes on from NC_089688.1 coordinate 15,075,130, forward strand.
TTCCTGTACTACTCATCTCTTAGTTTCTTAGGCATCTTAATATAACTTAATGTGTATTTTTATTGTCGCTTTTTATTGAGCACACAGTGGACCTTCATTAAGGTGTCTAGTTTTTCCTCTTTTTTTGAGCTAGTAATTTATTTATGACCGTGTTCAACAAGAAGTATGAGAGGTTATAATTTTCACTGTTTAGTACTTTGCTTGAATATAATGTGTCCTCGTGTTTCCTTGACATAATTAAATTCTTCTGAGAGAAATACATGTACATATGAAATTACTGTTTGGATTACAGTTTGTTTGTATTGCCAAAGTGCTTAGAGTCCTCCACAGGTCAGATGTTAGCTGTTTTGGATGCTGCATGAATACAGCACAAAAGCCCAAATCCTTCATTTGAACTCATTTGTCAGCTACAGAAGTCAGATTTATTAATCAAAAACTCATTGCACTACCATTTCTGTATCTTTAGAGTACAGCATTTGTGACTTCAAATCTTTGACATCTTTTCCTACTGTTATGTTTGATTAGTTCAAATAGTTGTATTTTCTTTTCATCAGTATTATGATTTTATTGAACAGCTTGTTTTCCATCAGTGTTATGTGCCATTCTTTCTGAATTTCTGTTCTGTATTTTGCACCATGATTTGTATGATATAAAAGTTGTTTCCATATGAATTAGATTCTGTTTTTCTCCTAATAGAAAATATTTTATTCGGTTCTCTGTAATCCTCTGCATATAACAAATCTTTTCCTACCTCATTAGTGTGATGTATTCTGGTTTGTAGCCCACTGTGATTGCAGCCTGTTGACTTCTGTCATTCTATTGCATTTCCGTTCTGCTTGTTAGATCGTTCTCTTCTTGCATGGCAGAGTAATTTTCTCTCTTTTATATCATTCTTCATCCTACATCAGCCTCTTGAGCCCCAGATGTTACTGGTCTAAAAACGGGACAGAAATTAACCCTGAACTCAGAAGACCCCAAACACTCACTTTTACCATTTTTGCAGTCCACCACGTATGAATGCATCCTCTGTCTCTCAGAGGGAGAACATTTTTAAAGGGGCCAGGGCTGTTTCTCAGATTGTGATTTCCATGTCCCTCAGCTGTGAGGGATACCTGGAGTAACAGTGGGCTGTGCAGATAAACCAGTTATCAAGATACTCCAGCTGTGTTTCCCCCACCCTTTTCCTTTGCCCCCTACCTTGTGGGCACTATTCAGTGCTCTTCTGTCCCTAGGCAGCCTGTACTAGTAGCTGTCTGTTACACACTCAGGGCTTATCATCCACTTGTCAGCAATTGCATGTTATTCCATACCACGGCTTCAAAATCTGCCCTCATGTTCAGAGTTCCAGACAGACCTTGCTTTCTCACGTTTCCTTGGTTATAGAGCTGCCCTGTGCTACAGAGGGTACTGGTCAATGGGGGAAAGGAGGATCTGCTGGCAGAAGATGCTTGAAAGCAAAATACTGGGCAGAGTCCTTCCTTAGAGAGTGCAAAGTCTGCATTTTCTATTTCTACCAGCGTTCTAAGCAGTCAAAATTAACGTGCTGTATGCTGGGGCATTTTCTGCTGTGTCCTGTAGCAGGAAGATGTAGGATGGCTCCCGTGCTTGCAGCAGCAAGGTGAGTGATGACACGCGTGGAGCCCCGATTCTGCTGCCGTTGGGTGCCCAAAGGCCTCGTTTGTCAGCACGGCAGCGAGTGCAGGCTCTCCACTGTCCTCTTCAGTTCGTCTGGCTCGGGGAGCTGTTCCCTCTATCCCTGAGCTTTGCTGGGGTCAGGGGAAGTCTAGGCGATGAGACTTGTATTTTTTTATTTGTGCGGGGGATGGGGAAAGGGCTGGCTGTTTTGTGAGAACTCCACCGTGATGGATGAACCTTCCTCTGGAGTGATTGCCCTTGGCTCATCCCAAAGCGGTTGCGGAGGGCCCGGCCCGAGCAGGGCAGTCGGAGGCTCTGTGCGCAGGGAGCGGCGGGGGCTGCGCTCTCCTGGCTCGGCCTCCTCCGAGGCAAGGGGCGTCAGGCTCCGTGTGCCGGCCCGTGCCCTCGCTTCCTGAGGGAAACAACCCTTCCCCTCCCTCCCGACAGCTCCGCTAGGTCCCTAGTGAAACTCAGCGGGAAAAGACGAAATCCTGTTCATGAATAGCTTTACAGTCCCCTTTCTCCCGCCTACCCTGCTCTCTGTCCTGGGAATGTGCTGCCCACACAGTGACCAGAGAGGAATTTGGAGACATTTGCAAGATAATGCCATATCAAATGTTCCGTTCTCACACATTGTTCTTGAACGTTTCAAAACTGTTTACTACGTGTTTCAGTTTTCATGAATAAGCACACTTCTCCCAGACTAAGAACGGGGAAATGCATTTCCAAATGTGTGAAGCCATGTAAGTGTAATAAATTGCTTTAATTGTCTATGGTGTGGTTAGTTCGGTCAGTTTCTGGAAGCCTATTGTGCATTTCTGCCTGCAACAAGTAGCTTTTCCTGTTTGCTTGCTGCTGTTTATCAGACTGGCTATCCTCCCAAAGTAATCCTCATCCAAATTCTTCACTTAAGAAATGCTCACCAGGAGCCTTTTTGATCTTCAGATGCTCAGTGTCACCTTGGTTGTTGCTCTGACAGAGAGCAGAAGGTAGTCTAGATTTCTTCATTAGAAATTTGGTGTCTGAGGATGTTGTGAAGATACATGTTTTTCATCTGGTTTATGGAGTTGTTAGAAAGATATAAAATTACAATTCAAGGGAGAGTGAATACAGTTTCAGACATCTAGTAAGCTTAGGTAGAGGTCATTTGTATCCTCTTCCTCAGCTCCTGAGGTGTTTGCTACTGGGAACTTGAGCAGTGCTCTTGCATGCTTTTCTGTAGTTACTGGTTTTTCTGGTAAGTGCCAATTTCTTTACTTTTTTCCTTTCCTTTAGTGTTTGGGAAGACTGGGGAAATGTGCTATCAAAGTGTTTTGGCTTCCTTATTCTTTAAATGGCAATAGATACAGAAACATAATTATATTATTTTTACTCCTGGCTAACAAATATTTCTTACTGTTTTTTTTTTCTTGTCTACTGTTGCCTGCATCAGACCTATTTGGTTTTGTTTCACTTGAAAATGAACAAGCTTTTTAATTCTTTCACCTTTTGTAAGGTAGATAGTTTTGGAGTTACTAAGCTGAAGTTATTTCCTATGACAGTCAGTGACTTGAGGTGTTAGGAGGTATGAGAAAAGGTCTTACTTTGAAGACTTTCAACTCGAAGTTGAAAAGGAGGCAGCAAAGATTAAAGGGAAGCTTTTCTACTTTCTGTTAGGGGTTTTTCCCTATCTGCAGTGTGGAAAAGTTATTCAGTACTGTTGGGATTAAATGCAGAGAAGAACTGACAATAAAAATTTTCTCTTCCTCTGTAAAGAAATGATGTTTCAGAAGGTTTGGAGTAAATTTTGAGAGCTAAAACAACCCTTCATATTATGGTGACCTGTCTGTTCCCATCATATCCCTCATCTTCTCTGAGGAGCTCCAGCAGAGCTAGCCACAGTGATCCTAAGTGTATAGAAATATCTTTTGTGCAGCCCTTCCCACAGCTGGGAAACTGATAGTGTTCTTTTGTTCCTCTGTGCAAATCTGTCTGCGTGTGCAAAAGGGAGATATTTGCTCTTCCTTCCTGAAGCCTTCTCTGTAGAAGTTGCTCTGCTCTCAGGATGCAATGACCATATTAATGAATTCATCAATCACAATAATCTGATTAAATTGATGGGGAAGAGGGAGCCAGCAGATGAAACAAACAGATTATTTTAAGATATATGAGATACCAAATTAATAACTGACTCAGCATTTAAGTGAAAGTGTTGCTCAAGAGATTTCCTGGTAACCAATGTAATAAATTACCCCTTATGGCTTTTTGTCTTTGAGAAAGGCTCGTGCACTGTTAATAGGAATCTGTAAGTAAAGCAGTAACAAAGTGTTACTCATAAGAAATATCAGCTATATATTACTTGAAAAGAAAAAGGTGGATTTTGTATGTGCATTTCACTTAGAAATGGACCTGGCTATGTGTAGTATCATGGAGAGATTAATATGGATTTTAAGCCTTGTACAGGCACTTCAGCCATGACCTGCTGAATGTGTATTCAGGCATATAGGAAACTGAGACTTGAGTAGGGAGTTGCTTTGTGTCACTGAGGTTTCAGGGGCAATCCCCTGGAGGACAGAGATAATGGGAGGGAAGCTCTCTGTCAGGGAGCATATGTTTTTGTGGCGATTACACTGTGTATAGATTAGGACTTCTGGGAGGGAGGGAATGGGAAGATGTGCTTGGAACATAGGACCATCTGCCAGTACCTTGGCATAGTCATTTCATTAATGGGAAGCTTATTAGCTTGAGTCCTGCAGAGATAGACAAGAAAGGCAGCGAAAGAGACAGAAAACTGTCATCCAGCTGCCATTGAAAATGGGAAATGATGGCTCTGATAACCTCTAAAATCTGATTTTATTAGAACTACTTGTGCTCTTCTAGGTAAGAAGGTATTAATCTTCTTGTTGCAGAAAAAAAATTTTCTATATTTTGTGATGCAGTGTGGAATGTTTTTTGGTAGGGAAACTATTAAAACTGAGGGTGAGCTGGAATAGGAGAGAAGGTGCTAGGAAGAAAAGGGAAGGAATTGTGATTTTTTTAGTGGGAGGTTATTTTTTTTCATCGAAATCTGCCTTTTCCCTTTTGTAAACACTTCAGGTGACCTGTACTGAATGTTGGATATTTAATGTTTGTGGTGATATAGGATAACACCTGGAAGATACAACTCTGAGAGCATCACAGTACCAGCCCTGGCCTATGCCAGGAACCTCAGAGAACATAGCCTATGTTCTGTGGGAGGCAGAAGATTAGGGGAATGCTCTGGCTGGACACAAAATTGTGTTCCAGAGGCAAAAAGGCAATGGTTAGAGCCTGTGAACTCTGTTCCTGTGTCCTCATGTACCCAGTTCTGCTGCTGACATGGTAAGTGTCCAAGCTCGTGTTCTCTTCCTCAGTTTTGCTGCCCTGTAGATCCGAAAAACTATACTTAGCCTGTTTTAGGGAGAGCTCTGCTATTCTGTTGACAGAAGGCTTAAATGCTGTTGTATTTGAACAGCTCTGTTTTTCTTTTGGCAGTTGAGTCAGACTTGAGTCTGGGTGAGGGTGAGATGGCAGAGCCTTTGCCTGGTGAAAATGGTGGTTGGAAGTACAAAGTGCTCTAAGTGCTGGCATTTGGGAAATTATTTTCCTTTGGTTTATACAATTCAGGTTAGACTGGTAGTTAAGATGAAGGGAAGGAATGAGAAAAGAACTTCTTCCCATGAAAAGCCTTATAATCTGCAGGTGCCTTAGTTCATGGGAGTGTGGGTGTGTTTGGGACAGTGTGAGGGTTGTGCAGTTCACCAGCAAGATGGTTTGTTGTCTAAGGCTGGACAAGTTTCTCTTTGCACTGCTAGGATGGAAAAGGTAGCTTCCCCTTATGTTTTTGCTGATTTATGAGGTAACTCAAATGGAGCATTGTCTCTGACTTTGTCTGTTTTAAATCTAGGGAAACAAAAGGAACATGCATTTTCAAAAAAAATGAGTAGAAAAATACAGCTTAGGAGTGTCATAACACCTAAGCAGAGTGATGCTTAACTGAAAGGGGGTTGGTTAGTCATCCACTTTGCAAATTCTCTTTTTGTATTGAGAATGGAAGAAGATTAGTGAGATGAAAATCTGTGTTATTACAGAGATAAGAATGGGTTATGGCTGGGTCCCAAAGGAGAAGGAATTTTTTGCATGATTTTTGTGTAGAGTCACAGAACCATAAAATAGCAGAATATGCTGACTTAGAGGGGACCCATCAGGATCAGCGAGTCCAACTCCTGTCTCTATGCAGGACCCCCCAAGAATCCCACCATGTGCCTGAGTTCATTGTCCAAACTGACAGTTCATATACTTTCTCTCTCAAGTAGTGGAAGAATGTTGTTGGCCCCACAAGGGCATGATAGGTCAAGGTTTTGGCTCAGTCTACAAGTCTAAAAGGCTTTTCACTTAGTGAAGCCATAAAGAAACCTCCAGCTGGCTGGATGCCTCTCTTAAAAACACAAGTGTGGCCTTATTCCAAAATGATGCTCAGGATAAGTTGCGCATGCCTCAATGTCTTGGGATGAGAGGAGTAGGAGGGGGACGTTTGCTGAGATTCCAGTGAAGCCAGGAAAGTCAGATGTTTGCATGAAAACACAGGGAATTTGATCTGATTGACTCAGAATTACTGTGAAAAGATAGAATAAGACAGGGGAAGAGAAAGAAGGATGGCAGCAGAGAGCTGTTAACTTGAGATATGAAAGGAAATTAAGAAGGTGAGCAGAAATTTTAATTTCATTGCAAGCACAAAAGCTTCTTTAGCAGTTTATGTGAACTATGAAATTGTGGAGCTTCATGCAGTGTTTCCTTTCCAGCAGAAGAGCACAGAGCTGAGTGCTGCCTGCATTGGGAGTCTTATATACAGCTTTACTTTAGTGCCTTTCTGGGTCAGTGGCTGTCAAACAATGCCACACAGAGCTGCTCTAGTTGTGCTTCCATGAGTCAATCTGTAAGTACTGGCACTTCTCCCTGCTCATAACCCAGTGTCCTAGAGAATCTGCAGGCTTTTCTAACTGCTAGACTCAAAGCATTTGTGGTGTTCCTTGAACTCAGGTTGGTTGATCATGTATACCTTTTTTCAGATGCCATTAGTCCTTACAGTTCAACCAAAGTCAGATTGTTGACGTGAAAAAATCAAGTAAAACGATGCAGCCAAGTCCTTGTACCTTTAGCATTGAAAGAATTGATAATGCTCTCCTCAGATTGTTCTGGCACTGCTCTCTCAGTAGCCATAATCTGTATCATTGTCTCATGATTACTGATTTATGCAAATATTTTTTCCAGGCATAATGTACAGTAGGATCAAGCAACTGCATCATTTGTAGTCTTTCAAAATAGGTTTGTGCAGCAGATTGTTTTACCTCTGCGCGCCAGAAAACATAAAGGAACAGGAATGAGAGAGTAAAATAGTGTATTTAAATATACTTCCAAACAAGCATATATGGTAGTGGAGACTTCTCTGGGTGGATCAGTTATCTATTTCCAAATGTGGGAAGGTTTGGTGATGGTTTGAGCATTTATACAGTCAACCTCAGTGACAATTGGGAGCCCCAAGGGAGGAGGGAACGTCTGTTCAACATTTGTGTATTCCTCAACTGACTGCACCTGCAATCTTAATCATCAGCAATCAGGTATTTGGGCATTTTGGAAAGTAGTAGCAGTGAGGAGCAGAGCTTGAGAAGACTCTGTGGAAAGAGAAAGAAGGCTATGGTTCCTGAAGTGTGAGAAAAATCCTGAAGATACGTCTATTTCTGAGAATTGGCTAAGCCAATTTTAGGGCTGAACATTAAGCAAGTATGTAAAAAGTAATTGGGTAGGAAGTTTTAATTTCTTTTTTCCCTTCACTCCCCTAAAAGCATGATTTTTTTTTTAACCTATTTTCTCTGTTCCATGTATGGAAATAAAACAGGTGTGGATACAGGCAATCTGCAACAAGTCTTGCCCAATTTGGCTTCAAGATGTTATACTTACTCTTCCAGATTTGGATTTCATTCAGCTCTATGTGTTTGTATCCAGGAAAACTATCTGTAATTTTTTACTTGGTTTATTGGATTGAGTATCTCTTTTCATTATACATTCTTTTCTGTACAGCCAACTGTGGTATGACCACTTTTTGGGCATCTTGGAGGTTACTACTATGAACGTCAAAGTTCATATGAAGAAAGTTGCTTAAACAGCAGATTTACATTGAATTATGGGCAAAACTCCATTTTCTTTATTGCAGTGTGTCTTTACCATCATATCAAATGTGTTTTATGTGTTATATTTGTGTAGAGATTTTTGGCTTTATTGGCTTCCTCCTTTATAAAAATGAACAATGTTAATTCTAGTTCTAATTCATTCCTTAGTTGGGGGTGTGTCATAATTTAGAATTGTAGATTCATTTCATTATAGGCCCATGGGTGAGGTTAAGCAAGGAGCTGTTTATACTTTTTTCCCAACAGCATCTGACATATTGGAGGAATCTGCTCTGCAATACAGAGTGCACATGATTTATGTTAAAAGACAGAGATGAAAGTAAGCATAAGGAGCGTGAAGAGGCAACACTGTCCAGATCAAATACTGACAGTGATAAAGGAAAAACATAAAGTCAACAGGCTTCTGACTTAGTTTTCTTTATTTAATAGAAGAATAAAATGAGAGAAGCAAATTATCCTCTTCAAATTCTCCATGGTAGCTGTCAGCTTCACTGGAGGTCACCATTTAGGTACAAAACCTTTACATAGCTTTTGGTTGACATTAAGTTCATTCCTGTGGGATTTGGGCACCTAGGTGTTTTCAGGCTGTCTGGATACATAACACATGATTCTCTTTCATGAATCTGGTTATTTATTTGCTGCTTTTTAAAATGTTATTTTTCTTAAGATAGCAATGGCTTTGTGACAGGTACAGAGGGATAAGGCATTGCTTTGACTGTGTGAGCCATGATTTACTAGGACCAGGGAAAGACAAGTACCAAGCTAGGTGTCTTCAGTCCTTTTGGGTGCTCTTAATTTGGAACGCTTTAAGGAGGATTAGCCTAAACAAGCTGTTAGCAGAATTGTTTAAATTATCAGAATGGGGTGAAAGGTTTAAATGCAGTGCTGTACTACTTTAACCCAGTATTTCAGAGAATACTCAATGCTATCAACTTAATTACAGCATTGCTGCCAGGAGGCAGTGGCTCTGTGGCAGGATGGAAACTGACAGTCATTCAAGATTTATCTATCTAATACATAAATCATAGTTGTTCCTTCTTCAGGACTCTTCTTTGCTCGTTAAGGAATAGTCACAAACAAAGGGTGGGAGTGGAGAGGAAGAGAGAATAGTAGCAATGGAGCTTAATCAGCTGAGAAGGCTGCTTTCTTCTTACCACCTGATGAAAGCAAAAACAAGTGAGAACTAAGAGAGATCTTTTTGTAATATTGTAGTCATTCCCCCTTTCTTTACAAATTTCTTCTCACAAAGGTGGCATGATTTTAGCTGCTAGGTTGCAACACTGGGAAGAAGGCTACTGATAGCTTTTCCCCCATTGACTTTGATTGCAGTTGGTTTGCTTTTTTGCTTGTACAGTGGCATACAGCTAAGCTGATAGCAGGAGAGAAAAGGGCAGAGGCAAAGACAGCATTACTCTTTTAACATTTCACTGCTTGCATTGGCCTTTCTGAAAATCAGACTGCTGAAGCAGTCGGGGTCATGGGCATTTCAGCAGCATGGTTGCAAGCAAGCACAATCCTGCTGATGGCAGACAGGGCCTGGGCCTCCTGCCCTTCGTGCCCTGAATAGGCGTATAGGAAGGAATCCTTTCCTTTGTGTACAGGCAAGGCCATGCCCCATAAGGACATGCAAGATCTGAAGTAGGGCTTTGGATGAATGATGAACTGTACTAAGCCATTAGCTTTAGATTATCAAAGTGATCATAAAACCTTGGAATATTCTGAGTTGGAAGGGACCCACAAGTATAATCAAAGTCCAACTCCTGACTCTGCACAGGAGAGCCCCAAGAATCACATCATAGAGCCTGAGAATGTTAGCCAGACACTTCTTGAACTCTGGCATGCTGAGTGCTGTGACCTTGATGCTTCTCCTTCATCCGATGGTTCTGCTTTTTTCTTCTGTTGTGAAAAAATTGCTGGTGAATTACATTAAAGACAAGCCCTGATATAAGAGGGAGAGGAGAAATGTAAGAGATCAGATCTAGAATTTTGAAAATTAGACTGCTTTCTCTTGTGAAAAATACAAGTTCACTTGAAAGCTTCAATGTGTCTCAGAAAACATTTCACTTCCTAAACCAATTCTGCTGGATGTATGTGAATGAGTAATAAAGGAACTATCATGGAATCACAGAATGGAAGGGACCTCAAAGATCATCTCATTCCAACCCCTCTGCCGTTGACAGGGACACCTTCTACTAGATCAGGTTTCTCAGAGCCCCATCCAACCTGGCCTTGAACACTTCCAAGGATGGGATATCCCCAACTTCTTTGAGCAGCACCGTTTCAGTGCCTCACCACTCTCACAGTAAAGAATCTCCTCCTGCTATCTAATCTAAACCTACTCTGTTTGAAGCCATTCCCCTATGTCTTGTCACTACATGCCCTTGTAAGTAGTCTCTCTCCATGTTTCTTATAGACTTCCTTCAGGTACAGGAAGGCCACAATTAGGTCACCCCAAATTTTCAGTTTTCCAGGCTGAACAGTTCCAATTCTCTTAGTTTTTCCTCACAGCAAAGTGCTCCATCCCTCTAATCATCTTGGTGGTCCCCCACCTTTTGAACTTGGTCCAACAGGTTGATGTCCTTTCTGTACTGGGTATTCCAGAGCTGGATGCAGTATTTCAGATGTAGTCTCAAATAAATGTCATGGCAACACATCATGTGTTTTGATGTCCGATGTCCTTAATTAACTATTTCAAGTATATCCTTGCTACTTAGTTTCCATTTCCTTCACTTGTTTGGAGATTCTGGCACTGAATGCAGTTTTCTGCATGATCCTTTTTCTTGAGCATTTGCAGTTTCTGACAGTAATATTTTCTGATAATTGTTCCTTGGTTTCACTCATTCCTGGATAGCTTTGTCTTTCCTCTTCTCCTTCTCTATGTATATTTTCCTTTTTTCCAGTTTGATTGCTGCAGTCCATCCATACTTACTTCCTATAACCACTAGAAAGCCAATCCTGTCTTTGCTCATCTTTTTGCAGCTTTGAACTGTAAAACTGCACAATTCTTATAAAGTATTTGTTGAAGAACTTAGATGGCTGTGGTTTTTATTCTGAATTCTATTTTTTTGCAGAAATTAACTAAAATTTCCACCATTTGGTAAGTAGGGCTTTCTATTTTGTGTCCTACTCTCTATTTCTATATTTCTTTCTCTTTTCATCTTCCTGTAAATATTTGCATATTTTGACTATATCAAGCTATATTCTCTTTTCCCCATGTATGCTTTATCATTATATATTTTCACTGTGCTTTGGGCTGTTAAAATGATTAATATTTTTAAGCTAAGGACATGTTTCTTTGGTGTAATTACTACAGAGACATACAGGGTAGAACTGTTGTCTGTCTAGTGTGACTTGGATTGTTTGCCCAGACTGAGGATAAGATCTTCATGGGAAAATTGTTCTGCCTGGTTGGGCTCCCGTGTGAATACTATTCTTCTGACTAAGAGGGCCCTGTTATATTTTATTAGTGTAAATATTAAGGTTTTTATGCTTAAAAAAACCAAGCACCCTTCTTATTTTCCTGTAGCTGTTTTATCTCGTAATGGTGAAGGGGGACCACACACGTGCTCTCATATGTGTCATGGGATTTCCAGACAGCATCTTTTATACTGAGATTTGGCCTTTATTCTGGAGTAAAAAAGTAATGTGAAACTTCCAGTGTGACTGGTGTTTGAAGAAGTAAAACTGTCAGGAATACAAATGCCACTGCTTATTGACTGAGTCTCTATGCGGTGCACACCCTGACTAACAGGAGCTCCTGCAGGAGCCTGCCTGGCTGGCACACAAGCTCCTGAGCTTTCCCACTCCACTGTTATGGCTGGTAAATTTGCAAGTAAATACAAACATGGGAAAAGATATGGTGCTTCTGGAGTTAATGGCATCCTCCCAAAATGACTTAATTGTGTGCTAGGTGGAGTTTCGTTTCCATTAGTAAATGCTTTGATGCCTAGAGATGAAATGTGGGGTTGCCTCTTCTGTTCAGCACTTGGGAGCTGGTATTAAACAGCTGTTGATAATGGTGGTAACATACACTTTGTGCTGAGGGCTTTACAAACATACAGATCTGTTTGCTTCTCAGGGACGACATAGGCACAAGAATATGTATGGAGGAGGGAAATGGGGAATTGTTAGGTAAGTTTTTTGCCACCTCACTTGGCTTTCTGTGGAAATGACAACAGTGTCATCCCTTTCATGTTGCTTCAAACTGCTCCTTTAATTTGAGGTTCTGTAAAATAAATTTTGTAGTGAAATCAAATTTGGCCAGTCCCAGTCTCATTCCACTGATAGATTTTTCTATCTGGTTGATAATATTGCTCTGTTCTTTGTGTTTAATCACTTATCAATTGTTGCATTCAGTTTAAATTCCCTGTTATGCCATTCAGCTGGCATTCAATTCTGCCCCCTTCTTACCAGGCTCTGTTGCATTTCTACTTGTATCTGTTTTGACATGCCTTAGTGGAAAACTGGCACAAAGAGCAGTTTCTTCACCTCCTTGCTATAGCAGTTTTCTGAGTTTCTGTAAGCAGGACTAAGTTGCATTTTTAAAAGCTGAAGACAAAATTAGTTGAAACTTGCATTCCTCTCTGAGTGTCTCCCCTGAATTTACTATCTGCTAATCCTTTTGGGTTTTTTCAAGTTTTCTGTATTCTGGAAAGTAAAATCAAGTAGATCAGAGTGATAGTATATCTTGTTCCAAATCAGCACTTTGGTAATAGTTTACACCAGAGAGTGCAAGATATTTTGCAGTGAAACAGAGAGCCAACCCCTATGGGAAACTTCTGTTAAATGCTAGTAGTTGGATGTTGGTGTATCTGCTGGTGTGGATCTTACCAACTACCATGAGGGTACAATTTTATAAATTCTGCTAATAATTAACTTCCTAATTTGACTGTTTTTCTCAATGACTCCCACGGGATTGTTCTGTGAAAAAACCATTTCTTTAGTTCTCTGTTCTTTTTACAGTGAAATTAAACATTCACATCTTCTGTAGTTTAGTTGTTTTGTGGTTTCATCTGGCTGTTCTGATGTTTACCCTGGTGTTTTGGGATCTGTGGAGGCCAGGCATGCAGGGCTTCTTATTCTGCCTTCTTAAATTATTTAGTGAAGGAAGATAAGAATTATGGATCAAAATAAAAGAGAAAAATTGTGTCCTGCAGAAAGATAGGTGTTTTTTTTACTAAATTAATCTTTATCTAACCAGGAAAAAGTAGAAACTTTTACTCTTGTAATTGTGTGAGCAAGGCATAGAGATAGGTGTGCTTCTTTATATTTACAAGCAGAGTAGGTGTGGTTCTTGTTTAGAAATTGGCTGTAGAGGTATTAAAGATTGTTGGAAACTCAAAGGTCAGAATTTTTGCTGAATCAGGGTCTGTGTGAACTGGAAGGCTACAGAGGTACCTGATGTGAAAGATCTGACTTCAGAGGCTGTCCAACAGGTATAGTAAAATTATAGCAGTCTAGTCTGTGCCCTCCCTTGGGGTGTTGGTGACTCTTGAGGTGCCCTCCCTGGCCAGCTGCTCTGTGTGCCTGTCTGTGTGTGTGTACACACACACGCATTTCCTGAGCTTCAGTTGGCTTCACAAAGTACTTCCATCCCTGTGATCACCAGCCAGGCAGAGGTGTGGAGGAGGGTGTGACTCCCTCCTTGGGGTGGCTTGTTTTTGGTTCACAGTATGCCTAATTGTGAAGGCTTTGGGAATAGACTACACAGACTTTGTCACACCATTAAGTTTTACTGGACTGATTTAGCTGTGGCTGAGACAAAAGAAGGTAACATCTTACAGTTTGCTTTGTTGGTTGTTTCAAAGACAACAATATTAATGAACAGGTGTGAGAAATCCAATTCAGATTGTGCTGGCATTTCCAGTTCTCTCAGCTCATACTGAATTTGTTTGATCTGTAAACTTCTTTTTCCTTTGTGGTTCTAAATCCAGATTCCTGTTTTGTTGATTGGGGGGATTTTTTTCCCCCCTGCATTTGTCATTTCTCATCTTTCCCCACTCTTTCTCACTCTTGCACCGTTGAGCTTGCTGCAGTGCAGCCCTATGGCATTGTCTAGTCATTGCCAGCATGGCTGTTGTCATGGCCTCAATCTGTCCTCCTGCCCTGTTTAGTATAATGTAATCATTACCTTGGTTGTGGAGAGCGAAGGTGCTCCTGCTAAGTAAATGTTTACCAACACTGCTGAAGGCTAATGTTAGGGAACAGTGAGAGGGAAAGATTGTTTTAAGTTTTGTTTTGTTTATTTATTTTAAAACAGAACCTTGTTCCTGAGTGAAGCAACGGATGTGTATTTTCCTTCACCAGACTGTGACCAAAGGTAGGTGCACAATCGTTTGCATTTTTATGGACTGACATATCCAGATTTGATGATGGGAAGGCCTCAAGTCCTTCTGAGCAGTCTCACATCAGAAAAGAGACACAGATTAGGAGGAGGCTAGACTATTTTGCTGCAGTGTGAAGTTGCACTCCTCTTTCATCCCTCTATAAGGAGTTGCAGAGGAAACAATTTCATGTCTCTGGTCTTCAGTTGTACAGTTGTCAGCATAAAGTGGCAGGTGAGTTAACTTAGATCAGGAAGGAATTTCTGATGCAGTTCTGGGTCTACGATACTGTGATAGGACTGGGTGGTTGCTTACTGCTAAATATTACTTTATTTAGATGGAGTTACTACTTCCATACCTGATGGGCAAAATTTGAGGCAATGTCATTCATTATCCATTAATTCTGCCTTTGAAAAGAAATGGGAAGGATGTGGGCTAAAAAGCTTTTAAAGTTTCAGATTTTGCATTTCACGGAATCTCTGACCCGTGCATAACAACTGTAAGATCCCTTTGGGAATAACTATTTGTGTTGCTCCCAGCATACTGGAACTGCATTCATGACTTAAACCCACAGGAAATATCATAAATGTAATTAAAAATTAAAAATAGAAATACTGGATTGGTCAAAATTCTGTGCTGGAGGAAAGGAGTCCTACTTTTTTCCCCCTCATTTCTGTCTGGATGAATAGTGAGGGAAGGTTATTCTTGTGGAGTTTGTTTAGTAGATATGTTTGAATACTACACTCTACTGTAGCAAAAAAAGCACTGTTCTGCCAAGTTGTCTGTCGGAAAACTCACAGAGATTCAGCCTCCTGTAATATTTATAATTTTCAGGTGTTAATATACTTACAGAAGTTTTAATCCTGTCTTAGGAGTGGAAGTTCCTACAATCAGTGCAGTAGAAGGATGAATGATGGGGTCCAGTGAAAGGTTCTTAGATTTTTTCCCTTGGAAAGAACAGATATTATTTAGTTTTGTATGTGTGCTGAACAAATCTGATTAAAATACTTTTTCATTCCTTAAAGAGTGCTGTATGGATTTCTCAGATTGCTTTATATGAGTAGACTGCAATGGCTTTAACTGTGCAGAAAATCAGTGGGGCAGAGAAGGGAGGATGAAGCAGCTCATGACTTAGGCAAGTGGCCTGGGCTTATAGAAAGGAGATGGCAGAGCTGGTGCTTAGTGCTGAGTTCCAGTGTACAGTAGCTGAGGTGATGGGGAAAGGTGGATATGCTGAAACAAGGGCTTTGGGCTCTTTGAGCCCTACACATGCTACAGTTCTGAATTCCTTTGTATGTCAACCAGAAGCTGAACTTTACCTTAATTTTCCTGTTATGGCTCTGATACTGTTACCCAAATGAAAGATTTCTTCCCGGGCTGATGTCCACGCAGGTCCCACTTTCTTTTGGCAGCCACTCACTCTGCAGCTGTATGCTTTTTCACAACCCTAACCCTAACCCTGAGTATTCTAGGGACACGTAGATAAGAGTCCTTAGGCCTTGGATAGTTAAAAAGATTTTGGAAGAGAGGTATGACCTATGTAGTTGGTGTGGACCTGTTATAGCTCATTCCAGTGTGATAAGAATACTAAATCTTGTCTCCTGTAAACTTTTTATCAGTTTTGCAGAGAGACTAGTAAAGGAACAAAAATAACTTGAAATGTGTGATACATGTTTGTATACTTGCAGTGCATTCTTATGAAGAGTAAACTGGTAGAAGAAGCTGCAGCTAAGTTTGCAAACTCAAGATTTTAAAAATACACAAAAATTTGAGATGGAGTTGAATGAATGTAGTGACCACATTAGCATTCTACTCAACTTGAATAGTGGTGTACTTCCAGAGACACTTGGTGTAATTTTCATGTGTGAAATTGGTAGATATTTATAGTAAGTGAAAGAGTTTAATTTATTTTTATTCATTTATTAATGGAATGTTTCATGTCTTCTACTAGTGTCAATGTATATGTGACATCATGGCTAGAAGAGCAAAGGGAGAGCAATGTTTGACTTAAGGTACAACCACAGTAAATTGCTACTGCACCAATGATTTCATTGACACAAAGAATAAAAAATGGGAAAGACAGCAGAAATGTAGAAATTATAGGAGATGGAAAAGGGACCATGCAGTTAGAATATACAGCCAGGTAGTCCATGCAGAATCCATTTCACTCAACATGGAAGCAAAGTTATTGGAAAACTTAAGTTATTATTATTATTAATTTAAAAGTGGAATTTAGGCTTTTCTTGTACTAGTATGTAGTTAGTTCATCCTTAGCAATACTTACTTGTTGCTTAAGACTAATGTCTTAATCTTTCCTGCCTATGCCAGCAATATCCCACAGTTAAATTACAGAAAGTGAGTGCCAAAATGTCTGTAGCTTACTTTTCAAAAAACCTTTATTTTCCCAAAAGTCCTCATTTTCCTGTGAGATATCTCAGCACTGTTCAGTTGTAGCAGAAATAGAGGGGCAAATAACTTCTTTTCTATTATATTTTAACTTTCTCTGGTTCCTAACTGTGTCTGTTGTTAATTGGTTCTAATAAGAATTTATCTGCCAGGTATTCCTTTGCAGTCACCGGTTCTTCGTCTCCATGTTGGAGCAGGTTACAGTAAACCAGTTCCTCCGAAACTTTGTGGAATTGACCTAATATTATCAAAGAGGTGCTGTCATCGAACCATCTCCAGAGATGTGCCAGTTTATTTAAATGGTGTGTCTTCATGACATTGTGCCACATTTATTCAATAGGGATGAATTCTAGTGCTTGGACAGGATTTGGTTTTAAACATTTTAATTAGCTTATTGGTCTGAAGTTTGAGAACTGGCACATTCATGGTGGATTTTTGCCAGTTACAGTTTACATCATTTTTAAGGATTGGCTGTTGCTGAAGATGAGTCTGTCAAGTATTAAAGATTAATACAAAAATTAATTAACTATCTGAAATTGTAAGCACTATGAAGTGTAAAGACCATGTAAGACTAGCAACCTGCATAGCCATACCCACTAACCTCATTATCCTTTCCTCCATATAAGCATGCTTTGTCCCCAAGTGGGCCTTGGAGATCTGTGGGATAAGAAATGTGAGCACAGCTGAACAGAAACAAAAAATTAATTACAAAGCAGAAGGGCATGACTTAGGTGCTTTGTGAGGGCATGTTCCTGCCTCCTGGATGTATCATCTGTTTGTCAATTGAATGGCTTAGCTCTGACCCTTTTCACCCTATTCATCATGCATTTTAAATGAATATCATGGTTGAGGAATGCTGCATTCATTAAGAGCTTTTCTCCTCCCTTAACATGGAAAAGTAACACATTATTGTTAGGTTTTCTTCTATAAATGCAGATTCATATTCTTCCTTTCTTTCACCTTCCACAAAATGATTCATGTGCTTAATACACTACAAAACTCTGTTAGTCTCTCAGATGATATTTACTGTATCTGGTATTAAAGTTGTTGGTCCAAGGCCCACACCAAACTGCCAAGGTCTGTCTGAAGGCCATGCTTAAAGGCTTCAGAAATCAACTTAGGCTTTGATTATGGACAGCTTGGAGGGTTTCCCAGAAAAGACCTGGGCAGTTGACAGTTAAGAGATTAATATTGTTTCCATTGATTTTTAAATTTGTTCCTGCAACCACTATGCACCAGCCTCTTGTGAGGGTACAGCACGAGCTAGGAACTGAGGCAAGTCAGAAGGCAAGGGTGACCCCAGTGCAGTACTGCCACTACTGATGGGGCATAGTCCCACAGGGTCTGAGCATGGCAAGCAGAGCTGGCTCCTAGTGACAGGGTTTGTTGACACTCCCAGGTAAGATGGAGCAATGAAGTTCTATCCAGGAGTTTAAGACGTGGCTGGAGACAAAGCAGCAGCATGGGTCCAAAGGCCACCCAGGAGACGGCCAAAGACAGAACTAGGTTCAAGTTACGCCATATATACGAGGAATCTTTCCAGAAGAAGAGCTTCCTACAGCCTCAGTCAATCCAGGAGATGAAGCCAGAGGCAAGGCTGCAGACAGGTATACCTGCAGCAAAGTTCAGGCAGAGAGCAGGGGGCCAGGCCAAGCCTTAAATCAGGGTGCAGGGAGGGGAGTGCATGGAGGATCACTTGAGAGTAGGTCCATGTCATCAAAGGCTGATGGTGCCCTCAGGTACTGACACCTTTAGTTCCTTAATGGGATGAAAGGTTGCTTGTTCCCTGTACTGCCATCTCACACAAATTTTAATTATATAACTGGTACCAATATCAAAGCTTCTTTGTTTCACTGAAGAAAAAGAAGAGTTTTCACTGACATGTTTATTCTGGCTTCAGAAATTGTCTCACTGGGGAGGCACTCATTCCAAATGGAGTGGATAGTGGTTCACTTGACTCCTGCTTTTAGAGACAGAGGTGTGTTTTTAGGATACAAACCTTTTACTGTTTGTTTGTTTGTTTTGCTTTGTTTTATTTCCCCTTTAATTCCAACATCAACTACAACCAGAGTGGCAAGAAGGACCTTTTCAAGAACCACTCTTGTTTTCTGTTTCAGTGCCAGGACAAAAAAAAGGATAATGTGACATAGCTGTCTTTGATTGAATTTCAGGTAGGGTAGATTTCACCAGTGATGACATGAACATTCAAGCCAACTAGAAATTTACCAAAATATGTGCAAATAAAATGAGTTGATTGAAGCTGAAGAGATTCTACCTACCCAAGTCTGCAAAGTCAATCTCCTTTCTCAGCCCAATCCCAGCCTCCATTCTGGCAATGTTCACACGGCTTGTTAAGGCAATCAGCTCTTGTTGGATTTAATTGTAGACTTCCTTGTGTTTTGGGGTGCTCTGTTATCCTGAAAGGGGAAATTCAGGAGAGGAAGCTGTTCTTCTGTTAACAAGCAGATATTGGCTGGGTTAAGTGCATCCTTGAATCTTCTGTCCCTTCCTCAGCTGCTAAGCTGCATGAGAAGTTTTACCTTCTCCCTTGGTGACCCCTAGAAAATCTGAGTTGTGCCCAAGTATCTTTTATAAAAGAGATAAGGCAATATATATTCTGTATCAATATTTGGGTGAGGAAGAATGGAGAAACTCAAAGGAACTAAACTGTTTTTCAGGTAGTAAGTGCAGTATTTAAGTACCTCAATAGTAATCGATCTTTGCTGGTATTTTTTTCAGGGAAAATTTACACACATATATGTTTGGTCTTTGCTGGCTTCAGTGAGAGTTTCAAGATTTATGGGACTGGCTACATTATATCCTGTGTATTGTCTGCAGCTGTAAATATGGTAAACTGAGTTAGTGAGATGGTGGACAGAGCCCTGGGGGACATGATCCGTGAACAGGGTAGACTGGGGATGGGGTGTGTGTATGTGACTGAAGAACTTGTGTGAGTAATTCTTACTTGGCACATTACCATAAACCATTCTAGATTTGTTATGTGTTTCTGTCTGGAGTTTAAGAATTGTTCCTGGATAGAACTACCAGTGCTATTGTGTCATGATGACTTACAAATAAGGCTTGATCAAGAAAAAAATTTCAAAGAACGTAAACTAAACAAGCACAGGTCTTCCCATGTTTTGGTAGCCAGAACTATTTAGGCCTTAACTGTTTCTGAAGTGTAATCAGTGTGAAAAGCAACATAAACCTGAGGTATTTTAAAAAACATGTAACAGAAAAACATATCCTTTGAGCATGGCAGGGCGTGAAAAATGTGTTTTGTCCAGCTGTTTAAAGTCTTCATGAAAATTCAAGTAAACATTGT